>NW_019154100.1:14392227-14508159 GCF_002288905.1 Enhydra lutris kenyoni | reverse complement strand
AAAAAAAAGACAGTAATAAGGGTAGAAGCATAAAACAAACAGATCAAATAGACAACAAAACCCCTGAATAATCTACCCCCACAAATAAGAAATTGAGTTAATGGAGGAAATTCTACTCCTCCAGGTTGGAGTACCTCACACCAGAAATTCACTCCCACTAGGAATGACTTAAAAACAGGCTCAAATACATAAAATAGTCATTTTCAGATATTGGGCAATAGCCAAAACAGGATTGATCTCTGAAGCAAGGGAATCAAATAAGGTGAGGCTAATGGTTGCCTGAAGCTTCTACCTGGAGGTAGATCTGGACCATGATGTAGGGAGGAAGGACACAAACAGAGCCTAGTGGTCTAAGTTAAGAGAATAAAGATTGGAGCTCAGGCAGTTTTGAGGAAGATGGTATCAGTGGGACAGGGTAACAGAACAGGCAGAGCCACAAACGACTAATTTAAGTTCAAAAAACAAAAGCAAAAGCAAACAAACAAAAACCCAAAAACTCAGAAGCTAACTTGGACAGATTCCCACTGACCAAAGATGAGGCAATTTGAGTTTCAATAAAATAAGAATTGCAATGGATTGAATATAAAATATACATATATATTTATATACATATATATAAGTATATATAAGTATACACACACACACTTAAATCCACGAGTTCATAATGTTACATAATTTTAAAAACTAATTGATTAGTTTCTAAAAATGATGACAAGGAGCCCAATTTATAATCTTGAAAATGAACTAATAAGAGGAAAAGGTGATCAAAAAAAATCTTCCTTTACTAAATAAAATGATACAATCATAGATTAAAGGAAACATAAAATTTTCCAAAATTAAAAAGTGTAAATAAAATGATAAAACATAGTTAATGGAGCCAGATATGGTAAACTGCTGGCTATTAACTCAAAAAATAATGAAGATTAGTATTATGGGCCTTTTGATAAAATAACACAGAATCAAAAATAGTCTTTGCTAAGAGATACAAGCTAAGTCAGAATAAGTTTTTAAATATGGCTGCCAATTTCCAGGAAAAGCAGAGGATGGAATAACATGTAAAACTACACCAGGAGCACACTCTACTTCCAACATTGTTGGCTGCTAATTACAGGCATGTCCTATGTCCAGCACTTTTTCCATGCATCAATAATGCTATAAACATGCCTTGTCCTCAGCATTATCTCACAGCATTGCTAATGCCAGCAGGTGAGTGCAGTCCAAACAGGAACCACCCCCTTGATCACCTGGCCATGGTGGCCAGAGGGGCTGGCCTTTCTGGGACCCATGAGACTATAACCATTAGAAAGAGTTTGGGGTGGGTACCATACCCAGATACAGCACAGAAACCCAAGTGATACACACTCTCAGACAGCCTGTGAAAAAGCTCTATTTGCTTATTTTGGAGCTTTAACCTGAGGGTTAGAATTCAGGTCCATCACATATCTAGAGGCTACAAAGACACTCTTAGAAAATATAGACAAAGAGACATCATCTTCAAGTCCTCTCTTGGCCTTTTAACAGTTTGATGGCACCTCTCAGAAAGGAACATATACATTCATCTGAAGCCCTAATTTTTGCAACTGTCACCTGAGGGACACCTCCAAATCTCCTAGTCTGGAGGTCAGCAGAGTTTAAAAAGGACTACATACATTTATATACTTTAAACTTTGCTAATTAAGGATCTAGCTACCAATCAGCCTGAAACTAGGTGCTGAGAGAGATCTCAACCTTTGGAACATGGGCAAGTCTTGACATACCATCAACAACTGGGACTTATCAAGAATAATTGAGGCTATGTAACAATCACAATAATTGAAAAGACAACCAAAGCTAGGGCAAGTTTGAACATAACATTTATCTCCTACACAAGGTCACTCCTTCAAGACTGGTAAATATAGTTATTTTACCCAAAAAATAGAAACAAACACAGAGAGTCAAGCAAAATGAGGAACAAAGGAAAATGTTACAAGTGAAAGAACAAGACAAAACCTCAGAAAAATACCTTAATGGGCTAAGGTGATTATTCTACCTGTTAAAGAGTTCAAATAATCGTCATGAAGATGCTCATCCATTTTGGGAGAAGAATGGATGAACATGAGAGAAGCTCAGCAGTGAGACAGATAACACAAGAAAGTACCAAAGAGAAGTCACAGAACTAAAGAATGCAATAAATGAACTGAAAAATATGCTAGGGACGAGCTTCAATAGCAGACTGGATGAAGTAAAAGAACACATCAGAACCCTGGAAGATAAAACAATGGAATTCACTAAGACAGCTGCCAAAATTTAAAAAAAAAAATTTTTTTTTTTTAAACAAAGATAGCTTAATGGACCTACCTATAGGATAACATCAAGCAGAATAACATTTTTATCATAATGATCCCAGAAGAAGAGATAAAGGGGCAGAAAACTTATTTGAAAAAAGAATGGCTAAAAGCTTTCCTAATCTGAAGAATGAAACAAACATCCAGATCAAGCATCAAAGAGTTCTAAGTAAGGTAAACCCAAATGGAGCAATAGCAAGACACACATAATTAAAGTTTCAAAAGTTAAAGACAGAGAGGGAAACTTAAAAGCATCAAGAGGAAAAAAAAAGTTACATACGAGGACTATCAACTAATTTCGTAACAGAAATTTTGCAGGTCAGAAAATAGAGGCATGATACATTTAAAGTACTTCAAGGAAAAAACTTCCAACTAAGAATATTCTACCTGGCAATGTTATCATTCAGAAGAGAAGTAGAAGTAAAGATCTTTCCAGACAAGCAGAAACTAAAGAAGTTCATCACCACTAATGGGCCTCAAAAGTAATGTTAAAGGGTCTTCTTTAAGCTGAAAAAAAAAAAAAAAGGCACTAATTAACAACAAGAAAAGCTATTAAAGTAAAAATCTCACTGGTAAAGATGAATAGATAATGACAGTAGTGGTTTAAATACTTATAGAGCTAGTATGAAGGTTAAAATACAAAAGTAGAAAATTTAACCATAACTACAACAACTACTTAAAGGACACAGAAAATAAAAAGATGTAAAATAGAAGATTGAACACCAAAAATACAGAATGAAGAGCAAAAATTCAGTTTTTAGAATGCATTCAAATTTCAGTTCCTACAAACTTAAAATAGACTGATCATACAAATATTATATATATTATAGACTGATTATATAGATAATTTAATTATATATATTATCCACTGATTATCTAGATATATGAAATTTTATACATATATATGACATATGTATCATATATATACATAATAAAATTATATATATATATTACAGTCACATATGTGAATGTCATATGTGAATGTGTGAATCTCATGGTAACCACAAAAGCAGAAATCTATAGTGGATACACAAAAATGATGACAAAGGAATCTAAACAATACAATGAAGAAAGGCATCAAACCATCAAGGCATCAAACCACAAGGAAGAAAACAAGAAAAAAAAGAAATAGAGAAAAACTACAAAAACAACCACAAAGCATTTAAAGAAATTGCAGTAAGTACATACATATCAACAACTACTTTAAATATAAATGGACTAAATTCTCCAATCAAAAGACAGAGTGTCTTACTGAATAATAATCAAAACTTACCTATATATCACCTACAAGAAACTCACTTCAGATCTGAGGACACATATAGATTGAAAGTAAAGTGATGGACAAAGATATTCCATGCAAATGGAGACAGAAAAAATGGTGTAGCCATACTCATCTAGGACAACATAGACTTTTTAAAAAAGATTTATTTTTTTGGTGGGGGGAGCATGTGTGAGTGGGGCTGGGGAGGAGGGCCAGAGGGGGAGAATCTCAAGCAGAATCCCTGATGAATGCAGAACATGAGGTAGGGCTTGATCCCAGGATCCTGAGACCGTGATCTGAGCTGTAATCAACAGTCAGATGCTTAACCAACTGAGCAACCCAGGTGCCCCAGAACAAAAGAGAGTTTAAAACAAAGACTATAATAGAAAACCAAAAAGAGCATTATATATATATATATCATTATTAATGATAAAGGGGTCAATCCAACAAGAGGATATAACATCAGTAAATATTTATGTATGCAACATAGTAGCACTTAAATACATGATGTAAATAGTAACAGATCTAAAGAGAAAATTTGATAGCAATACAAAAGCAGCAAGATTTGCTTGCCTCAGTGATCACTTGCGTCAGTGATAAATCATCCAGATAAAATACCAATAAGGCAAAAATCAACTTTAAACAACAAATTAGACTAAATGGACTAAATAGGTATGTACAGAACATGCTATCCAAAAGCAGCAGGATATACATTCTTCTCAAGTGCACATGAAACATTCTCCAGGATAGATCATGTGTTAAGTTATAAAAGAGTCTCAAAATTTAAGACTGAAGTCCAATCAGTCATCTTCTCCTACCACAATGGTGTAAAACTAGAAATCCATTACAAAAACTGGAAAAATCATACACATGTGGGAATTAAACAATATGCCACTGACAACCAAGAAGTTGATGAACAAATCAAAGGGAAAATTTAAAAATACCTTGAACAATTGAGAATGAAAATACAATAATCCAAAATCTATGGAATGGAGCAAAAGCATTCTAAAACGGAAGTTGCTAGTGATACAGGCCTATGCAAGGGGTGGGGGGTGGTGGTGGTGGTGGAACTCTCAATCTAATTTTACACCTAAAGGTGTAAAGGTGTAAAGTTTTAAGAACAACAAATGAATCACAAAACTAGTAAAAGAAAGGAAATAATAAATATCAGAGCAGAAATAAATTAAATAGCGAACAAAAAATAGAAAATATCATTGAAACTTAGAGCTGGTTCTTCGTAAAGATAAACAAAATTGACAAACCCATAGCTGGACTCACCAGGAAAAAAAGAGAGAGATGGCTCAAATCAAATCAGAATGAAAGAGAGCAAGTCACAACAGATACCATGCAAATACAAAGTGTCACGAGACTACTATGCATAATTATCTAACAAAATTTGTATAACATAGATGAAATGATTAAGTTCCTAGAAAGATACAATATTCCAAGACTGGCTGAGGAAGAAATAATAATTGGTCTATTCAGATTTTCTACTAAGGGGATTGAATCAGTAATTGAAATCCAACAAACCAAAGCCCAGGACTGAACAGACTCGATAGTGATTCGTTCCAAATATTGGACGGAGATTTAATTCCAATCTTTCTCAAACTCTTGCAAAAAACTGAAATGAGAATGCTGCCAAACTCATTTTACAAAGCCAGCATTACCCAAAAAACCAGGCAAGGATAACACACACACACACACACCATCATCATTATCATCATCATCATCACAGCCAATATCCCTGATGAATACAGGTGCAAAAATTCCCAACAAAATATTAGTAAACTGAATTCAACAATACATTAAAGGAACAAAAACCATGTTCAGTGAGATTTATTTCAGAAATACAAGGATGATTCAATATCCACAAATCAAACAATGTGATACACCAAATTAATAAAATGAAGGATAAAAGAACTGATCAAAGATGCAGGGAAAAAGCACTTGACAAAATTCAACATCCACTTCTGATAAAAACTCTCAACAAAGTGGGTGTAGAAAGAATGTAACTCAATATAATAAAGGTCATATATGACAAGCCAACTGCTACCATCATACCCAATGGTAAAGAAGCTAAAATCTTTTCTTCTATGATCAGGAACAATACAAGGATTCCCACTCACCACTTTTATTCAACATAAAAGTAAGTAAGTAAGTAAGTAAGTCAGTCCTAGGCACTGTGTTAAGATAAGGTAGATACAATATGAGAGGATACAATAGGATAGATAAGATAGGTAAGATAAATGACATTCAAATTGGAAAGGAAGAAGTAAAACTGTTTCAGAGACTTGATACTCTGTGGAAAACCCTGAAGACTCACAAAAACATTGTTAGAATAAAGGAATTCAGTAAACTTGCAGGATATGAAATCAATATACAGAATTTTTTTGTGTTGTGTTTCCATGCATTAAGAATGAACTAAAAGAGATAAGTAAAAACAATAATAAAATATCATTGTTTTATATCATATCTTATTATATATATTATATTATATAATAAATATATTTATATCATATCTTATTAACTCAGTTGGTTAATAAGAAAGAGATAAGTAAAAACAATCCCATTTACAATTGCATCAAAAAGAATAAAATACCTAGGAATAAATTTAACTAAGTGGAAGATGTGAATATGGAAAACCATAAGACATTAATTTTAAAAATGAAGAAAACAGAAACCAACGTAAAGATATTCTATACTCATGGATTGGAAGAACTATGGTTGTTAAAATGTCTTCCCTACCCAAAGCAATCTACACATTCAGTGCAATCCCTACCAAAATTCCAAAGACATTTTTCACAGAACTAGAATAATTCTAAATTTTGTACAGAACCACAAAACACTCCAAATAGTCAAAGCAATCTTGAGAAAAAACAAAGCCAGAGGTATCATGCTCCCTGATTTTAAGCCAAACAAAACTATAGTAATCAAAACAGCATGGTATTAGCATAGAAACAGACATGGGTCATTGGAAGAGAAAAAGTCTCAAAGTAAGCCCATGCATGCATTTATTCATGCATTATTAAGTTATGATAAAAGATCCAAAAATATACAAACGGGCAAACAGTAGTCTCTTCAATAAATGTTAATGGAAAAACTGGACAGTCACATGCAAAAAAAAAAAAAAAAGAAAGAAAGAAAGAAAAGAAACTAGACCATTATCTTACATAATAGGCAAAAATTAACTCAAAATGCCTTAAAGACCTAAATGTAAGACCTGAAACCATACAACTCCTACAAAAAAACATAGGTATATAACTCCTTGGCCTTGGCATTAGAATTTTGGATCTAACAAAAAGCAACAGCAACAAAAGTAAGAATAAACAAGCGGGACTATAACAAATTAAAAAGTTTTAGCGCAGTGTGGAAACCATTTAAAAAAGGAAGAGACAACCTACTAAATGGGAGAAAATATTTTCAAGTCATATACCCAACAAGAGGTTAATATCCAAAACATATGAAGAATTCAAACTACTCAATAGTAAAATATCAAATATTTTACTATTTAAAATTTAAAAATAAGCAGAGAATCTAAACAGACATTTTCCTGAAGAAAACATACAGAAAGCCAACTGGCACATGAAGGGATGTTCACTATCACTTATCAGAATAATTATCAGAAAAATGCAAGTCAAAACCACAATGAGTTAACACCTCACACTTGTTAGAAGTGCAATTATCAACAAGAGGAAAAATAACCAGTACCAGAGAGGATGTGGAGAAAAGGAAACTATAGCGCACTGCTGGTGGGACTGGAAAGAAGTACAGGCACTGTAGGAAATAGTACGGTGTACTTCAAAAAATTAAAAATAGAAATTCCAGTTATTCCACTTCCGGTTATTTATCAGAAGAAAACAAAAATGCTAACTCAGAAAGATACATGCACTCCTACATTCACTCATGGTTATCATTTATAAAAGCCAAGATATGGAAAATAACCCAAGTGTCCATCAACAGATGAATGGATAAAGGATATATGGTGTATATATATAATAGAATATTACTCACCCACAAGAAGAAGGAAATCTTGCTATTTGTAACAGCTTGGGTGGACCTTGAGGGTATTATGTTGAGTCAGATGGAGAAAGATAAATACTGTGCGATTTCACTTACATGTGAAGTCTAGCAAACCAAATCAACAAAAACAAAACAAAACTCAGATACGGACAAGAGATTGGTTATCAAAACAGAAAGAACTTGGGGGGTGGGCAAAATGGATGAAGGTGGTCAATTGTATGGTGACAGATGGGAACTACACTGATGGTGATTACTTTGTAGCATATATAAAAATTGAATTATTACCTTATACACCTAAAATGAGTTATTTACCCATTTTCCCTCATTAAAAAAAAATCAGCTGTAGCACAGAGGGTGTAGCTCCAGATGGGAGTGGCAGGGAGGGGCCCCTCTGGTCATAACAGGGATAAGTCAGCAGTGGGGGCACAACATTTCTCATTTTGTAATGCAAGTGGAAGTGGAATTTGGCTACTACCATATGGAAGAGTAGAAAGAATCAAAGGAGAATTGAAATTGGGGTTTGGCCTTAGGCCTCAGTTTCCTCAGCTGAGAAACACCGCTATTAATGCCTAAAATGTGGGACTGTGGGAAGTTAGACAAAATACAGCTAGCATGGGATTTGATATAAATATGAACTTCCAACAATGGTAAACAACTCTACTAATCATTAAAAAAAAAATGAACAAGCAAAAAAGGAGAAGAAATGAGGGAACTGACACGGATAGTGTAATGATTGTACAATTAAGGACTGCGTAAGTCTTAGATACCAGCTGCTTTTTCAGTGATGACCTATGTTAAGAGTTAATAATTAAATGCTCTTTTCGTGATAGAGATGCAACTCTTGTTCTTAACAGTCATTTAGACTTATTAGAGAACTCTGGGCAAGTGAGAAGAGGTTAGAGCATAGTGAGGTGAGCTGTAACTGGGCTTTCTCAGATGGACCACAGACCCTTTGGGAGGTCCCAGGAGGTTGGTTATTTCAGGTCAAGTGCATCTGTGACCACAAATTGCTCCTCTCCGAGTAAGCACTTTGTTTCAGGCCATCACACAAAGGAAATTAGATTATTAAGAATGCAGGCTACTCAAATAACAAGAATAAGCAGCATTTTAAATCATCTTAATATTCACCTCAATTAAAGAAAAGGCAAGCATTTGTGTCAACCACAGGTTTGGTTTAGAAATATTGCTGCAATTTTCTGCATTACTGGTCCAACGTGAACATTACTACGGGTTAATAAACTTGCAGCTTGACACAGTGATAGTTTCACCTATAAATGTGATTTAACATGTTTATAAAATGGGGTTATACAGAAGTCTTATTCAGGCCATTTCTGCTTAGCTCAAGCAGTAAAGAAAGCAATGGCAATTCTAGCTAAAAAGATCAAAAACTAATTGCCCAGCAGTTGTCAGCATCGGGAGAATGCTGACATGACTGCACAATTAAGACCTCTGAAAACAGAAGCAGTTGTTGAGGCTGATTTTAAGTTAAGCTAACAAACCAAATGCAACAAACATTCTCTCTCACAGACCTTATTAATGGCTACAGGAATTTAATTTCTGTTAAATTAATTCCACATTAATTTAAACTTGCATACTCTTTTACTACTTGCTGAGATTTTTCTATGCCACTCCTTTCTTTTATACCATTTCTCTTTATAAATAGATCAGATTATGTGTAAGACCAGAAATGGTAAAAAAAAAAAAAAAAAAAATGGAATTCACGATGAAAAAAAGAAAAACCTGCCTAATGAATTCCATTTTCAGCAATGGGATAAATAGTATCAAGAGATTCTTCAGGTTAAAAACAGTTCAAAGAAAAAAATAAAATAAAATAAAATAAAAACAGTTCAAAGATGAACCTGAAAGAAGAGAAGATATGTAAAATTTTCCTTGGTTGACAGAGACCCAAATTTGCATCACCCCCAATTTTGATTAAATAGTGCTTTCAAAACTAAAAACCACTAGTAAAAGTTCACAAATACTTGACCTAGTTTTTCTTAAAATAATGTCCATAAAGTTCTTAAAATAATTTAGGGATACATTGCTACTCTTTTGCTATTATTTTTATGTTATTAATTATGAAATTCAAAAACTACAGCTGTATAAAACTCACAAAACTACTTCACTTTGATCTTCCAGCAGGCAGCAATGAACCACAGTCGTTTGTAATCCCAAACTTTACATATTTCTGTTTATTGTTTTCAGTACAATTTGACATGCATTTTATTTTCAATAATGAACCATACAACAGAGGAGGAGGTTTAAAGAAAACAACAACAGGCGATTAAGTCTCAATATCTTGACAGTAGGAAATGCTACCAGAAAAACAATCCTTCCTTTAACAATAAACATCACAAAACTGCAAAGGATGGAGACAGATCAGTTATTTTTTGCTGTATAAGAAGTCACCCAAACTTATGGTGTTAAAGTATAAGTAGTAATTATTTATTAACATCTTTTATGGTTTGGTGGTCTTTTGAGTTCAGCTAGACCCCTTATGTGAGGTCCCAGCCTGTTATGGTAACATGGGGGGGCCGGGGCTAAATAAGTCAGACATTAATATTTAATTAATTAATTAATTAATACTTAAGTTCATTAATTGTTATTCACAACTAAAAAAAAGTAAAGAGAAATTCTAACACTCTCCTTACTGCTTAAATACAGAAATCTTGTGGGTGTTTTAGATAAAGAAGTTTGCTCATTTAACTTTACCTCTAGGTGGGAAGAGAATGTATGTAGTCAGATTCCTCCTCTTCAGGAGTTGTTTGGTTAGTCATATACTCTACAGAAGCATTCTCAACAATTCTCTTCATTGTGTATTGCAAGCAACCAACACTCTCTGCAGGTTTGAGACAGTGAAGCCTATCTCTGGTTGCAGAAAGCATGAGATGAGGCCTCACTTGCCCTATCCTCAAATGCAATCATGTTGGCTCAGTGTCTCCTGTGCCCTCTTCAGAACCAAAGCGAAAGCCACGGCTACATGCTCCTCGTTTGAACAGCCTGTGGGTCGTGAGTGCCAATGTAGCAGTGCAGGCATTTGGTAAAGACTAAGTTCTCTCTCAACCCTGACCCTTTGACTCAGGTGGCTGGCAGGGTCTAGCAGCCCCCCACCCTTTTAAAGTGGGCAGACACACAGGGAAGAGATTCATGAAAGTTTATAGAGATGGTTGTTTTGGAGCCAAGTGCAAGGGGATTAAATCAATGAAACCATCAAAAATGAGTTTTGGGAAACTTCGGATGCATGATCTTGTATCTAAAATTCCTTGTCTGGATAATCAAAAATTGAACCTTTCATCATGTACAAAAGGAAGCACATCATTGCACAGGTGAGGGTTACAGAACGGGAGCAGGGATGTGTAGAAGAGGCGATGTTCTTTTGACGACGATGAAAGTTAATGGAGCCATGTGAGATAAACCGTCTAAGTACCCAGGGACAAAGTATGTCCTCAGTTGGTTTTGACCATAAGAAAAAGAGCAATGAAGAGGCAACATGCACAGACACCTTATCCAAAGAATGGTAACCAGTACCAGAAGACTCAGATGGAAAAAAACCACAGGATGATGGCAAGGTTGCAGGAAAAAAAAATTACAACACAGACTGCTAAGAAGTAGAGCCAGTGGCAGAGGCCACTTTATTGATCATCTCATTATATAAAATGACGTGACATTGAAAAATCGTCAACCGATGTTTACTGTTAGGGTGGGCAGGACATGAACCTTACCCTATACTAAGAGTAATTTCAGATTTCTCTGTCTATCCCTGAATAGTGCTTCCTGAGTGCCCATTTTGTTTCATCAGACAGAATCTAGTTTCTTAAAAATGCCGACTTCTAGATTCCAACTCCAGAAATTCTGATTGAATGGGTGTGGTTAGGGGCCTGGAAATGTATTTCGCAAGCTCTCTAGATACTTTTGATGCACAGCTCAACTTCAGAACTGATGACATGCTTAGCAAGGCACAACTGGAAAGCATCCGTCTGATAGTCAATTAGTCACAATCCTAGTATAAGCAACCTCAGCATGCACATCTACATTCTAACCGTTTCATCCTGATACCAAAATGCAGTCTACAGTAAACACCATGAGATCAGGGATGATGTCCCTGTGATTTATTATCTTTCCCTGGGACCTACCTAACACTGGTACGTTGCAGGCAATATGCATTTAATGAGTGGACAAGTCACTAAATTGTTGAATAAAATATGTTAATATCCAAATAATTTTCTCATACTGCCAAAAAGGACAAATCAAGAAAGAGCATTCTTTCATTCTTTTATCAACCCACAAAGCAACAACCACTTTTTAAGGGTTTATTGTATGGTAGGTATTATGTAACACACTAGTGATGCAGCCGTAAATGAAAGTATCCCCACTTCCTATGGTTATATTCCTCAACGGTGCTTATTTCTAATAAAAAAATAATAAAGCCTTTTGAATCTCCAAGATGAGAGGTGGGTTTTTTTTTTTTAATACTTTAGTGTCTCTGTTTTCTACAAAGGCAACTGTTAAGCAGTTGTGAGTCACTGCAATAAAATCACAGCAACAGTTCATGTCCTAACGTTTACAGCTGAGGTTTGGGATCTGGTTCAGCTTCCCTGTGATTTTTGTGGGGCTGAACATTCTCTTTCTTATCAGAGAAAATTTCAGTGAATTCCCTCAGAGACAAAGCTTTCAAATCTATGACCTTGTCACCAGAACACATTTTCTGTTTTTTTTTTTTTTTTTTCTATTTTTATTAAATAAAGGATTGGGGTGGGGGGAGTCAATACTTAACACACAAACATGCACAAATATTTTCCCAGCCATGCAGAGGGAAGGTATTACATTAATACAGAAAAGGATACCCAGGGAAGGTTGACTTAGGTAAGCAGAGTAACTATGGAATTATAAGTGACAGAAACAGTCAAATCAGTCAGAAACTAATTTCAATCTACTTCCTATCTCTGAAGGATTATCACAGGAAATTGTTAGAAATAGATCTGGCTTGTTATTTCCTGGGGAGGAAGATGAACCATTTCCTCATGGCTTTCTTAGAAAATCCTATTAGAAAAACATCTGTTCCTGAAATTTCACTTTTCTCTAGATTTTTAAGTCAATTCTGTATAAAGCCATATTCTTTTCAACAGTCCTATTTATTATTTTAGAAAATTCACAAGCCCCACACCAAACAGCAGGGACATTACTGGATTTCAATTTTTAAATATCCCAAGGAGTCCCAAACAGTGGGCATGAGTGGATGAGGACATTGTGAATCAACCAAACCAAACAGGTGTGTCTTTTCTGTGTGTATGTCTTTGTGAGAATCTGAACATTTTCATATGCCCTCTACTTAACCAGGGTAATCTGGAAGAGAATATACTCTACCTAATTCACTTTAGTTACAAGGTCTGTTTTACTTTGTTGGAGGTTGGGGGTTTTTTCCAGAGAAGTGTTTGACAAAAATGAGATTTATGATTACAGTTTTGTATGTTCTAAGTTTTTATTTAAATTCCAGCTATTTAACATACAGTTTAATGTCAGCTGTATAATATAGTGGTTCAACATTTCCATACAACACCCTGTGCTCTCATAACTGCACTCCTTAATCCCCATCCCCTATCTCCCCCATCCCTCCTCTCTGGTAACCACCAGTTTGTTCTCTATAGCTAATAGTCTCTTTCTTGGTTTGTCTCAATCTCTTTTAGAAAAAAAGAAATTTTCTATAAAGCAGTACACCAGATCAAGTACTCAAGGGATCTTAGAGTTTATTTGCAATTGGACTTTATGGTAAAAATTATTCCTCAATTAATTAAAACCTTAATTCTCTTTTGGGTTTTTACAACGCAAATTGAAACTTTCACTAATAATTTCAAGACTATACCAAGTGTTTGTCTCACTTCGGTCTGGTTAGTTATATTAAATAATCATTTTATAGGATTATTGGACATAACCTAAGCCAAGGAGCTTTGACATAACAGATAGCAAATTTTTAGTTTATTGAGTTATTGGAAATAGAATGTTCTGATTCATAAAACAAGTGTTTATCAAAGATGAAAGAAAATTTTAACTCATTCCAGATGTGCTGGATTCATTTCTCTTCGGAGGCATCCTGTAATTGTACTCATTTGCTTGTTTATTTACAGGATCTACAGACCCTGACCCAGTATACGGTCTCTCCAAAATGGCACAGCAATGTGCTGTGGAAACCACTGACCATGTTAAAAAGTGACTAATAGAGATGTAGGCTTTTAGGTGTCATAGCCATTTTGTTTCCTCATGCTTAAACACATTTTAAGCAGGGAAACCAAAAATCTTAATTCTAAAAGAGCTATCTCTTCCCAATTACCAGCAATATCTGAGCTAAATTTAGGTCAGAACTTCAGGCATTTTAAGACTAAGGTCCGTATGAAAGGAAAGGTGTCTCAAAAGTTTCATACTCTGGAGTAGGTTAAAGTCCTGCTTGGAATTTTCTAGAAATTGTTGCTGTTTTAATAACACAGCCATAGTAGAGTGTGATTTTTTTAGATATATAACATATATGACACATATTTTGTGATATAATGGGTGCTAGCCTCCAGAGACCATTAATTCTAACTATAATTGGAACCAGTGGAAAGTGTAGGCCATCTATGACCAACATCTCCTCCAAATACTTTTACCTGAAACCTTTATTAGAAAGAAGACCTCGAAAAAAAAAAAAAAGAAAAAAAATTTAAAAAAAAAAGAAAGAAGACCTCGAGAATGAAATAAAATTCAGTAAGACCAATGTTGTCTGCACCTGAGAACACAGAGTCAATAAAAGAGATGATTAAATAGCCATTTATCTCCCACCTAACCCAGGAAGCTTCCTAATGTGAATTTTCCATGGCAGCAGTGATGCGAGGTTTTGAGAAATGCTAAAGAAAATACTGGAAATGTGCTTCAGTGGAAATGAAGAAAGTTTAATCAAAACCTAAAAAGATGGTGTTTCGGGGAATTCAAAAGTCAAGTGGTTAATTATTTTTTCTAAACAACAGTGCTTTGAACTAGAGCAATAAGCCCATCTTCACTCCGATGATTCATTTCTCTATAATCACAGAGCAAGCAGAAGGCAACATTTAAAATACAAGTCCCATCATGTACTTCGTGGGTTCCCAACTATTCACCGTATTCTCATCTCTTTCAGAGTAAACCCTAAGTTTGGCCCTCCAAGCAAGATAAGGCCCTTTCCTCACCCCTTCCTTCTCTACTTTTCTCCCACCCCTGCCATGCTGGCCTCCTTGATTTTCCTGAAACACGAGGGATGGGATCAGGACCTTTGCTTTCTTGCATCCTCTAAACTGCTTTCCCAGATTCCAGCGGGCTCACAACCACAACTCCTTCTGATTTCCTTCACCCTCTCAATGATACCTGCCCCCCACCAGGCTGTTTGAAATTGCACTCCCCTGCCCTCCGCACTTACAATCCCTACCCTCCTGCCCAGCTTTATCTTGCCATCACTTATGGCCCACAGAAATGATAAGTCATATCTTGTTCTAACTAGAATGTCAAGTCCATAAGGGATTTGTTCTGCTTGGTCAATGCTGCATCCCCAGGGCCTGGAAGAATTTTTGGCAAATGAGTGCCCCATGAACACTTCTTGTATAAAGGAATCAATGAGAACCGCAAGTCCCAAAAGCTCTAGGAATATTAGCACAACTGTCAGCTAGGTGTGGCTAATTCCCAATATTCATTTCCAACCTCAGGGGTCTCCCTTGACTTTCTGGCACCATTGTCACCAGCCAGCTGACATTTCATTTTGGTTTTCTCCTCCCTACCTTAAACTTTGATTTCCCAAGAAAATCATGTTCCCAACCAAATTTGAACATTTCTATCCATGACCACCTTTGAAATTCCTGCATGGGAAAACACTGTTCTCCCTTTCTATTGTTTCTCACACTCATTTCTTTTTTATTCTTATCATACCCATCTATTTCTACAGACTTAATATCTGATCACTCTACCCTAATTTCTCCTTGTACCAATCAAGTGAAGTGGGTAACAAGACATCTCCAAAACACAGCTACTCTGACCCTAAGTACATACTCAAGAGAAACGCACATGAATGAATTTATGAGTAAAATATATTTTTCAAATATACCACTCTTATTTTCTCACATGGTCGAAAGTATATGCCTTATTTAGAAATTTAACATGTTGTATCCTTGTCAACACAAACCTTCTAGAATTTATCCCCACCCCATCATTCTCTTTCTTTTCTTAAACTAAAGTCTCCACTCTTGCTAGCACACCCTGACTCCATGTCAAAGGGAACAAAGCCTTTCTCCATCCACTTCTGATTTGGAAGATAGAAGGCATCTCTTGTACTTGTCACTCACTTAAATCCCATCTATCTTTGAAAGCCCTGCTCAAGTTACATGTCCTCTTGGATCTCCACAAATACATATCAGATAAATGCAGAATGTTGTGTACTCTGTAAGACATGTCATTGGATACAGATACTCCCAAGACAAAATCTCTCTCCTTGAGCATTTATGACACTAAAAACTCGAGGAAAAGGTACATGCCCACGCATGTCCTGTGAACATCCATGAACAAAATATGTTCTTCCTCTCAAAGAACTCACAATGTAGTGAGTGGAGACAGCTAGTAAACAATAAGAAAATGCACCATTTGTCTAAGCTGGATAAGCCTGTGTGAGTCAGTAAAAGGTGCCACAGGGAAAAATAAAGGCAGGAAAAGTGAACAGGTAAATATGGGTAATTTAGAGTCAGAGTCCCCGTTAATTACCTATTATTTCAGCAGAATTCTGACAGAACTGAGAAAGCAAGCCATGGGGACATCTTGAGAGGAGTAACCCAGGCAGGGGAAGAGCAAATGCAAAAAAAAAAAAAAAAAAAAAAAAAAAAGGCCAGGTCCAAAAGATCCTTTCAAGATGCCAGCACGGATAGGCAGGATCAGGGAACTAGAGAAGGAAAGGAGAAACTGGGGCATGAGATCATGGCAGGTGTTGGAGAATTAATGGTGTTTTGATCCTGCCTTCCCAGCTTCCAGGTAAAGTTCTTTAAGCCAGAGCAGTCTTACATACATACTTGAAACCCTCCGTGGAATGCACTGTGAGACTGTGCACAGAGTAGATGCATGAACCGTGCTAAGAAACTACCATTTGTACACAAAGAAATTGGTTCCAAATATCTTCATGTTCCTCAAATGAGAACAATTTACCCCCTGGAAACATGAAAGGAGTTGTAGACCTATTACCCCATCTATTAGGAATTCAAAACACTTAGGCCAGAGAAAAACTCCCAAAATTATGATCTCTCTCTCCCCCAGATGGCCATATCATTCCAAATCTTTTTTTTTCTTACTGTACGTGGTTGATGGTTGTTGTTACTTTTTTATTTTTTACTTTTTTAAAGATTTTTTTATTTGACAGAGAGAGAGAGAGAGAGAGAGAGAGCACACCCACGAACAGGGGGGCCGCAAGCAGAGGGAGAAAGAGAACCAGGTTTCCTACTGAGCAGGGAGCCTGATGTGGGGCTTAATCTCAGGACCCCAAGATCATGACCTGAGCCAAAGGCAGATGCTTAACCGACTGAGCACCCAGGCACTCCCTCATTTTTTTTTTTACACTTCTTAATTCATCTTACAATTTTTTTTTCAATGAAGGATTATACCCTTTGGATCCCCACTATTTTTCTTCTTTAGACACATGATTCGCAACTTTAGGTTGTCCTGGGTTACAGGTAGTATGCAGTCAGTGGTCCATTAAACATGGACTAGGTGCCAGTTATATACAGATATTTATCTAGGCATTGGGATGAGACAGAATTGAGATTCGAGCACAAACACTGAAATTAGAGTCAAGTCTAATTGTGAAGCCCTTTACTAAGGGGGAGACCATATTTATGAAAGAAGGCCAAGAAGAGTAACAAGTTCAGAACTTTGGGGGGACTTAAGAAAATTCCTATCAAGTATTTCTGATAGACCTGTGACATAATATTATCAATTATATTAATAACTAATATTAATTATCAGTATCAAAATAATTTTCAAAATTACATATCTAGTATGTAATCATTTTACTTATCCATAAAGCAAATAAGATGCACAACTTCAACTTTACACTCTCTCCATCTCTGCCATGTCTCCTGAGCTCCGTTCCCAGGCATATTTCTATCCGAACATTGACCCAGTGCCTGCCTGCACCCAGCGAACCCAGAACAGAGTTTTCATCATCACTCTGATACAGCCTCTGCTTTAGGATACATTCCTCCCACCCTTTGCCATTTATCTATAAAGCACTCACAGTGGAAATTGGGTACAAAAATAGCTTTCCACAGAACCTTTCTGCCTTCACCTTTCCTCCCCTCCAATATATAGAGTATATCATCTGGACATTTGTAGTTTTTATTATTCGTTGCATAAATGAATTAACCAAGAAAGCAAAGCAAGTGATAGATTAGAAATGTCAGAATGGCATAAAAAAAAAAATAGAAGGAATTCCTGCAATTTTTAACAATGTGGATGAACCTGGACACATTATTTTAAGTGAAATAAATCAGACACAGAGACAAATACTGGGTGATCTCACTTCTAGGTGGAATTTTAAAAAGTTGAACTCATAGAATCGAAGGGTAGAACAGCAGCTCCTAGGGTCAGTGGGGGGCAGGGGGATGGGAGGTGGGTGTGTGCTCATCAAAGGACACAAATTTCTAATTATAAGATAAGTAAGTTCTGGGGTTCTGATGTATGGCGTGGTAACTATAGTTAACACTATATTGTATACTTAAAATTTGCTAAAAAAAAAAGATCTTAATTGTTCTCACTTCACACATTCATATGCAATAACTTTGAAGTGATACATTTTGTTCATTAACTTGATTGTGGTGATCATTTCACAGTGTATACATGTGTATCAAATCATGTTGTATACCTTACACATACACAACTTATATTTATCAAAAAAAGGAAAAAAAAGTCAGGGTGGCCAACTCACTGGGTTCTTAAGTATTAAATGAGGTGCTTTAACTTGGTTTAAGCGGAAACTCTGGGAACAAGCTCTTCTTAAGCCAGAGGCCCTCCGTTGATGGAGGGTGAGAAGGATTACCTGTCTCAGGCAGGTCACAGGGTGATAGCAGTACAGGTGAAGAGATGATAAAGGAATCTTCCTTCTCCCGGCTCTCATGGGGATTTACTTCAGCTAAGTCTTTAGGCATTTTCTTTTATTACTTGTACCTAAAACCAGTGAAAATTTTGCTCTGCCTTTTGCCCATATATTAGGAAATTTTATGAACACTATGTTTTGCAAGTCTCTCTGAAAAGTTAAAATGCCCATGTTTTGTTTTCAGACAAATGTTTCAAAAATCTCAAGTAAGGAACATAATTTGATAGAATTTCAAAACCCAAAATTTTGAAAACCTGAACTCTTAAAATACCCTCTCCTAACTGCAGAATTAAAATATGCCATTGTTAGCCTAGGTGTTCTGGCCTTTTTTGTTTTTGTTTGTTTTGCCTAGTAGTGAATGAATATAAAATTAGGATATATTGTGACCTCATTGTGACAATGATACATTTCAATTTTCCTTTTACTTTATGTGGCTTTGTTTTTCAGTTTGGGCAAGCAAAAGCTACTATCAAGACATAATGTGAGATGGGGCACCTGGGTGTCTCAGTGGGTTAAAGCCTCTGCCTTCACCTCAGGTCATGATCCCTGGGTCCTAGGATCGAGCCCCACATCAGGCTCTCTGCTCAGCTGGGGGGCCTGCTTCTCTCTCTGCCTGCCTCTCTGCCTACTTGCGATCTCTGTCTGTCAAATAAATAAATAAAATCTTTAAAAAAAGAAAAGACATAATGGGAGAAAGTCTGGAGAATGCTGCTATTTTTAAATACATTTTGCCATTCAAATAGTTTATAGTTATTTAATAAAATTTTAAGTTACTTATCCGATTATGGCTTTGCGGGTTACAATACAGTAAGCAATGTGGAAATGACTGTCCTCATAATTTCTTCATTCTGTTTGTGATGAAATCAAGTTTTCTCTAAAGATGAATGTCTAACACTACAGAATTACATGAAATCTCTTTCAGCTGTTAACAGATATTAACATGTCAAAATTTTATGAATAGATTCTTGATATTTTTCGAAGTAAAAATGTAAAAAAATGCTTCCTCCAGGAATTACTTCTGCTTTACTCTCACTGAGCTGTGATTCTTTTGTTTCCTGATTACAGTGCCTAATTCCCTATTACCCTGCAAAGTGTAGTATATGGGACTTAAAATCCAGACATCTTTTCATCAATTAGAAAGGCTCTGCCCTTTAATAAGTAGTTTCAAAAGAAGATGTTGGTCCTAAGGAAATGCTCTAGCACTGGGGAATGGTAAAGCTTTTCATATCTTTCTTATGAACAAAATATTTCCTGCCAATTCTGTGGGATTGGAAGGTATTTTTTATTTGGAAAAGCACTGGTTTTCTCACCAAATAGTCTAATGGGTTTCTATTGTTGAATGTTTATTGATTTTGTTTTGTTTCCTGTTTAAGTACATTCTTTGGTCTCAACTGGGTAAAAGATTTTCAAAATCTAAGACAAGTCTCCAGCCATAAGTAATAACAGCAGAACTGGACAAGTAGGATTACATTAAACTAAAAAGCTTCTACATGGCAAAGACAATAATCAACAGTGAAATGGCAGAGTGCAGAATGGGAGAAAATATTTACCACCTTTATTTCTGATAAAGAACCATATATATATATACATATATGTATACATGTATACATATATACATGTATATATATATATGGTTCTTTATCAGAAATAAATATATGTGTACATATATATATACACACACACAATTCAGTAGCAGAAAACACAAGTTAAAGTCTGCAGCCCATCTTAAAAATGGGCTGCAGACTTTAACAGACATTTCTCCAAGGACAATATACAAATAGCCAACAAGTACATGCAAGACAGTCCACATCACTCAACACCAGGGAAATGAAAATCAAAACCACAATGAGCTATCACCTCACATTTGTTAGAGTGGCCACGATCAGAAAAGCAGGACAGTAAGTGTTGGTGAGGATTTGCACAAATTGGAGGACTTGCACACTCTTAGTGGGAAAGCTAAGTTGTGCAGCTGCTGTAGGAAACAGTATGAAGGTTCCTCAGAAACAAACAACAAGTCCACTTCTGGGTATTTATCCAGAAGAAATGAAATCATGATCTTGAAAAAAAATCTTCACTCCCATGTTCACTGCAGCACTATTTCCAATAGCCAAGTTGTGTCCACAGTCTAAATATCCCTTGGCAGATGAGTGGATTAAGTAGATATGGTATATAAATAAATGGACTATTATTCAGCCTTTAAAGACAATCCTGCTGCATGAGACAACACTCATGAACCTGGAGAATATAACACTAAGTGAAATACGTCACAGAAGTACAAATACCACGTGATTCGACTTGGTTGAGGTATCTAAAAGAGCTCATAAATATTATGTATTTGAGAGAGAGAGAAAGAAAAACACAGAGCATGGGGTTAAGGTGGGGGTAGAGAACCAGAGGGAGGGGGAGAGAGCAAATTTCAAGCAGACTCCCTGCTGCGTGTGGAGCCCAACACAGTGCTCGATCTCACACCTCTGAGATCACCTAAGCCAAAACTGAGTCAAACACTTAACCAACTGAGCCACCCAAGATGCCCTTAAAATGGGTCACAGAAGCAAACAAGAAAATGAGTTGTATCAACTTTTGTGAAAGTTTTCTACCAAAACAGAGTATTCACAGAAGTAAAGAAAAGTATGGTGGTTTCCTAGGGCTGGAATGGAAGGGGATATAGGGAGTTGCTAACCAACTTGTACAAAATTTCAGTTGTGCCAGATGAGTAAATCCTAGAGATTTGTTGTATAATAGTCTATAAAAAGCTATACCATGTTGTAGACTTAAAAAATCTGTTAAGGGGCACCTGGCTGGCTCCATCAGTAAAGCATATAACTCTTGATCTCAGTGTTGTAAGTTCAAGTCCCACACTGGGTACAGAAATTACTTAAAAAAAAAAAAAAATCTTAAAATCTGTTAAGAGAATAAACCTCTTATTAAGAGTTCTTAACAATTTTTTAAAAAATTAAGAGACTGAATAGTAAATACATAAAAATAAAGTCTGGACCCTGGTACATGACCTCAGTCTTCTTTCTACCTATTTTTTTAAAGATTTTATTTATTTGACAGAGAGAGAGATACATATACATACATACATACACACACACACACACACACACACACACACACACACACACACATTCTGAACCAGAGCTAAACTCTCAGCTCAAACTGTGTGAAATTCAGTCCTGGAGAGAAAGGAGTTTGACTGTACTTTACGAAGGAAGCTTTGCCGCAAACTCTAGGGACAGGCAGGGCTCCCCTTGTCCTCTTCTAGGCATCCTCCCTCCAGCCAGTGCTGCAACAGTGGCCCTTACCACACACGGACTGGTCATCTACATTCTTTGCCCTCCCACCAGGCATCTGGGCTTCTCGAGATTAGACAGGTGTGTCAATCTTCTGCTCTATTTCTTATCAAAGTCTGACTCTCTGGAAGAGTCTCCAGTGCATAATGGCTGCCAGAAATAATGCACCAAAATTCACAACAGCAGGTTCACTGATGGGCTGAGAAACCTGTGCCCCATTCAGCCAAAGTGTGAACACTGCCAGCGCTCTTGCATGGAGATAGGAGGGTATCTTTAGGGATCCTGACCCTCCAAAGTTAGTTTTGAATTCTGAGGAGTGGGGGGGGGCAGGGGGATAGCTCCTATGAACATGCGCACCAGCCACTTCCTAGGCATCCTTCTTCCCTTATTTTTCTGTACAACCACCCAAAACGCAACAACTTTGTCATCACATTGCCATCTCAGTCTTCCTATGTGGCATTAGCCTATTGGAGGTGATCAAAAATACTTGTTGAAAGAAAGGATAACTATTTTTCTCAAATAATCAAAGTTAGGAAAAAATATTTTCTCAGAATTCGGTTTCCTCCTTTTTTCTCACTCTCACTTCAATACTATCTTAGTATTTCAAAGTTCCCTTTTCACCAAGGCTGTCCCACAGTGTTATATGAACAAACACATTCCTGACAATGCAATCACTGTTATTCTTTTATTACTTCATGGCGCGTTAATATTAAATACTTGCTTATTTTTTTGAGACCCTCCTCCCTTGGATTCAGCCTGTGTGTTGTCCCTCATCTCCTTACTCCATGCCCACTTCCTGTCCTTTCCACGGACTTAGTAGGAAAAGCAGTGGTTAATGAGAGAATAAAAACGACACTGACTATTTACATATGACGACAGATTTTACAAGGTGTTTTGCAGGGATCACTACTTCTTAAATATTTACTTAACAAACAGGAATCATAGATAGCATATGAAGGCATATATATTGGAGTTTACTCCACATTTTTTTCCCCAAAGATTTTCTTTTTAAATAGGGACCTGTTGATGTTGTCACTTTTTAGCTTGCAACCTTGTGACATTTACTTATAATGATGAGGATTCTAAGATTTGAAGATTTTTCAATGAACTGAGGTAATTTTATTAATGGTCGACATTATGCTGAGCACTTCATACGCATGGTTTCCCTTTACCTTCACAACACTCCTCTGAAGAAGACACCATTCCTGTCCCCATTTTACAGTTTGGTGAAAATGTTAGAAGCATTAGGAACATGCCAAGGTCACTAAAATCCTGATACAATGGCCTGAGCAAGACTGCCCTCCTTCTTTTCTCCACCTACTAATGCACAGCCCACTTCAGGCCACTCTGCTCTGAGCTTGGACACCAAATGAATCGAAAGCCAGGTTATCCCCCAATCTCCATCCACAGCATCTGATTGCCCTGTGTTATTTTTTAATCCAGAAAATAACTAGGGTGTCCAGATATAGAAAGTTTATATAGTCAACATTTCCAACAGACATAGGTATTAAAGTGAACCTGTGGTGTAAAAACCAACTAAGAACAGAGGCCCTGAGGAGTCTAGGGGCCTGTTCGTGCGAGAAAACACCCCTTGCCTAGTTGGCCACTTTTCCTTAGGGAAACTCTCTCTAGCAATGGAGATTCCCAAGCTACTGGGGTCATGGGAGGGAAGGACAGCACATCTGGAGACCAGGGAAGCTGAACACGTGTTACTTAAGGTGTAGCTTGGGGGAAAGTTCCTAAGGTGTCACAGATGGAGTGAAGAGACAATGTTCCTTCTAGGAAACTGTCCATAAATAACTTTGTAAGAAAGCCTCTGTAGCTTTCACATTAGTCTGGATGTTTTCCTGGCGAACTTACGGCATCTGCCAGAATGAATGGATGGTCCGCACCCAGCTACACTTACAACATTCTTGCAGGAATACCAGGGAATACCCCAGATATTAAGAGCTCAGTGGAATATTCTCTGCGTTTTTTAGTCATTCCAAACAGGCTACTGACATCCGAAATTAGAAATAAAAAGGCTGAAGCACTTCAAAGAAAACAAGTGCCACTGATATTCTTATTTCTCCATGAAAAACAAATAGTAT
Source organism: Enhydra lutris kenyoni (assembly GCF_002288905.1). Classification (NCBI taxonomy): domain Eukaryota; kingdom Metazoa; phylum Chordata; class Mammalia; order Carnivora; family Mustelidae; genus Enhydra; species Enhydra lutris. The sequence goes on along the minus strand of NW_019154100.1, from coordinate 14,484,046 downwards.
TTCAGCACAGCAGCTGTTCCAGATTCCAAAACGGGCCACATGTTTTGTGACAGCTGCTGACACGAGCAATTTCCTCAAATTAAATCTTCCGGGGTACTTCCTACAGAGGGGACCTTGTCTTTTCCTAAAGACTAAATTTTAACTTAAAAGATGCTCCCATTTTGTTCTTTCCATATATGTATAAAATAATGAAAACAGCACAACCTATTAAGGTATTTAAACAATTTACACAATGTAAATGCAACGCAAAACAAAAGGAACTGTTGAGAAATTATCTAAAATATTTTCTTGCATTGTCGTTACAAGAGAATAATTTGCACTGTTGAGAACAATGAAAGTACCTCTCAGAATCGAGGCCTCACATCCATGAGGCTCAGAAGCTTATTCATTCACCTCTCCATATTCAGCCCTTAGGGCTCACAGCTCATACTGGTCAAGCATGAAAACCAGAAGACATATTGTATTTGACTCAATTTTTTAGAGATGTTTAAAAATCTTTATGGGGGACTGGGTCAGTTACTGAAATACATGTAAATAGTGGGTATGCTCTGAGCAAAATCCCTCTCCTCCGTAAGGTTGAAGAAAGTGTTTGTATTTAACGGGAAAAAAGTGGGGGTATTCTTTGGAGAAGAAGAGAACAGATGACAAAGGGAATGGAGGCGTATTTGCCAAAACTGTGAGGCTCTGGAACACAACCTCCAGGAAGAAGACAACAGAAGTTCTTTATAACAAAGGCATCCTGTTCTGGAAATGATCCCAACAAGCTCAGGTGGTGACCTCCTTAGAATTAGCCTTTCCCTTTTCTATGCCAGGGATGATCCAAACTTTTATTGGATGGCAACAGAGTGAGAAAGCACCATTGTCTTGCCTACCCTGGTTTTATCTCCATGCTTTCCCTCATTTTTGTTGTTCTTGTTAAGAAAGTAGTCACTCTTGGGTAGTGATACCATAGGGATGTGACATCTGTCCATGCTGGAGGTTGTCTTAATATATGTCTACCATCATTCTATTCTGCAGAGTTCCCAGATGCATCCAGACTTCCCAAATTTTATACCAATTTCAATGTTGAAACTTATTCCAAGATAACTGGGTTATATTAAGCTTCAGCCTAAAATTCTATCCCAGAAAAATATGTTCCTGTCTATCAGAGATAGTTAGTAGTTAAGGATCTCTAAAACAATAAATGTAGGTCTTCTTTATTTCTTTTTTTTAATGGATAAAAAGGAACAGCATAACAAAGGTAAAGATGACATGCCTAGACCCTCTGTGGCCAAAATCTTATATTGCTTCTCTTTCATACCTTATTGTTTTCTTCCAAATACTGACCTATTAAAAATAAATTTTACCCAGAATTAAGTATTCTAGTTAGAAGTAGAAATAAGTATCCTAGGGGCACCTGGGTGGCTCAAACATCCAACTCTTCATTTTGACTCGGGTCATGATTTCATGGTTTTGAGATGGAGGCCCACATCGGACTCCACGCTGGTAAAGGAATCTGCTTGGGATTCTCATTCTCCCTCTGCACCATCCTCCCACCCCACAAAGTGTCCTAATTAACACTGAAAGCCATTTTAGATCAAGGGGAACATTTTAGTGATCATCAGTCAGAATGGTTAAAATTAACAAATCAGGAAACAACAGATGTTGGCAAGGATGCAGAGAAAGGGGAACCCTCCTACATTGTTGGTGGGAATGCAAGCTGGGCCATTCTGGAAAACAGTGTGGAGGTTCCTCAAAAAGTTGAAAATAGAGCTACCCTATGACCCAGCAATCACATTACTGGGTATTTAACCCAAAGATATAAATGTAGGGATCTGAAGGGGCATGTGTACCCAAATGTTTAGCAGCAATGTCCACAACAGCCAAACTATGGAAAGAACCTAGATGTCCATCAACAGATGAATGGATAAAGAAGATGTGAGAAGATGTGGTGTATATATATATATATATATATATATATATACACACACACACACACATATATATACCGTGGAATACTATACAGCCAACAAAAGAAATGAAATCTTGTCATTTGCAACCACATGGATGGAACTAGAGGGTATTGTGCTAAGTGAAATAAGTCAATCAGAGTGAGACAATTATCATATGATCTCCCTGATAGGAGAAATTTGAGAAACAAGAAAGACGATCAGAGGTGGAGGGAGAGAAAACTGAAACAAGACAAAACCAGAGAGGGAGGCAAACCATAAGAGACTCTTAATCTCAGCAAAAAAACAGGGTTGCTGGATAGGCGGGGGGTGGGAGGGAGGGGATGGCCAGATGATGGACACTGGAGAGGGTATGTGCTATGTTGAGTGCTGTGAATTATGTAAGACTGATGAATCACAGACCTGTACCCCTGAAACAAATAATACATTATATGTTAACCAAAAAATAATAAAATAAAATAAAAAAATAAACAGATGGGAAGCACATAGTCTTAATTTAGTTACTAAAACTTATACTCTGTATGACATACAGACAGTTAAAGGAAATCTGGTCAATATTTCTAGACTCCCATGGAGGTGATGAAGTACAAAAACCTAGGTTCATTCCCTATTAGAATTCCAGAATTGAAAGATTCTTCAAGACCATTCAGTTCAACTACCAGTTTACAATCCAAATCCCTCTTCTCACACCTCTTTCATGGTATTACCCAGCATATGTTTGAATGTATCCATTAGAATGCTTTTGTGTTTCAAGTAACAGAAACTCAACTAATTAGTTTAAATAATGAAGATATGCTATTGGTTCATATAATTGAAGTTCACAAGTAAATTGGATTTTAAGGAAATATTAATTCAGTGTCAAAATAAGACCACCATCATTCTGCCTTCTATGTCTCTATAAGGCACTCTATGGTGTTGAATCCTCCTAAAGGTAATTCTTCTCACGATTAGCAAAGAGCCTATGGTCTCCAGGGCATCAGGATACCAACTTTACATCCAAGAGGAACTTTGCTCTGTTAATCAAAGCAAAGTCCTAGGCTCACTAGGACAGGCTGCCTTAAGTCACCTGTTCAATCAACAGCCAATTACTATTAACTGTCACACAGGTCAAAACAGATGTTTGGCTTACCCTTAATCATGTGTTCCACTTTAAGAGCCAGGGTTGAAATGAGCTTTTCAAGAATTGCATGAATCCTAAATGATAAATCAGGAGCTCTGAGGGAAAGTGAGGCAGAGAGAATACAGGGCCACAACACTGAGTGTGTCCAGTGATGGAGAGCTCACTACTTAGCAGAATTGTTCCTTCTATCTTTAGATATGTGCCTTCTTTCTTTGGATATATCTGAGAGTTGGAAAGTACAGTAACTATTCAAATAATATAAGTTCTAAACAATAATTTTGTCCACTACAAATTGCATGAGCCAAACATGAAAATAAACACAACTATATGAAATTGTTATCACTGAGGAGTTTTATTAAGTGAGAATCTCAATAGCTACAATTAGATGGGTCACGTGTTTATCCCTTGCTAGAAAGGAATCTGAAGAAAAAGTATTTTTAAGCTGGTCGTATTACAATCCTCATTGGAAAAGGAAGGGAAGGCGGGGGAAGGAGAAAAAAAGAGAGAGAGAAAGAAATAGAAAGGGAGGAAGGACAGAAGGAAGAAAGAAGGAAAGAAAGAGACAGAGGAAGGAGAAAGAGAAAGAAAAGAAAAAAGGAAATGAGAAAGAGAAGTTAGGCTCTCATAATAAGGAAAAGAAGGGGGTGCCTTGGTGGCTCACTTAGTTAAGCTTCCAACTCTTCGGTTCAGCTCAGGTCATGATCTCATGGTTGTGGGAATGAGCCCTGGGTCAGGGTCACACTCAGGGAAAAAATATTGGTCAAGCATCCAACAGTGTTTTCCACATTAAAATAAAAAAGATATACATGGGAATTTTACAGAAAGGGAACCACATATATCAATAAACTATGAAGAGATATTAAAAAGTGATCCAGTAAACGTCAATAAAGACCACAAAAGGACACAATTTTATGTGTATTGATTGGCAAAAATTAAAAAGGTTGATACCATCAAGTATTAGTAAACATGTGAATCTACAATAGCTGATAAAAATGTAAAATGATATAACCACTCTAGAAAATAATAAATTTCCTATGACCTAACAAGTCTACACTTAAATATATATGTTTAGGGAAGGCTCTTAAACGTACATTCCCAGAGACACATGTAAGAACATTCATAGCAACATGTTTTAAAGTATCAAAAACCTGGGAATGATCATGATAGGATTTGCAGATGGAAAAAAATTTAAGAGTTAATTTTGAAAGAATCCTCCAGATGCTGGGAATATTTCTGGAGAAGAACATTTACACACTGTCTCATTCTAGAAAAATGCCCCATCAATAGGGAAGGAGATGAATTAACTACGGTAAATTCACACAATCAAATGTATACAAATACATACAGCAGTCAAAATTAATGAAATATAGTGAGACACAACAATATGGATGACTCTTTAAAAATAATATATAAAGGTAAAAAGGCCCAAAAGATTACATACAGCATAAACCCTTTTTATCAAGCTTGCAACTCCTAAAATCAAAAATACATCCTTTTTAGGGGTACCTATCAATGCAATAAAAATATATAAAGGACGTCAAAGAAATTACGAACATAGGATTCAGGAGGATAGTTATTTTGGGAGATGTATGGAAAAGAAACATCGGAGAAGGAGAACATATGGTTAGTTATGAATTTAAAAATTCTGGCATTTGTATGTACTACTCTGATTTTATCAGAAGGACATCACTAAAAAGATTAGGAGGATGAAGGGTACATTATAGCCAAATTTGTAACATGCTTCATATAGTTTGCCTCTCGGAGCGCTTGGTGAAACCACAGCTGACAGTTGTGATCTGGAGGCTGAGAGCCAAATTTTAGTAATGGGGTAACATTTTTCTTAAGGTACGTGCCCTCATAATATTCAGAGAATGCCACATCTGTGCATTTGGACGGTCATTCCCATGCACTAACTAGGGTAACTCAGACCATTCGAGTTATTCACACATTCTTATTTTACACATGACTCTTCATGTTACATGCACCCAAAAAAGTGGCTTTAATTGTTGCCTTGTCAACCAAGGGCTTATTTTCATGACCTGTTAAGCCAGGCCATATCCCAAATAATCGGAAAACAGGAACGCTGAATCTACCACCCACATTTCCGCCTTCAGATCTCAGATCAAACTGGATGCCTGATTTATACACTTGGGACTTCAAATTGAAGCTTTGTTCACATGACTCACTTTTTAAACTCAGGCTACCTTTTTCATCAATGTAAGTGCTGTAAGTATGTTTGAGGAGAGAAAAACAGAAGCCGGGGTGGGGGCGGGGGGAACCCGTATTAACAATACTTATTAAACTCTTTAGGGGAGATCATCTTTAATGTAGAATTCTAATTGATAAAGTCATAGTAGCTCGTAAGTTTCTGAAAACAGAGAGCATCTCTTCTTTTTATTGTACCCGTCAGGGCTTAGCCCAGTGCCTAATTCAAGGTAGGTTTTCATTCATGGGAGTCAAGTAAATAAATCTGACAATCTTCTCACTTGTTTTGACCGTGTATTTTAACAGATTTTCTGTATGAAGTTTCCTGGATGAAAATAATGATTTGATGATTTCCAATTATTTTTGTTTTTTAAGTACAAATGCCAAGTGAACAAAATGAAAGAGAACCTGGTCAATTATTTTCACTTACTTCCTGCTCCATCAATCTCTTTAAAGCAAGCCTCGAACAGAGAGGAGCTGCAGGGGAGGACAAATTTACCACGGCTTTGGAACTTGGTATGATGGATTTGAGGATCTCTTTAAATGATTTCTTTAGAAGTATCATCTGAGCTCTGCCAGGCGCATACACACTTGGTGGCACTGCTTTTGCAAAGCAGCATCTGACTCTGTCATCTATTTCCGAGGCCTCAAGGTTCATCAGGGCACAGGGAGACACAGTGCTACAGCAAGAAATGCCAATGTACAGAAGGAGGAGACCTCTCGCCATCCAGAGAAATCTTTGTTTTCAACAAGGATATAGGTGACAATGACTAGTTCAAATTATTAAATTAAATGCTTTCAAAGTTCTAAAAATTTCATAGTTCCAAAGTTGTGTTATTTTTTTTTTTACAAAGATTTGAGAGAGTGTGCACATGTAGGAGCGTGCACATACGTGTAGGAGCATGCACGTGCATAAGTGGGGGGAGGGGAGGGCCCTGCAGAGGGAAAGGAAGAAGCATATTCCCTGCTGAGCAGGGAGCCAAAGGTGGGGCTCCATCCCAGGACCCTTGGATCACAACCTGAGCTGAAGGCTGACACTTAACTGAGGGAACCCCCCAGGAGCCGCTTAAGTTGTATTATTTAATATATAGCCAATATGGAAAGAAAGGTTGTCTTGGTTTAACACGACTTAAAACCATCTTGCATAAAGCCACTTATTCACTGTACAACTATGAAACTAATAAATTCCAGTGCAAGAAAAATTTCTGTAGTATCTCATATCATTCAATGTACCATCTTAGAAATTATAGTAACTATTTCATACTAATAACAGATGTTTGACTACAATGATGAACGTTCAGTTTCCTTTAAGTGAAATCAAATGGGCTGGTCAATCACATCTCTACCTTTAACATATGTTCATATCCTACCTGAGGACAGAGTTATGATTTATGTTAAAAACCGTTGCCTTCCTGCCATTCCATCAACGGTTCTCCTTTGTAAAATCACAGAAAGTATCATTATTAAAACATACAGCCCCATTTTGTGAATTTAAAAAAATGCCTTTGTCAGCTCAACAGTGCCCCAGCGCATGATTCACAGCAGTGACCTGTACTTTTCTGATAGGAGAGTCTGAGATCGAGGGTGCAATAAAGCAAGCCCACACAGGCTTGCTGAAGAAAAATGCTTCTCACAGATAGTATTCCTTATAAAGCCTTATCTTATAGGGAGAAGATGAAGATTAGAGTTTTGGGGCCTGAAGACTAACAACGTGAGTAATACCATCTGTCATTTAACTGCTGGTTCTACCCATCATTCTCATGTCCTTGCACCTTTGCAGACTCCCAACTTGTTTGGGCCAGCAAACTAGGTTTGTACTTGTAGTCCTACCATTAATCCTGTTATATAAAAACAAGTTTGTCTGGTGGCTGCACAATTTATAGATGAGACAGAATGTCTTTGTTGTCAGCACACAATTATGAAGCTGCCCTGCTCACTGACAACGCTTGCTTAACTTTTTTTTTTTCTGAGTATTTTATATTCAGTCAACTTGTTACTGCCACGTTCTTGATGAGACATGTAGATGAAGACATGAAGAGAGTTGACTGAGCTAGCTCGCAATGGGAGGAGACAGAATTGAGTTAATGGGGAGTAAAGCAAGCTCTTGGGAAATTTTCACATGCTACTCCTTAATCAATCACCTTAGATGCCAAGAACACCTGGTCTTAAGTTAGTAGGCTGCACCCCATGAATCCCCATCAACTCTTATTCATAGTCACCGGGTCAACAGGACGCTATGTTCTCTTCTAGTCCATCTTTACATAGTCCTCATCATAATATACATACACACAAGTTTCTTAATGAATTTTTTTTCCATTTCTGCTGTGAGCATTTTTATGTCTTACCATAATCATCGTATTACTGTAATGGCTGCAAAATATTCTATCCAGTGAAATGGATTTACTTATAGCTCTTTCCACTTATTTGCAGTACTCTGCTATAAATAGTATCTCCTTGCAAGCAGTTTTCCCCCAATCTTAAGTTTCTCCCTGTAAAATAAGCATCTAGGAGCACCTGGGTGGCTCAGTTGTTAAGCATCTGCCTTTAGTTCAGGTCATGATGCCAGGATCCTGGGATCAAGCCCCACATCAGGCTCCCTGCTCAGCCGGGAATCTGCTTCTCCCTCTCCCTCTGCTGCTCCCCCTGCTCGAGCTCTCTCACACTGTCTGTCAAATAAATAAAATCTTAAAAAAAAAAAAAAAAAAAGTAAAATTAAATAAGATAAGCATCTAGATGTATTATTCAGGAAAAGGCTATTTGATCTTATGGCTCCTGGAAGTTCTAGTCAGAGTTTTTCTAAGTGGAGTGGATTTTCACTGATCTATTAATATAAGAGTGTTTTATCTTCACTGTACTTCACCAGGGAATGACATTTTCCCTAGAATTGTTCTTAATAAGAACTAACATGTATTTAGTACTTATGTCATGTGCTGCAGAGAGCATTTTGGAATATAATCTCACTTAATCCCAGAACAACTATATGAAGTGGGTGCTACCTTTATTTCCCTTTCTTTGTGAAACAACACAATACAGAGATTTAGTTATTTGTCCAATTTCACACAGTCTTTATGCAGAATCGGGACTCAGGTGTGATTGGCTAAAATCCATCTGCCTAACCTATAGATTGTGCTGCATATATAATTATTTTTTATACACAAATTGTTCAAAGATTTGATATGTTTTATTGTTAACCTACATTTTATCTTTATTGGGTATGCAACTAATATGCTTAACCTGCATTTTCTTTCACATTGCAATACTAGTCTACTATTTAAAATCTCCTCCAAGGAATAAAAAAATGCAGATTCAAAGGGGAATATGCACCCCAATGTTTATAGCAGCATTATCAACAATAGCCAAACTATGGAGAGAGCCCAATTTTTCATCAACTGATGAATGGATAAAGAAGATGTGGGGTGTGTGTATGCACATGTGCACACACGTGTGTGCGTGTGTGTAGTAGGATATTACTTGGCCATCAAAAATAATGAAATCTTGCCATTTGCCATGATGTGGTTGGAGCTAGACTGTATTATCCTAAGTGAAGTAAGTCAGAGAAAGATAAATACCCTACAATCTCACTCATATGTGGAATTTAAGAAAGAAAACCAATGAACATATGGGCAAGGGAAAAAGAAAAAAAGGAGAGAGGTAAACAAACCATAGGAGACTCATAACTATGGAGAACAAACTGAGGGTTGATGAAGGGAGGTGGATGGGGGATGGGCTAAAGAGATGATGGGTATTAAAGAGGACACCTGGTTGTGATGAACACTGGGTTTTCTATTAGGTGATGAATCACTGAATTCTACTCCAGAAACCTATATTGTACACTGTATATTAACTAAAATTTAAATTAAAAAAATAGTAAGTAGGGGTGCTTGGGTGGCACAGTCGAGTAAGCATCTGTTTCTTGGTTTCAGCTCAGGTTGTGATCTCAGGGTCTAGAGACAGATCCCTACATCGGGCTCCACACTCAGCGCAGAGTCAGCTTAAGTTTCTCCCTCCCTCTCCTTGTGCCCCTCCCCTCCATGCTTATGCACACGCTTTCTCTCTCCCTCTCTCTCTCTCAAATAAATTTTCAAAATAAAATAAAACCTACTCCAAGGAATGAAGACATTAGTCCCAAATATATCACAGATTTACTACTTAACCATGCAAAAATCACACTGTCCCAGAAGATGCCATTAAAAGTACCATGGCATTCCAAAGAGGAAAAAGCTTTTAAAGACTTATTTCTCATTACTAATGACCTAGTTTCAGAAAGGTGGATCCAAAGCTATTTATAGTCTCTAAGAACAACAAAAAGGAATAGAAACAGGTTATCAGTCCTTACTTTTAATTAGTACTCTAAGTTTATTGTTGAATAAATTCAATAAAATCATTTAAAAAGATAAATCATTTAAAAAGATAAAATTGCTTCACATTTTCCATTCAATATTTTATAGTTTTAAATTCTATCTACAGAGTATTTTCTCACAGCACCTTAAGTCCCTTCATATTTGTGAGCCAGATACAATGCTCCTTCAGTTAGCATTTTGTATACAACTTAAGATAATGATTATATAGTTTATAATAACTTAAATTATTTTAATTATTTTCAAAATGCCTCCTGATGTTCAATATGAATATACTGTGGATATCTGAACAAAGGAAAAGCCAGGATAGAGCTCCATATATGCCTAAAAATTTTATTCAAGACCCCATGCTTATATAGCAGCATTATATAAATGCAAATCCTAAAAACAAAGGCAATGTCCCTAGATAGGCGAATGGGTAAGCGTATTTTGGTAACGTCCACACAATACAATTTTCTGCGTTAGTGAAAATGAGTGAACTACAGCTTTTCATATGACAGAGAGAGAGCAAGAAAGAGCACAAGCAGGGGGAGCAGCAGGCAGAGGAAGAAGCAGGCTCTTCTTCTGGCCACTGAGCAAGGAGCCCGATATGCAACTGGATCCCAGGATCCTGGGATCATTACCCCAGCCAAAGGAAGACGCTTAAGACTGAGCCACTCAGGCATCCCAATCTTTACAATGTTTTTAAGAACTGGCAAAAGAATATACATGTTACTAGTCTATGTACATTTCAGCAACTATAAAACTGAAAAATACCAACAAAATTATCAACTAATAGGATTATTTACTTGGTAGGGTGGAGAGATCAAAGACACTGGAGACTTCACAGGTCCCTTCAACAGGTTCCCTTTAAATCTACACGCTTACCGTATATTGTTGCTTTACACGTACGTCATGCGTAATTTTTTAAAATGCAAATCCTATTTAGATCATCTATGTTTGCAAAACCAGGGGGTTAGGAAAATTTCTTTTAAAAATAAATAGAAACTTGGAGTCTCTAAATAGAATTTGAGAAGAAAAGTTAGAAATAGATCTTGAATAACAAACCAAATAAACTTCAGCTAAAGTCAAAAGTTGACGCAAAATTTTAAAAAGGTGAAAGGGGGAATTTATAGATATTTATTGAATGTTTATCGTATTCAGGAACAAATTATTATTTTGTCAAGAAATTGCATGTAAGACTTCACGGACATGTTAAACTCGGTTAACATGTTAATACTTTAAATATCTGTACTGTGGAAGAAACTGCAAAGACTAAGAAAATATTTCAACAAATGAGAAAGCTTGAAGACATGTTAAGCGATCATAAATTTGAAATAACTTTAACACTATGAAAATGAGTGGAGAATCTTACAGGCACAGGACATTATTTAGGGGAGACCTACAAAATTGCTTCTTTTAGAGCTCACTGCTTGTGAGCGTCAGCTTTCCCAAAGGTACTGGTTGTCTAATAGAATTTCAAAGCTAAATGCGAGAACCACAGTGGGAGTAAACAGACTTCATTTTTGCTTTATCTTATTCACGCAGCTTTTGATTTCATCCACCCATTAAGGAGACAAGTCAGTAAATACCAGCTGGCTCTTGCCACTAATCCAGAGAGAAAGCAGACCTATCATTTTGCATAATCGTATGTTTACTTCTATCCTATTTCACTTAGTAAGGGAAAATATTCTTGTGAACGAGGATGACAACAAAGTTCAGTTAAAGTCCATGATATGGAAGGGAACTTCTTTCTGTTGTTTTGTCATTTAATTGGATCACCCCCAAAAAAAATCACAGTGATTTTTTCTGCATCACCTCATGATTTATCCTAGCAAAAAACTAATCACTTGGCCCTTGGGAGGCAAACTTAAATTATAATAATTTTACAGAATGAACCTGCAATTTATATGTCAGAATTCTGAACTTCCCAGGGGGAAAAAAAGTTAGCTTTAGGTAAAAAGGTAAAAGAGATAGAATGCTTAACAAATTTTTTAAAAAAATGTATAAGGAGGGCACATGATGTGATGAACACTGGATGTTATATGCAACTAATGAATCATTGGATATTACATCAAAAATTAAAGATGTACTATATCGGCTAATTGCATTTTTTTAAAAAAATTAAAATAAAGTTGCATTCCACACAGGAAAAAAAATTTAATTGACATGTAAATTAAAATTATTCACAAATTAACATTTTCTTTTTCTCCAGTCACTCAATGGGGGTATTTACATATATATTTAAACATTTTGTGATTGGTAAATTATATATTAAATCACTTGTTTCATCAATGTAGGTACAGAACATATATGAATACTAAATTTTTTATAGGTTAATTTTATTTTAATGCCATACAAACAATATGATTTCTTTGAATCCGGTAAGCCAACCTATCATATTATTTTTTTTTTAAAGATTTTATTTATTTGACAGAGAGAAATCACAAGTAGGCAGAGAGGCAGGCAGAGAGAGGAGGAAGCAGGCTTCCCGCTGAGCAGAGAGCCCGATGCGGGGCTCGATCCCAGGACCCTGAGATCATGACCTGAGCCGAAGGCAGAGGCTTTAACCCACTGAGCCACCCAGGCGCCCCTATCATATTATTTTCTGATCATACTTTCATCTAACAGTTACCCTATTTGAGTGATTAGAAAAGATACATTCACATGCAATTGACCTAAATCATCCAGACAAGTCTTATCAATTCTGATGTTTGGTGAGACACTGGTGCTCTCACATTTTCCTATAAATGAAGGAAACTGAGAAAAAAAACTTCCTCTTCATTTTCATGTTATTTCTTGTTGTCATACATGGGTTGCTGTTCTTCTGGATGTATAGGTGTATATGAACATGTTATGGTTGTTGGGGGAGAGGGGTGTGCCGGGAATGTGGAACAAGTAGTCTGAAGCATCTAGGTAGAAAAATGAGGTTCATGAGAATAAAGGATAAAGTGAAGAGTCAGCAGGTGAGTTGTGGAATATTCCCGGGAAGGTGAAGTTTGTGTTTTGACATTTAAAATCAGTTTACTTATTTGCATCCACTGACCAAAGATAGTCCAAGCAAGAAGTTAACATGAGAAATGTCACAGGAAAGATTCTAGAAGTTCAATACCCATTAGAAAGCATAGGTGAACAAGCAAGTAAAAGTTGGTGACAGAAAATCCATGTATAGATTATATTTTAAAAAACATACAGGTTGCCAGAAAAAATAGAGTAAAATACATACAGGAAGGAAAGCTATCAGCATTAAGGAAAATCTTTTCTTAGGAGGCAAGTCCCATGACCACCAGGATTGAGTAAGTGAGAAAAATTATTTTTTCCAAGTGGAGACATACCTTGAAGGATTCTAGGATGCTACAAGAAAAAAGTTCAGAAGCTGGAAAAGAAGTTTATCGGAGAGGTACAGTGAGAGAATACCGGCATACCAAGACCAAGATTCTAGCACACAGATACTGAGGTGAGGATTTTCGTGTAAAAATCAAAGTTGGGGGTTGAACTTCAGGAAGAAAAATCCTACTGAATCATAAATTGAGAACCAGTCTAAATAACAAGAGTTAAAGGTAAAATACAGACACTCAGGCTAAATCTTCTTTAAAGTACCTCCTGTCCATGTTAAGATTTTTATCAGAGACAATAATGAGTATGTAGAAATTTGGGAAGAAGATGCCAAGATGTTGGGAAAAGAATGCAGAATCTGAGCTCTAAGAAAAACCAACACGATATGATTTAGTAAAAACTCTAGTAGGTGTTGAGAATCAGCTAGCTCTGCATTATTCTCATAAAGTAAAAAGTTCATTCATTTATCCACTAGACATTTCAGTCTGTGAATGATCAAGACCTTCAACAGTCTGGTTGGGGAAGCAGAAGAAATCCAACAAACAACAGGCCATGATCAATGCTTCGTTAGGAGAATATGTAGGAGGGCCACCTACCTACATGACAGAATGTTTCTCTGAGGAGGTAATGTTGGAGCTACTGGTAAGTCGCCCTTGGAGAAGGCAGGTAGATGGCACCACTACAGCAGAAGTGTGTGGAAATAAAGCAACATCATAGAACTGTAGCATTACGTGGAATAAGAAATACTTCTCTCTTTCCATTCTAATCTCCCTTCATCCTTACTCAACAAACAGCTCATTTGTGATCCTAGAGAAGTCGTTTTGTTAACGTGTATCTGCGTTTTCTTATTGGTAAGAAAGATGTTAACATCTGCATACATATAGGATACGCTCAAGGTTCAAGGTCTATCTATCCACCTCTCTTTAATACATAAAATACTAAAAGATGCGTGCTATTTTTATAAGGTTATTTGATATCTAGACATAGATACATGTAGAATTCCAAAATAAAATCTTAATATGTCTTTCATCTTATTCTGCACAAAGATGGGGGAGGGGTAGTAAAGGAGGGATCTAAGAAAATCCGTTTCTGGCAATGTCCAAGAAGAGGGCATCAGTGTCTTGGAACCACCCAGCTGTCGAGTATTTCTGACCACTAAAGACTTGGCAATGCATCTGCACTCATATTTTAGGATTCTTATTCCAAGTCCAATTTTCTTTTCAAGATCTAGGTTAATTATTGCTTGGACCAGATCAACCTAACAAAGCAAAGAAATCCAGATGAAAAAGACAAAACAAGCTATTGTTTATATAACTTATATCTTGTCTGCCTTGAGATTTATATGGTGTTTAACTATTTGACAAGCACTCTCTCCTACGTTAATTCAGTTGTCCTTACATCCATCCTTTAAGGTGGGGCAGGAGCAGGTTTCATTTCCATTGTAAAGGTGAAAACAACAAAATCTACATTAAGTTACTGGTCCAAGGTCAAATTGTGGTGAGGACTAGAACTCAATTACTTTCTCTAATTAAATTCCAAGGTGTTGTTGGTTTTTTTTTTTCCCTATTATGACCAACATTCTATCTCAAGACTAAATCATAAAAGCAGCAGTACACGTGCTTAAAATGCCACATTCCTTTCTGAGCTCATTTAAATTTCAGCATTCCTTTACTGGATAAGCAATTCATTTGAAATATTTAAAGTGGTTAAAAACTGCCCTTTTCGGCAAGTAACACTTCATGTTTGTTAATAAACAGTGATGACTGCATGTCATTCTGAATTCAAGCTTTTTAAAAGAAAAGGATGTTTTATTTGCCTTGTGCTTAACTGACTCAATCCAGTCCAAGATACAGTACAGAGCAAGAGACAGATCTGGATCTTGGCCAATCATTTGTACTGCATTACAAAAACCCAAGAGAACAAAGTACCAAACCTTGCATTTAATTTTGTCTATCTTGGATCCTGAGTATGTAAGAACTTACAAATTAGTTGATATAACCCTATTTCTAAAATATTTCACTGCCCTGGGAAGCAGACACACCATAGGACCAGCCTGGCAAACTTTTATCGGGATCTTCCTATCTCATTGACATTATCTGTGTTCCTGAGCAGATAAGGTCACTCTGACCTCTGGCATATCCATGCAAGGATAAAAGAGGACAACCTAGTAGCTCTTGTGATGTCAAGGTTTTGGTGGATTGTACATGAGTAGGTCTTATTTTCAGATTGTTCTTAAAAGAACCCACAGGCAAGTAACTATCAAAGTTATACGAAGATAGCTTAAGTCAGTTTCGGATAGCAGGAACTGTACAGGCTTGTCCAGCTCCCAGCCGAGACTACACGTGCCCTTCATTAAGTCTATGGATCACCCTGAAGGGGAGTCTGCTCCTGTGGTGCAATTTCGTGTGTTTACACCTTACTGTTTGACAAAGGGCTTGTTTGTTGTCTAACTCTGCCTGTTCACACAAGTAAGAACAGATATAATCTTCTTAAACCCATGTACCTAGCAGAAAAAGAAAAATGAAATTCCAGTATCCAAATGGAGAATTTGATTTCCCATCATGTGTTGCCACGTAACCCTTGGATGTCCTCTTCTTTTTAAAAGGAGTACAAAGTTGCTTATAAATATATGTACATTCATAGAAACCATCGACACATTCGAGAGATAGAGGTACATTCCCCACTGTTATTCATGTTGTGGTTTTTTTCAAGTTTTCAAAATATTTTGATATATTGTAAAACTCATGATGTCCATTAAATACACTTTAAACATAAAGGGGGGGGGGTGGAGCCCAGCCCTATCACTTAAACGCCCAGTCATGTTGACATTTTACAACTTCCTTCCAGACTTTTTCTCAGCAGATCTTTCATTATTTTCACCCTACTGTAGATATTTGTCATTATACATTTTAATCTCACAGGCATTCTGTCCAATGTTTTCCACATATATGAATTCACTTCCTCCTTCTTACATTTATTGCAGTGAAAAATGTCCATGAGACACCCTATACAGGCTGGTACTCTGCTAGATGATAGAGACTTGACAAGAAAAAACAGTTCCTCTGCACATAGAGGATAAATTTGTGAAAGGTGGAGACTTGTATACTAGAACTTACATACAGCTTGATAAGCGCCAGAGTAAGGAAAGAATAGACATTCTAGGAACAGGCAGAATTCAAGGCCCCCTGGTAAAAGGAAAGCGAGTGTGAACAGACAGAGACAAGGGAGGACATGATTTTGGGAAACTAAAAATAAATTCAGCATGACTAGATTATAATAAGGTTCATGGAGGAGATTTCAGAACACAGGACTGTACCAGTAACTGCGCCAAATCACTCCTTTATTATTTTCTCTAATATTTATCGACCATCTACCTTGTATACCGGGGATACATTCATGAACAAGGCACCAGCATGGTCCCCACCATCATAGACTTTTGGGCATCAGAAATTTGACGCGTCGTATCAGAGAAGAGGAAACGACATTCCTGGAATAGACAAAGCAGTCCCAAGGCCTGTTTCGGGGTGAGCAACTGTGTCACTGACAAATCGGCCCCTGAATGTTGAGTCAGATTTGGACAGATAATGCGGAAGTAAGGAATGAGGAGTCAGACAAAAATATCCAGAGCCTTCTAAACCATGTTAAAGAGTTTAGGTTTCATCATAAGAGCTTTCGGGTTTTAAGTAAAGGCATTATGTCTTGAAATTTTTATTTGGGCAAAATCTGTGAGGTAGAGCTTGGGTCAGAAAAGCAAGATTCTAAGCAAAGAAATGAACGATGAGGTGGTGGCATTGGTGTCGGTGAAAGATGCCGGTGCCCTGAACGAGGCCCGTGTAGGGGCTGGGTGGACTGGAGAGATAGTTAGAAGACAGCATATGGGGGCGCCTGGGTGGCTCAGTGGGTTAAAGCCTCTGCCTTCTGCTCAGGTCATGATCCCAGGGTCCTGGAATCGAGCCCCGCATCAGGCTCTCTGCTCAGCGGGGAGCCTGCTTCCTCCTCTCTCTCTGCCTGTCTCTCTGCCTACTTGTGATCTCTGTCAAATGAATAAAAAAAAAAAAAAAATCTTTAAAAAAAAAAAAAAAGACGACAGCATATGGATTCAGAGAGAACACGTAATTGACAACATATGGACAGAGAAAGAACAAAAGTTAAAAGTAACGTTCACCCTAGTCAAAGACAATGGCTTAGACCAACAGGCTAGACCATTCCAGAAGAGGAAACAAAACTTAAATACTTGTTTGGAGAGGAAGAAGGGTAGTTTAAATTGGTGCATAGTATCATTGAGTTGTTTCAGACATTCAAGTGAAGTTGTCCAGTGTTATACTGTAACTAAAAATAGGCATAACAGGGGCAGAACTAATACTGAATTCTATCTCATTTCCAGAAAAAAATCTGCCATCCTTTCTCCTATAACACAGGAAAGCAGATTTTGTTTAACCACGATTGCAATCTTTCCCTACTGTTGATTTTCTAAGAGCAGGGACTCAAGCACTTTGGAAAGGGCTAGGTCCAGGGCCCTAAATGGGCTTAAAACACATGTGGATGGGAGGAATGTTCCATACAGTGGACATGTGGACCGGAGAAAGAATTGAAGATCAAGAATGGTTTGAAGAGCACTAGTCATCCTTCCCCACTGTCCTCACTAGACCCCAACAGAACCTCAGGAAAGAAAGGAGCTGTGGATTAGCTTTGCTCAGTGTCCTGAGTCTGTACAGTCCATAGACCTACAAGAACTTTACTAACATTTTAGGCTGAGATTTGTTACTGCTCATTGGGCCGCAGTGACTTAAGGTGAGTATATGCTTCTGAAACTCAAGAGATAGGTTACAATACCCACCTAGTTTTGATGTGCAGTTTTCATTTTTTTTTTTTTTTCTGAAAATGTGGGTAGGAAAACATTCCAAATCTTATCACTTCACCTGCTGTAAAATACATATTGAATTCAAAACATGATTATCTGAAAATGGGACTTGTAAAATTTTGAAAATGTTCTGTTTTGGGATATTTTCATTTAAAACAGGACTTAAGTTAAATCATTCTTTTAAAAAGCAACTTGGGGTGCTTGGCTGGCCCAGTCGGTTCAGCAGCCAATGCTTGATTTTGGCTCAGGTCATGAACTCAGGGTCGTGAGATGGAGCCTCATGTCGAGCTCTGTGCTCAGTATGGAGTCTGCTGGAGACTCTCTTTCCCTCTCCCTTTGCCTCCTTCCCATCCCCGCCCCATGCATGCTCAGCCTCTAATAAATATGTTTTTAAATAAATTTTAAAATGTACCTATTTTTAACAGTAATAACACACTATTCGATTTATATCCTTGATTCTATTTACATGACTTGGACAGCACTGTGATTATTTCAAACTTAAATACAACAATTCAGTATAAAGACTCTCAATAACCATTTCTATTTTTTTTAAGAAAATGTAGCAGCATTTTGTGAATCAAATCTCATCAATGTAAAGATCAGGAAATGCTCCCTTTATGATAATTTAAGGTGATTCGAAGACTACAGATTCTCTAAAATGTAGTAAAGGCTTAAAATTAGTCCTTCATTTCAAAATGTTTTATTCATCACACACAAAGATGAAGCTTTTATTTTATTTTTTTTTAAAGATTTCATTTGTTTATTTGACAGAGAGAGATCACAAGTAGGCAGAGAGGCAGGTGGGGGGAGAGCCTGATGTGGGGCTCCATCCCAGAACCCTGAGATCATGACCTGAGCTGAAGGCAGAGGCTCAACTGTCTGAGCCCCCAGGCACCCCCAGATGAAGCTCTTAATTAAAAAAAAAAAATCATATGTGAAATTGCCCATCTCAAAAGAAAATTCGTTTCTAGAACTGTTTTGTCTGATTCTTTATTCAAAAGGTCAGGAATGTCTGAGAAAAAGAAATGTATTCTAGATAGCAAAGAATCTATCTTCCCTCTATCCACTTGTCATTTATTTATAGGATACAGGAATGTATTATTGTAAAATAATTACATAATTTAGAATTCTAGCGAACAGTACAGGAGAATCAGTTTACATTACCATAAACGCATGATTCTCTTTCCCGAAAGAAACTGTATCAACAATTTAGGGTGTCTTCTATTCACTTTTTGTGACCCCTTCTCTCCATGCCACCCCCCGTTTTTTTAAACTAGTGTTAGAAGTTTATTTAATATAGTCACTAACCTCTAAAGAAAACCATGTACGTGTACTGACTGCAATCTTTTACACATCGTTCTCTTTTCAATTTCTTTTTTTGTTATGTTAGTCACCATACAGTACATCATTAGTTTTCAATGTAGTGTTCCAGGATTCACTGTTTGCATAAAACACCCAGTGCTCCATGCAATCCGTGCCCTCCTTAATACCCATCACCAGACTCACCTAACCCCACCCGCCCTCCCCTCTGAAACCCTCAGACTGTTTTCCAGAGTCCACAGTCTTTCACAGGTCATCTCCTGCTCTGATTTCACCCCCCTTCCTTTTTCCCTTTCTTCTCCTAATGTCCTCCATGTTATTCCTTCTGTCCCACAAATAAGTGAAGCCATATGATAATTGATTTTCTCTGCTTGACTTATTTCACTCAGCGTAATCTCCTCCAGTCCCATCCATGTTGATGCAAAAGTTGGGTATTCCAGCATGGAATAGTAAAACTCTTTTCAATTTCTTAAAACAATTAGTTTTTGGAATACATTAAAAAATATTTAAGAAGGGGCACCTGGGTGGCTCAGTGGGTTAAGGCCTCTGCCTTCAGCTCAGGTCATGAGCCCAGGTCCTGGAATCGAGCCCCACATCGGGCTCTCTGCTCAGCAGGGAGCCTGCTTCCTCCCCTCTCTCTCTCTGCCTGCCTCTCTGCCTACTTGTGATCTCTCTCTCTGTCAAATAAAATCTTAAAAAAAAAAAATATTTAAGAAAGCAATAAGTTCTCATATACCCACATTTTTGCTTAAGCAGTGTAATACTGCCAAAATGCTTCAAAGCCTGTGGAAACACTTCCATGTAGCTGACTGTTTCAGTGTCCCCATTCTACAGCTAGCTACTATTATGAAATTATGATTTATAATTCCCATGCATTTATAACTTATGTAACACTAAAAAAAAACTGCATTCTTTTGCACCTTTTAGCTTATATCAATGTCCTATCACTTGTCGTCTTTTGTAGCTTTTTAAATTTTTCATTTCAAAATTATGCTTCTTATGGTCACTTATAGTAATCTATATAGCTGTGATTCATTCATTTTCACTACTAAATGGTATCCTGTGTGTGTGTGTGTGTGTGTGTGTGTGTGTACATACATACCTGTATCTAGGTTGGTTCCAATATTTACCATCAAAATAAATGATGCTATAGAAGCTCATATTCATCTTCAATCTTCTTTTATGAATGTTTCTCTAGAGCCCGTAAGTGGTATATGTTGGGCCACTAAGTGTGTTTGTCTTCAACTTTGGCAAATATGGTCCAATTTTACTCCAAAGGTAACCCATTCAGCTTTCTACCTAAAGTGTATGAGAGTTGCTTTTGCTCCAGACATGCAAAATTGTCACTAGACTGGGGCACCTGGGTGGCTTAGTAAGTTAAGATCCGAATTTTGATCTCAACTCAGGTCTTAATCTCTGGGTCGTGAGTTCATGCCCCATGTTGGGCTCTGTGCTAGCCATGAAGCCTACTTTAAAAAAAAAAAAAAAAAAAAGGGTGCCTGGGTGGCTCAGTTGGTTAAAAAAAAAAAAAGACTGTTTTCAGACTTTCAATTTTTTCACTGACTTGTTAATATAAGAAATAATAGTTTTAATACTGGGTTTTCTGATTATTTTGGTAAAATGGTATCTTTCCAAATTAAATTTGATATCAGAATCTACAAGGGGCACTTAACTGGAAAAACTTTTGCATAAAAGAAGACATGGTAAATTATATAGGATTCCATTTTGCTTAACATAAAATTTAGATAGCTGTGTATCTGGTGCCAGAGAATTGATATATTTTGTATGACCAAGAAATATCAGCAAGAAATTGTTGGCTCCATTTCACTGATTAAATTTTTATGGCCCAGAATGATACCAAAAATTTTTAGAAATATAAAGTGTAGCTTTACTTATCTGTAAGCCTACACCTAGGTTACATGAATTAAATTCTGGACAGAATTAGCCAAAGCCAGAGAAATGTATGTGACACACAAATTTGGAAATCAATATTCACAGAACTTTTTTTCATCCACTAATTGGGGGTTTGACCATTTATTTATTTCTTTGAATCATTTAGATTTGCCTTGCAACTCATATCCTGCTTTTCTGTCTGGACATAGCTTTGGTGGAGAAAGGAGGGAGTTTGATGACCTACACTTAAAGCTATTTTTTTCTCAAAAAAAAAAAGCACTATCTTTTTCTCTTTCACAAGTGGAATATTCATCTCGAAAAATAACATTTTGATTTGTGTGCAGATACAATGCCACTTTTAATCTAAGCTCTTCAAGGTATATGAGAAAACTCAATTGATAGACTTAACCATGCTTCTCAATGCCAGCAGTCAACTTCAAGTACAGCAAATTACTGTCTTAGCTTTTTACTGAGTTTGCCTTTTTTTTTTTTTTTAATTAAGAAATCTCCCTTGGTGTCCAACATTCACATAATGGATAGCTACTTTACAAGAATATTCTCTACATCTTCATATACTAAATATTGTACCACTGAGTATATGTATATGTAGACTCTATTCTCTCCCTTTCCTATATTCTACATATTTTCCAATACTCCTATATTCCTATATTCTGTATGTATTGAGGACTCTTTGTTCAGAAAATTTGAAAGCAAACAAATCTGCTACGAATTCGAAGTTTGGAGAAGGCATTTTGATTGGATCCCCAAACTAAATTCATATGTAAGTATGCATAACTTACAGTGTCTTACATTTTTACCTTGTGTTAAATATACCTTCATTTAAAATTTAGGCACCTGGGTGACTCAGTCCGTTAAGTGTCTGCCTTCAGCTCAGGTCATGATCTCAGGGTCCTGGGAGGGATCCCCGTATTGGGCTCTCTGCTTAGCAGGGAGTCTGCTTCTCCCTCTCCCTCTGTCCCTCACCTCCCAACCCCCAGCTTGTGCTCTTTCTCACAAATAAATATATAAAATATTTTTTAAAAATAAAAAAATAAAATTATGTGCATCTGTATTTTCAGGTTCTTCTACAATGTTCTGATCATATAACTCCTGACACATCCAAGGACAACCTTTATGCTTGCAGCCCTAAACCACACACATCTCCAGTTAGCCCACTGGCCATATTGCAGAGACAGTCTTCTATTTTAAGTTCTATTGATGGAGATCAACATGGTACCTACATACACAATGAACAGTAAGAAAACATTTCCCCAAAAATGAATCACATCTACATTTCAGAAACCTTTGGCCAGAGTATTTATTAAGAGAAAAACACTAGGCAATTACTATTTCTAATTGTCAACAATCTAAAATGTTCAAAAAGGAACATTCATTTGCTGTCACATATTTTAACTCTATATTTGTTACAGACATTAGCATGCGATGTCCATTTCATGAATCTCATATCATATACTCTATTTTTTTTCTTTCTGGTACCTGAGGGTCTTGTTTTTGTTATTTTTTTTGTTTTTTGTTTTTTGTTTTTCAGAATAAAATCCAAAATGACAACTAGGAAAATATGCTTTGCCACCAGTATAATTTGGTTCATTTGGTAATACAATGATAATACATCATTATCAAAATGACATAATTATGTATATATAATATCTTATACATATTATATATCATTATTACATATAATGATATATAATATATATTAGTATATAGAATATAGAATATAATATCTTATATATGATGTAATTGTATTATGCCTTATATAATTATATATTTATTTTCTATTATATATAATAGAAATATTTAATACTATATATGATTATATATATATAATCATCAAAATCAACCAAATCTAATGCGAGAAGGACGGAGAAAGAACTTTACACATCATTATATATAGTTACAGACATTAGATGTTTGTCATGACAATATTAATCTTCAACAAACTGTTGGCATTAGTATAATGCCAACACAGATAAATCCATCTTTATTTCATTCTCTCTATGGATTCAATACCACATACAGTCAAGCAAGTTATTACCCAGGGAGCCTTAAACATCCACCTACTGAGAGCCCTTTCTGCACAGGTTTTTGCTTCAGCTTGCCCCCACCCCTACTCCCATCCCCCACACCCATTTTCTCTTTTTAATTCACTCCAGGATCATTGCCTTTAAAGCTTTTCCTCTAAGATTGGCCTCTCTGTACTTGGGACTTAGCAATAAAAAAGATAAGAGCCGCTAAAAAATTTTAGCATGAAAATGCTCTTATTTTGTATATAAGGAAAGCAAGATATGAAAGGTTTAATTATTTCATTAAAATGAAACAACTGATAAAAAAACAATGAAAAAATAAAAATAAACGACACAGCCAGAGCTCACTTTTCTTCTCTGTGCATTCAAGCTTTGTTCTGCTGTGCCCTGTTATTTATGTTCAAATATAGCATGTCTTTCCAAATCCATCTCCACTCTAAAGCTTGAAGAAAAGATCATTGAGTCAATAAAAACCCATTAAGTCAGTATATCCAGAAATCTCTTTTCCTTCTTTTACCTACCATCATATGCAGTTGTAAGCAAAGCAACTAATTTTCTCATCAGCAACACTCTGGAATGCTGATTGATCCCTGTTCCATTTCTTCACTGTAAAGAGCACAGTACCTACACCAATTTCACCATCACAATTAGGACTCTTTCACACACCCGAGGAGAAGAAAAAAACAAAGCTGTATGTTCAATTCCTGAGCCCCTCATTAAAAATCACATAAATTCAAGAATTATAATGTTGGCTTGGAGGACATCAGCTAGAACACATTACCCATAAATATGTTTATGCTCAGGAAATTTTGCACATGGGATATGAATGTACTTTACAGAGCCTTTCAGGAAGTCTTCAATAAACTGAATCCAACATATCAACCTCTAATATATTCATTTGATACCAGCGAACAGCTGAATCAAATTATTTTTTTGGTGTGAGTTATTAGAGTCTTTGATGCTGGACTGCAGCGGAGTCTTCTGAGGCAAATCCACTGTCCTTGTGTCTGGAAGAATGTCTGTCAAAGAAACTACAAAGCACTTTCTTTTTATTATTATTTAATCCATGTTCTACTACTTCCTCCCTTTCCTTCCTAACAAAAAAAGAAAAAAGAGCAAGACATTACATAGGAATGGGATCAAATAAGAATATTTATGAAAGTGATTTAAAAATGTAGAGTTCAATACAAACATCAAGGATTACAAATTTTATGACCATAACCATGTGGAAGGAAAAGGATTCTGTCTTCATTCTTCAACACTGACAACCTCCCTACTCTGTCCCTCATCAGGAACCGGCAAGTGAGTCCATTTAAATATTTTTCAAAGGATCAAGTTTCCTGAGATAAAGAATGGTATTTCTTTGCTACATTCCTAAATGGTTATGTTATGGTCTCTATTTAGGCCTAGAAATTAACACCTATCAAAGAAAACCACTGGAAGAGCCCAACTCAAAAACAACCACGTAAACAGCGGATAGCTGTATCCAAATGTTGTAGGCAGAGGACCTGGCCAACCACTGCAGACATGGAAAATTTCATGGAAATAAGGCTTGGCTGCATTCTCTGGTGTCTCAAACATTCTCTTGTTAGGGCGGATCTTCTCTAGACCTAACTCGGTGGTGATTTCATTAAAAAGAGCACTTGATAAATACTCTGGTTCAACTGAGAGAGAGTCCATTATCTTGCTGATTTTCCTGTGGGTTCAATTTTATCTCCAGCCACACCTAGGAGCCTAGAGGTTAGCGGTTGTTCAATAATCTAATTTTCAGTTGAAAGTAATACAAGTTTAGAATAGCTTTTGACCTGCAAGCAGGTTTTGCGAGTTCTGCAAGATAGATTTACAGTGCTCTCGCGCCTCTAGGAGTCTATGAGATAGTGCTTTTAAATGCCGTTTGCAAAGATGTGGTTGGAACTAGAGGGTATTGTGCTGAGTGAAATAAGTCAATCAGAGAAAGACAATTATCATATGATCTCTCTGATATGAGGAATTTGGTGGGGGGGGAGGGTGAAACAAGACTGGACTGGGGAGGGAGACAAACCAGAAGAGACTCTTAATCTCATGAAACAAAGGGAGGGCTGCTGTGGGGTAGGGGGATTGGGATAGGGTGGCTGGGTTATGGACATTGGGGAGGGTGTATGCTATGGTGAGTGCTGTGAAATGTGTAAGCCTGATGATTTACAGACCTGTACCCCTGGGGCAAATAATACAATTTATGTTAATATAAATAAATAAATAAATATTTAAAGAAAATGAGTATCTTGCTTCAGGTAACCTTCTGAGATTTTAGTAGATATATCCTTGCTAGGGATCTGTGACTTAGCTTACTTGAAGTTAGCAAGTTAGTAGCATGGAGAAATTTTAAAGCAGCGGAGAAGTACTGATAAGTTTGAGAAAGGAAGACACTCCCTGACAAACTACATAAGTAAAAAAAATATTACCTAGTACAGAAGTCCAATGTTCATTTGTTGAATTTTCAATACATAAAGGAGCTTGTTTTGGACTTTTCTTAGCTATGACAAATTTTCTAGTCTCCACAATTGGTTCATAGCTCACTTTTTCTCAAATAAACCCTTCCCTCACTGTATTCTCCCTCTTTCCCCATGTTCTCTGGCTTTGTCTATGCAGTATTTCATCTTCCTCTCTTAAGATTATCTCCTTGAGGATGAGTCCACAGCTGCCAACTCTTTGTATCCCCTCAAGTTGTGGGAATACCTACACGAGAATATGCAAACATCTCTGGGGAAAAGCAGGATTTGCTTTTGTTTCCATTTCTCCCAGGATGAGGTTTGGAAATTCATCTCTATTACCACCTTATACATAGTTTGGATTTAATATACATTATTTCTGTATGACTTCCTTTAAGACTCCCCAAAAGATGTATTTCCTGTGTCATTGTGTACTTATCCTTCAGAAAATGAGTTGTTACTGATCTCCTCTGAGGGTATGGTGAAAGAGGGTTTGGGGGAACAAAGGCCAAAATGTGAGGTGTGAACATGTCCACCAGTGTAATTTGTGGGGAGGAGGCAGAGTGTCGTGTAGGCAAAAGACACATACAAGTGCCATGCCCACAGTTGACTTTTCAAGTTCAGAAATATAACCTCCATCAAAAATTCATCAAGATTCACTAACTACTCTTTTGAGTCGAAAATTATCTTATTGAGGATAAGTGGGATCAATCGTATTTAAATATGAGTGGTTTGGGGTTGCCTGGGTGCCTCAATCATTTAAGTGTCTGCCTTCAGCTCAGTTCATGATCCCAGGGTCCTGGGATTGAGTCCCTAAACCCTGCTTAGGAGGATTCTGTTTATCCCTCTCCTTCTCCTTCTGTCCCTCCCCCTGCTAGTGGTGTCCTCTCAAATGAAGAAATAAAATTTCAAATAAATAAATAAAATATGTAAGAGTGGTTTTATCAATTCTGACAGTAGGAGAAGTAATTTTGAAGTCTGAGTTAGTGGAAGGAAGCCAGGCCCAGGTGAGTGACTCTTGGCAAAAGAAGAGTTTGAAGATGGTTTACCTATTTGGCAGTTTTACCTGCTGTTAGCAGTTGATTTTCCTTAGATCAGAAGGGTATGGCTGAAACAGCGCTACATACATTTGGACATTTGAGAAAGGACAGAAAAACAATTATACTACTAAAAACAGGAACAGCAAAGTTACACAATAAGCCCCTCACGTGTGGAGCACTTCCCACAGACGAGGCACTAGCCCTTCACCTTCTGTGCCAGTTAGTACTGGGGCATTTCCACCCAACTTCAGGTCAAGCCCTCCCTGACGATTTTTTGGAAAATGGTTTTTTAATTGTATATTTGTGAACTCTTGAGATCCTAGAGAAAGGCCAGGTTGGGCCAAGCTTGATCGTGCACCTTATCACCCACAAGAAGAAAACGGGTCAGCCAAAGGGAAAGAAGTAACAAGCGTCGGTGAGAATGTGAAGGAGGAGGAACTTGCGCAGGGTTGGTGGGAACGTAAATTGGCATAGCCACTGTGGAAAACAGTATTTTTGAATATTCTCCTCAAAAAATTAAAAATTGAACTACCATATGATCCAGTTATTCCACTGCTAGGTATTTATCCAAAGAAAATAAAAATACTCATTGGAAAAGATACATACACCCCTATATTTATTATAATATTACTTCTAATAGCCAAGACAGGGTGCTTCATTAAGTGTCCATCAATAGTTAAGTGAATAGAGAAGACGTGGCATGTATGTGTGTTTGTGTGTATGGATATATATACACACACAGAGACGCATGATAGAACATTATATAGCCATAAAAAAGGCTGAGATTGTATCATTTGTGACAAGATGGATAGATTTAGAGTATACAGTGCTAAATGAATTAAGACTCAGAAAGACAAATAATGTGTCATTTCATTCTATGTCTAATAAAAAAAGAAAAAAAGAACAAACAAACCAAAAGCAGAACCTGACCTATAAATAGAGAACCACTGATGATTGCCAGGAGGAAGTGAGGTAGAGGGATAGGCAAAGTGGGTGAAGGAGAATAGGAGATGGAGGCTTCTAGTTATGGAATAAGTAAGTCATAGGAATAAAAGATAATAGTATAGGTAATACAGTAAACAGTGACAAATGGTAGTTATACTTACGTTACTATATGTTAAGCACAGCATAACACAGAGATGTCGAATTACTATTTTAACATTCTGTATCAACTCTACTAAGACAAATAAAATAGAAAAGAAAGTGGGTGGGCCCAAGTGATTGGAACATTCTAGTCATTTCCAATTTGGAAACTGCAGGAAGCTTTACGCTCTTTAGTAGCAAAACTAAAAAAGTGAGCCTTCAGAATTCCAACTGTTGTCCCCTTCACTGCAGGAGATGCATACACAAAGAGAAGCGGGGGCAGGAGATGGGGAGAGGGGGTCTGGTAGCAGGTGGGCATCTAGGGGGTTCCTACTTCGAATGCTTCATGAGACCAGCTCCACATTCTCCTTCCTGTACTTGGTGATGTGAGCCAGTAATTCGATGCTTTCCCTCACTGTGAATCCAAGTCCTTTACTTA
This sequence comes from Enhydra lutris kenyoni, assembly GCF_002288905.1. Taxonomy (NCBI): domain Eukaryota; kingdom Metazoa; phylum Chordata; class Mammalia; order Carnivora; family Mustelidae; genus Enhydra; species Enhydra lutris. The sequence goes on along the minus strand of NW_019154100.1, from coordinate 14,455,950 downwards.
CAAATGTACGTGCAACATCTAATTTACTCTTTGCAACCTTCAATTTATCAGTGAAGCAATGACAGCTTAGAAAGGGTAAATAATCAAAGATCCTCCCTCAAGGTCAGGCAGGTAGGAGGCACCAGGCCAGGTCCAGCTTGCAGGCTCTGAGCTCTCCACTCCAAATTTGTCCACCAAGACCCTTAACCATTCTAGGCTCTGCTCTTCAAGGTCGATTTTCTTGACCTTTTTTATTCTCAGGAGAATCGAGTCTGTTAACATAAGGAAAATCACTCAGACTACTGAAAAATGCCATAAGCAAAAGCCTTTTCCCACTGGTACAAGTGCCTGCTGAGGGCTATCTGGCTTGAAATTCAATCTATTCTACCTTAAATTGGGCTTGTTAGATGGCTAACTGATTCTACGACTTACATCCTGCTTGTCTGTCCCATCTAAGGCTTAATTTCTCTGGGCTTGACAATAAAAACTTAACAGATGATAAATGATCTCAATGTTAATTTAAACTTTAAAATAGATACGGTGCAGCCTTAAGTCAGGGTCCATGAATTTTAAACCTCTGTCCTCAACATAGAAAGATGTGAGCAGTTGAGAAGGCTTTAGAATTAATACCTCGGAAAATAAATGACAGCTCCCATCATGCTCAGGGAAAAGAAAGGAATACAACATCACTCCGAGAAGAATGTGAAAATCACTTCCATGCTATTGCCACTGACTGGTAAGAGAGCCAGGCTACCCGACAAGAGTATAACCTAGGAAAGAAAAATGCTATTTCATCACATTAATTGAGCCCCATACCTCTCATGCTGAAAGGGTTAATTGCTCACTGCAGCTTCTGCCTCTATTTTAAACTGCCACAATATCCTTTAATGTTACACCTAGGGAGACAGAATGTAGCCCCGTTACATTTAAGTTTTTGATGAAATCGGTTATTATGTACTAATTGCTTGTGTCCTATGCTCATTTAAATCATGGCATGTGAACAGTTAGTTATATTCTCTTGCTAAGAAACAGCAAAGTATCTTTGTATCCATACTCACTAAACAGGCCAAATCAGAGCTCAATTTTACCAGAAATTTAAGCACATTTGTATCCAAAGAGATGCTGATTCTAAGCAGTGTCTGAACATGGGAGACATTGACTTAACCCAAATGAAATTAACAAAGCTAAATATTGCTCCCAGTTTTGGAACAGAAAATACCAGCCTTTGTACACCTCCAGGTCTCTTGTATAAAATCCAGGATGGGGTAATGAAATCTTGTTCTTTCTCAGCCAGGAACAAGTTAAAGCTGATCTCAGATACCATAATGTGGTTTCCAGAGCAGGGGGGTGGGGGGAGTTGGGGCGGAATGGGGGCCCTTATCTCTTCTGGAAAGCTGGTCACTTTTCAATGCAGACAGTAGGGAATCTGGCCCAGACTGCACGCTCTTTGGTTTTATACAAAAATGCTGCCAGGTTGGACAGTGCTACCAATGGTAGGAAAGTAGGGCAGTATTCTCTAATGAGAGGCTACAATTAGAGGCAAACCCTTCTGTATGCAAATTTCAGTGTTCCTTTATTTATCTACATTTTTATAAGGGATTCATAATGTGTGCATGAGGTTGTCTGCTTTATTGACTGCTATTCCTTCTCTAAAAGTATATCAGATATAAACTTTTTTCTTTTCAGATAATCTAGGTTACATTTTCTCCTTTCTTCACTTTGATTACTTAAAAAAAAAAAAAAAAACTCTCTACACCCAGTGTGGGGCTTGAACTCACAACCCTGAAATCAAGAGTTGCATGTTCTACAGACAGAAAGAGCCAGGTGCCCCACTTTGATGCCTTAATTAAGATTCGAGAGTGTAGGAGGTAAAGCAAAAACTCGTTTATGTCTATATCATCCCTAGATGGTAAGCCTAGGATGTTACTCAAGGTAGGAAATCCCCCAGAAGCCACCACATGGTTGTGGGAAAATAGTGTCCCCCCACACCCCAACTCCCTGCCCCCACAAGCATACAAGACAAGTGCTGCACAACACAAGGGGAGTTTTTCCACCCTGAGCATACAGATCAACAATTCTCAGTGAAAAATAGGGTTCCTCAATTTCAGAAACTTGTCAGCTTTTGGGGAAGCTACCGATACATGTTTCTGTCAAAAAGTACAATTAAGAAAATATACATTCCAGGGAGCTTAAGAGACAAGCTATTCAACTGTTTCTCGGGATAAGTGGTGTTCAAAATACACACCAACGCACGCACACATCCACCCAGGTATCATATTGAAAATGTGTATTTCCGAGGTTCCAGAGATGATCGTTCAGTAGGACTGAAGTCCATGTTTTCAACCAGCATCACAAATGATGGTGAGGATAACATTTTGAGAAGTACTGCTAGGATCTGTAAGTTTCATTCATTTACCATATCCTTTCAGAAAATATCTATGGACTGATTACTGTAATTTACCACAGAAGTGGATTAATTAATTGTAGTTCACTTTTCTGATTTTTGTTAAAAATTACACGAAGTGACTACAGGAGGAACAATTTACCTTCTGCCAAACCCATTAAGAACAGTGCCCATTTTTGTTCTGTCTTTTCTGTAATGAATATTATGTTTCTCACACCACTCAGTGTCAAAAAAAATTTTCTCCAACTATCTGCTACTGAAGCTTATTATTTATCATAATATTTGTCTTGGCTACCTCAAAACACAAAGAGACACTGTTCTGAATCATAGCAAATTTCGCTGACCCTTTACACTGACTTTAATAATAGTTTTGTCTTCAGTAAGCATATTAAATCCATTCTCCAGGCTGTTGGACTGACAATAATAAGTAAAATGGCAATGGCAAATGTCATTTTGTAACAAATGTCTTTGCATTAGGGCTGAGGAGGCATTTCAAACAAGTTGGTTGAGCCACATTTTTAAAAATAGTTCAAAACCACAAATTCAAGTGGTCTATGTACAGTGAAGACAGCTTCCCAAGGTCCATGGTTACGTCTCAGACAGCAATACACCATGTTGCATTAGCTCTGATGATGCACATTACTATGTTCTGCTCAGCCCTACTAATACTGTGTTTCACCCATTATGTCAAAAACAATGCTTCCTATACCCTCCCACATAGGGTGGATTTTATATCCATATCTTTACTTTCCTCTATTCAAACCAAGGGGTAGGAGAAGTTAGAACCCTTCACCTAGATTCTCTCAGCCTTGTAACACCTCTTCTTATGCCAAAACCTTTCCATACCACTGCCAGATTCATCCTCCTGGGGAGTAACTCCAATAAAATTCAAGTTATTTAGCCTGGCATCCAAGGCCTTCTGTGGTCCTGATACAACTTGTCTTTCGAAGTCGATTTACCACTCTGCCTCCATTAAGCCTTCCACTCCAACCAAACTCACTTTCCACTTTATTCTCTTTTTGTTTTCCCACTCCCAGGTAGAATTCCATTTAGTTGGTCTTTAAACACTTCAATTATACCAATCCTTATAAGCCAGCAAAAACCTTTGCAAGGAACTGCCAATAAAAGTAATTTCTTTTCCTGATATAACTCTCATAACACCTTTTATACTTCTTTTTTTTTTTCCCACATTTAGTTTCCATTATCATTATTAAGGAATAGGTCTCACTTCCCCTCCAAGACTGAAAGCAAGATCTGCTATTATTACTATAAAATAATCCCTGTATATTCTGTACCATGGAGTGGGCAGAGACTCAGCCATTTGTAGAATGAATTGCTCAAATTGCCTCATTTTCAAGAAACGATTCAGCATTCATGTTTGTCTCAGCAACACTGTGTCCACCAGTGATGTAACGCAATCTGACAAACGGGGTTACAAACAAGGCAATCAGCTAAGCAGGGCGTATTTCAAACTGCTAGAGGAGTGTTCCTTGGGGAAAGCTCCCGGATTCAGGATAAAGAGCAGAGACATCAGTCTCTCTCACTCCACCACACTCTGTGGACATTCACAGCCATCTCACGTGGCCAGACATCTGACTCTCCAAGACCAACACCTCCCAGATCTGTTATGCTGGGGTGCATTTAAGACATGTATGTCATGGTGGAATTTTGCCTCCAGTCCTAACTGGCAGCTCACTAGATGTGGGGATCAGTACAAGACCTTCATCTGAGGAGGCATCCAAACATTTAAATTCCAGCAGCAAGGCTGGCAACAAGGTTCAGCTCTTCTGGAATCTTGCTTGGGAAAATGCTAGCGCATGATGCGAGAGTGATGGTCCAAGTCTAGTAGCTGACTAGTGCCATCAGCAGGAAGCTGTAACTGGTTTCTATGGTGCTTTACAGAAGACAATTTTTACTAAGAAACTAGCTTCCAGGGGCACCTGGGTGGCTCCGTTGAGCATCACGCTCTTGGTTTTGGCTCAGATCATGATCCCAGGGTCATGACATTAGGCAGTCTGGGTCTCTGCACTCAGCCGGGAGTCTACTGGAGATTCTCTCTCTCTCTCTCTCTCTCTTTCCCCCTTCTTCCCTTCCCCAATAAATGAACAAATATTCAAAGAAAAGAAACTAGCTTGCAGAAAATCAGTCTTAGACAAATTCATGTTTACCTTTCAATATTCATAGTTCTAAAACATCCCGAATTTTGTTGTATAAAATGTACGTACTTAGGGGACAGGCCTAAGTGTATACCATGGAAGGCACTCCCTATTATGTGCGTGTGTGTGAGGCACAGACAGGCAGGAATGAATGCATTCACTAAAGTAAAACTGATCAACAACTAAATTACAAGAAAACCCAGCTTGGGGTGGTTGTCTGGGTCTTGGCCCTCTACGTCCAAAGAGAGACAGTGGATCTTTCTCAAGTTCTTCCTTAGGGATCAGCTGAAGAAGACTATCTTCTATGTACTCTCACAAGACTGGGAAATATTAACATTTATCTCCTATGAGACAAGACGACTTTAAGTCCAAGGGCTTGTTTTATCATTGCTTTGAAGTCTAGAGAAGCATGATTCTGGCTGTCATCAATTTTAATGGATTCAAGATCAAAGGAAGACCCATCTGAGTCAACCACATTTCTAACTACTGGCCCTGTATAAACAGATGATGTGGGTATTTAACCAAAGTGCTCAGGAGAAGGTAGTGTTGATCAGAAACCATGTCCAAATTCATATCCCGACCAAATCCCCTCCTCACAAAGAGCAACAACAAGAAAGACAAAGGGAAGATTTGCTGTTCAGTTTAATCACTAGTAAGTGCAGTCAGAGCTATTACCCTTTTTGCCACCCAGAAGCAAGTTTAAAAAGCAAAACAGACTAATTTGTGTGGGCTTGGTGTGGCGGACAGCCTTCAGAAATCTACTTCCAAACGTCCAGAGAGGGGCAGAAGCAGTATCCGCATTCCCCAAGACCCGTACCGCTCGCCATGATGGAGCAGAAGATCCAACAAGGAAGAGGAAGGAGAGCAGGGCTTCAACAGGATTCTCTTCAAAATTGTACCAGGGAGGGGCGCCTGGGTGGCTCAGTAGGTTGAACCTCTGCCTTCAGCTCAGGTCATGATCTCAGGGTCCTGGGGTCGAGCCCCGCATCGGGCTCTCTGCTGAACAGGGAGTCTGCTTCCCTCTCTCTCTCTCTGCCTGCCTCTCTGCCTACTTGTGATCTCTCTTTCTCTCTGTCAAATTAAAAAAAAAAAAAAAAAAAAAAAAAACTGTACCAGGGAGAAAGGAGAGGAAAAGAGTCAGGGCAGGAACAGAGCTCTAAGCTCAGAGACATCCCACCTCCCTGGCGGAGGATGGTCTGGAGGGTGTGGCCGGAAGACTCAAGGACATCTACAGCATCAGATAGCCTGGCACTCCCTGGCAGAGCCAGCACTTGCAGTCCTAGTGACCACTGGCCCCACCCAATAACTTTGTTCTACATAGTTGCTCAGTCAATGAGAAAATGGAGTGTGATTTTCAAAACACATTTGCAATTTTTGTAAAGTCCCTGCGGTTGGGGGAAAAAAATTCATTTGCAAGTATTTAGGATATATAGTTTTCAAATGTGAAGAGAACCATGTTAACAATGCTGGCCATGGAGAAAATTGTTAGATTAAGGAAGGAAAGTGAGTTTTTATCAATGAAAAAAGTGGGGGTACCTGGGTGGTTCCGTTGGTTAACTATCTCCCATTGGCTCAGGTCATGATCTTGGGGTCCTGGGATTGAGCCCCTCATCAGTCTCCCTGCTCAGCAGGGAACCTGCTTCTCCTTCTCTCTCTCTCTCTCCGTGTACTCTTTCTCTCTCCCACCCTCCCTATGAAAAAGTTGTCAAAAGGAACAATTTTTTAAAAATATAACTGTTGAATATTTCTTCAATATTCATATTTTAGATGGTACCTAATATTATGTAGATCTAGAGAAATTTCTAAGCTTATACACTGAAAGCAATGTATTTCCAATAGTATATTGAACGTTGTACAATGTTTTATTCCTGAGATTTAGTTGTTGTATAATTTAATTGTACAGCCTGACCACAGAATAGAAATTCATAATTAAGATGGTCCATGTTGATCATGTTTTTTGCCTCTGAGCAGAAAAAAAAAAAAAAAAAAGTTCTCACACTTTCATGGTTTGCCAAGTTGTCTCTTTAAAATTTAAGAACCCAGTATATTTAAAAGTGCATTAAATTCTGTGTTGTCCATGTAAACTGGCAATATTCTATTTTAATAGCGGGTTGCTTATATTTTCCTTTAACTGACTTATCGGATGTTAGAACTAAAATCTACCGTCAAAAACTCCCTGCCACTGATTCCAAGTACCCTGGGATTCTTTTTTTTTTTTTTTTTTTTTTTTAATGTGGACAATATCATTTACTGCAGTACTTTTGAAGGGTGTAGGCAGATGTTGAACCACTACTTTATATTCTGTTGCAGCTGCTAGACTAACACTTTCTCTGGTCTTTATTTTTATTTTTTTTCAAAGATTTTATTTATATTGGACAGAGAGAGACACAGCAAGAAAGGGAACACAAGCAGGGGGAGTGGGAGAGAGAGAAGCAGACCTCCCACGTAGCAAGGAGCCCGATATGGAGCTCCATCCCAGGACCCTAGGATCATGACCTGAGCAGAAGGCAGATGCTTAATGACTGAGCCACTCAAGTGCCCCTTTCTCTGGTCTTTAAATTAACAAATGGAGTATTTGCAATTATGCAAAACTCCAATTCTCTATGAAGTTTTCTGAAGAAATGAAACATCCACAGTGAAGGACTTATTTCTTTCACTGAGATAATACTTACTTTAGGAGAAGTAAGCTTTAAACCTCTGAAAGAGTAGTAAGACTGTATTGACTTCATTGAATGTTTTCTTTATAAAATTTAAACTCATCCATAGGTATCAGTTTCTAAAATGCTCGAATATTATGCTCTCTTATCATGATAAGAGATCATGATCTCTTATCATTCCCACGCATACAGCATTTTAATACAGTTTCACAATGGCACCAAGTAAAGTGACAAAGCACAAGACAGGAAAAGGAAAGACAGAATGAAAGAGGAAAAAAGAAATGAAGGACAGAGGGAAGGATGGAAGCTTATCTAAAAGGTCTGTGGTGTGGACATGGACCTTCACCTTCTTAGCTGTCCATCAAGTCTGAAGAGCCTTTCAACCTTTTGATTTTTCCTCCTGTCTTGAGTCCCATCTTCACAAAGTAGAAACAACAACAGAACCTCTGGTGACCCTGACCAAGTGTCCTCAGCACCACAGAGCAGGTGACAACTCCAGAGGTGTTTCCATGTCCAGCTTTTCCACGTCCATGTCCTTTTCTCCAGGCGAGGCAGCATCTCATCCAGATGCCCTTTGCAAAAACAAAGACACTCCCTATCCCAGATAGAAAGGAGAATCACAAATAAAAGATCTTCTGTTTTAATATTTCTCTAGGTCATTCCATTGCGGTTAAAAGAGGTCTTAGCAATACAATTCTCTGAATTAGTATTACAGCACAGAATTTTGAAGCACTGTGCACTCCTAATGCATGGTCTCCCAGCTCTTGCCAATTTTAATACTTTATGTCAGTCTTTTTCATAGTGCCTCATGCTGAAATCAACACCCAATGAAAGAATTTGGTAAGTCAAATACGTTTTGGATCAATAGCCATGAGTAATTAAATTCTACACTTCGCAGGCATTTGGCGAAGTATTTACAGTTTGAAATCATTGTCCATTAGCCTTCCATTTTCTTCATCTGTACTTAGCATCCACACCAAAGTGAACTAAAAACATGCAAGAGACATGCCTCACATGAATATACATACATGTATTGAACATCACATACAAAACGGCCAACGTCATTCTCAGCAGCCATTTGAGCAGTTTAGATAATTCAAGAGGAAATTCAGCCACAGTAAAGATGAGCCCCCTTTCCTTTCATGATCCTTAATTAGGCAGATCAATGGAATAGCTGTCACATTTTGGCAGGCCATTAAAATCGGTTAATTAATCATAAGTCAGGTTCATCCAAGCTTGGAGTGTATTTATTATACTGGATTTTCTACCATTAGTAATTAGGAAAGTGAAGAGCTTTCATTTCTAATTTTACTCTTATGAATTCAGTGATACCCCCATCTTATGGTTACGCATAACGCAGTAATGCACAATACACCACAAGCACCCACGTGGCACCAGGACCGGGCACTTCTGGCCAAATCAGAACCCCTTTCACTGTAACTGGACCCACTATTCATCCCTGACCCCAGGTTTTCTGCACTTTGAGAGGGGATGTCAAATTAATTTATAAAACACTTCTGAATAAGGAATCCTGCTAAGTAGTATTGTGAGATCATGAGTTTAAAGTATCCAGGAGTCAATCAGCTAGAAAGATGGTTTCCAAGGCCAAAGACATTGTAATAATGCTGCACTGAAGCCGACTGCTTATCTTTATCTTTTGTTTTTTATTGTTTCGATGTATAGTTCTTTTCACTTATATCATCTTTGTCCATGCTCTCCCCAAGAATGAAAATTAAATTGATTTATCCTTTCCATTTTCAAACGTCTGAAAGGATGAATCTGTACATACAAGGAACATACATGTGGGTTGCTTTCTGTTAAGTAACACTATGGATTCTATCAGAAATAGCTCTGGAGTAGTCTTCTCTCTTCTTTGTGCCTTCAACTTGATACACACCCCACCCACTTAGTAAACAAGATTTTTTTTTAAACACAAAGTAGGTCTGATGTCCATGGAGACATAGGCACTAAAGGACACAGCTTCTATCCTCAAGTAACCCTAGAAGGCAGTCACAAAAGCCACGAGGACAGCAATGAAGTATACAAAACGTGGTCAGAAAGTAACCACCAGATATACCTAATAGGGGTACCTAACTCAGGCTGAGGAAGGGGATCAGGGGAGGCATCTTTGAGGAGATGCCTTTCAAATAGCTCTTCAACAGTAGCAAAGAATTAGCCACATAAAAACCCAGGGTGAGGCTGTGGGGGAGGGCAATGACCAGAAAGCAAAGGGATGGGGATTTCAGAAGGAAGGAACACCATATCGGAGAGTTCACAGGGAATAAATGTCTGCTTTGTTCTGAAACAGCTTTTGTCGAAGGAATCAACAGGAAAGGAAAAGAAAGAATTAACATGTATCAAGGTTTCCTGTATTCCAAGCACTGTGTAGGGTACAATTCCCATACAACAAAAATCTGTACATATTTCACTGCTGTCTGCTGACCCCCTACGTCAGTGGGGTTTTGGAGGCAGACCTCATGGAACATTGATCCTATGACACCACAAGTAATTTGCACCGAGGGTTTCACACAGAACTTTCTTAAATGTTTTTCCTAATTGAAAACAGGAGTCTAGGGCCGCCTGGGTGGCTCAGTGGGTTAAAGCCTCTGCTTTCAGCTCAGGTCATGATCCCAGGGTCCTGGGATGGAGCCCCGCATCAGGCTCTCTGCTCAGCGGGGAGCCTGCTTCCTTCTCCCTCTCTGCCTGCCTCTCTGCCTGCTTGTGATCTCTGTTTGTCAAATTAAAAAAAAAAAAAATTTAAAAAAAAAAGAAAAGAAAACAGGAGTCTAAGCAAGACCACATCATGTACTAGAGGTGTGACTTTTTTTTTTGGGGGGGGAGGTGGTTAGGGACTCAAACATACTTTGTGTCTCTAAGCTTGAAGAGTAAAGACGTGTTTCGTAGTGCTCCGAACCCCGTAATGAGTCATGGGAAAAAGCCATTGATGAGAGAGATGGATGTGAAGTTGAATAGAGAGTACTTACATAGAGTAATACTTTTAGCACAATTACTCTATTTATCATCATAGAGCACTGAAATGACAAAAATGGAACAACAAAGCACTTGTCATGGAAAATAAATCGTAGAACGTAGACTTTTTCAGTTTAAGTTTCTGTCTGGAGTCCACATCTAAATACTATTAACAGTTTGCTCCAGGGGGACTATGATGTCACCCTGGGCAGGAGGCAAAAGGAGGCAAAACAAGGAAAAGGAGACTGCCAGGAAAACAGGCCAAGGACAAAAATATGTACAAAGAAATGGAGGAGAGAATAATAAACTCCAGGGAGAAAAAGCCAAAGAAAGATTTTTTTTTTTTAAATATTTTGGTTCTTAAGTCAGCAGGCTAAATACATAATCAGAAAATGGGGGTGCTATTTAGTACTATACATGATCAGAAGGAAATATTGATTTAATGGAAAATGAAATATTTCTGGATACTTTCTACCAATTCAGAGTATCAAATAAATATTCAAAATTAGAAGCAAATTAGATGCTTCCTCTTTTTCTTCTTCCAAGGACTTTTTAAATTTTAGATATAGGGCTTTTAGTTTATCATTTTAAGGCACTTCTTTTTCCAGATACAAATGATGTGTATTTTGTCTTTTATCTTGTCAATTTAGTATTTTTTAATTCAAAGTTTTCATAAACAGTAAGGCTAATTCTCCATGGTTGCAACTGTCCACATATAGCATTGTAGTTTAAACAGGAATATTTAAAATATAAAATAAAGTTAGCTTAATGAATAGGTTTCCCAGTGTTATTTCAGCAGACTGTTATTTCTAATTCAGAAGAGTTATTAATATTTGCTTAGTTATTGTTCTATTAACTAGCAAGTTTTTTTAATGTCCTCTTCCATGTAATTCTACTAAATAAACTTCTTTTTTAATGAGAGTACTGTTACTTATTTTTAAAGTCATCTCTGTGCTCAATGCGGGGCTCAAACTCACAACCCTGAGATCAAGACTCATGTGCTCTACCAACTGAGCCAGCCAGATAACCCTAGATCAACTTTGAAAACTAATTCTCAATCATTCTAGAACTGAACAAGCTAGGACTTAAAAGTTAAATTGTGCTCCTCATGGGTATGATGGTAAGCATATATTTTTTTAGGATTTTTTTTATTTTTTTAAAAGATTTTATTTATTTGACAGAGAGAGAGATCACAAGTAGGTGGCCAGAGGGGGAGAGGCTGCTAGCCTGCTCCCTGCTCAGCAAAGACCCTGATGTGGGGCTTGATCCCAGAACTCGGAGATCATGACCTGAGCCGAAGGCAGAGGTTTAACCACTGAGCCACCCAGGCGCCCAAGATATTATTTATTTGAGAGAGAGAGAGAGAGTACACAAGCAGAAAGAGGGAGAGGGAGAAGCAGGCTCCCCATTTAGTGGGGAGCCTGATGCGGGGCTCATTCCCAGGACCCTGATATCATGACCTGAGCTGAAGGCAGATACTTAACTGCCTGAGCCACCCAGGTGCTCCAGAAGTATGTACTTTTTTTTAAATGTCAATTTTTATATGTTACTCTTCTCCAACAGGTTAACCAAAGAATATGAAAAAGCAATTATAAAAAAAAAAAACCATAGGGGAAACATATTTTGACCCAGATAATTAAAGAGTACCAGATGTCATTCTTAACATTGTAAATTAGTTGACATATATGTCTATGTATATTTATGTACACAAATTATATTATTAGAATGGGTAAGGATACCATTTATTCAAAAAAGATGGGAGTGTAAGTTGCAACCAATTTCCCAGGCAATCAGACAATATTACTAAGTAACTCAAATGTGTACATATACTTTGCAGTTATTTCTAACAGTTCGCAAGTTGGGAATCAAGTTACAGATCTTTAAAAAATTATAATGTCTCACTAAATAGAAAGTTCTTGAATAATACCATACTGCCTTGCATATGCTGAAATATGGGTCCTGATGGATGTAGTTTTTATTAGTATGATCCAATGCTTTATATATTGATTCTTGTTTAAAAAAAAAACAAAACTACGTCTCTGAGTAAGAAGTCTAAGTATAGAAAAAGAGGACTGGGGCGCCTGGGTGGCTCAGTGGGTTAAAGCCTCTGCCTTCGGCTCGGGTCATGATCTCAGGGTCCTGGGATTGAGGCCCGCATCGGGCTCTCTGCTCAGCGGGGAGCCTGCTTCCTCCTCTCTCTGCCTACTTGTGATCTCTGTCTCTCTCTGTCAAATAAATAAATAAATAAATAAATAAATAAAATAAATAAATAAAAGAGGACTGATTGGAGAACAGTATAAAATACATTTTTTTTTGCTATTTCAAAAACTATTTTGAGAATACTCAAAACTGAATATTCCCCTCAGATTTCATAGCTTCATCATACCAATGGTGATAAGCACTTTCCCTTTATCGTGAAGAATCTTGAAACTTCTACTCAAACATGTTGAGCAAATTAAAGGGCCCAGATCTTTGTCTTTAAGTTAGATGTGTATCATTGAATAGTTTTTCTGTGGGGGAAAGGCATGACACAATTTGAGGGCCTAAATATAAAATTCTTGGACTGCCAAGCAACACCATGAACTGAATGAACATCAATTTGTACAGAGTTCAGTGAAGATGAAGAGAGATCACAGATACAAGGGCCAAGAGCCATTGAAGTACTTTCCATCCAGATCACACCTGCTAGAGCAAGATTTTCTGATGTAAATATAGATGACACAGAAATAACACAGAATTTCTTTGACGTTTTGAGTATTCATTTTTGAATTTAAAAATAAAACTACAAAATCCCAAATGTTTATTGAGTTTCTGAGTAACAAAGCAAATAATGAATGCTTCTCTCAAATTTGACCTGGAATAAAAACTTGAGTAATAAATATCCCAGTGTTTTTTCTCTACACATATGTGGAAAAACGTAGCCAAGGAACTGAACTAATAGACTTAATATTCATTCATCTACCAAATGTACCAAATGATAGGGTCAGAATCAAATTTTCATTTGCTTTTCCCGAACAACCCTCTGTTATCCATCATGTTCAGTGTTAAAGACATGTTGGTCTTCTAGGAATTGATTATAGAAATTTCCTTTTGATTATCACACTCATTTACAAAGAAAGTCTTGTATCAACAGTGTGAGGATTGAGTTTTACTGACTTCATGGGAGCAACAGATAATGTTGATTACAGTCACGTTTTTAAGGAGTTCGTAGCCTATACTAACAGTTTATGCAAATTTACAAATCACATGCCACCTGCTGCCATCATCAGCATCCTATGCTCATCACCACCCTTCTTAGGGCAGTTATGGAAAGTCTGGTCACCTTTTGACAGGCTTTTCTGACTTTTTCCATGATACCTTTCTTCTCACAGTCCATCTCCTGACTCATCAGCTGTTCTAGTTCAATTTCCTTTACTGACATTTAATCCTCTGCAATGATTTCTGACGCTGGCTCCCCAAAGCTGAGCCAAACTTTTCAAGGTAATGGCACAATCCTCCACACGGCCCTTAGTTCAGATACCAGTCCCGTGTTCCAGGTCCCTGAGCCATCCATACTTTTGACCAGCTGGCTATGAAGTGGAGGGGTTTCCACTAACCCTCAGGATTTAAAACACTAGAATGACTCCCAGAATTCAGGAAAGTGTGATACTGACTATTATAGTTTTATATAGCAAAAGGGCATGAATCAGAGCCAGACAAAAGAGGAGATATACTGACCAAGATCAGGGATATTCTTTAAACACACACATTCCATAGCATCTTCCCTGTGGAGTCAGGACACATCCCCCTCCTCCCAGATCCATGTGTGACAATACAGAATATTGCCAACCAAAGAAATTCACCTCTACTTCAGGGTCCAGAATTTTTACTGGGGCTTTTATTACATGGGTGTGATTAATTGAATCTTTGGCTGCTAGGTTGAATTTCCACAGGTCAGGCTACCATCATGAAGCTCAGAGTCCCAACCCTCCAATCACATGCTTAGTCTTGTTAGTGTGGCCAGGCCCCATCAGGAGTTACCTGGTTAGCATCAACCACCTAGGGACATGCTGTGTTCCCCTTCATTAGCATCAGCTAAGCAGGGCCACCATGAATAACAAAGACACTCTCATCTCCCAGGAAATTCTAAGGACTTAGGCTGCCTCCAGGAACCAGGGACAAAAGTCAGCCACATTCTTTACTACACAGGATCCTCGGTTCTTCAGGTGTTGTTTTCCCCCCAGGATTCTGTCTTCCTTATTGTCATCAAGACACTAAGAGATCTCATCTTCTAAAATGCATTCTATTATTCTCTTTAGACAAGTGATTTCCCACGTCCCCATCTCCAGATGGACCCTCTTCTGTTTTCCAGATCAATTCTCCACGTGCAATACTTACCAGCACCATCAATATCACCTTCAAGTTTAATAGAAATCTAAGTTCTCAAGTTCCACCCCAGATATACTCAATTAGCACCTCTGAGGTGTTGTCAAGTAATCTGTATTTAACAAATCCTACCGGTAACTCCAATGAACATTAAAGTTCGAGAACCATTTCTCTTGATCTGTATTCCAGCTAACTTTGGGATGTCCAGACACCTCAAACCCAGGGAGGAGAAAACCCACAATCATATTTTCTCTCATAGCCTCTTCTACTCATATTTTCCCTGTTTTAGGAAATAGCACCATTAGTTAATTTACTGAACAGATATTTCATTTATTCAGTGCTTTTTATACATTAAGCATATCCTCATGGAGGTTACAGTTTAGGAGAGGTAAAGGACAGAAGTGATATCCTGGGTAGTCTGAGAGTCCTAGCCTAACTCAAGACAAAAACCAGCAGCAGGGAGCCAGCGGGGATTTCCCTTGTGGAAGGGAGATTTAAACACCTGTAGAATGGCAAAGAATTATCTAGAAACATTAAAAAAAAAAAAAAAAAAGAGGATGCCACGTATGTAAATGATTAAGGTTGGATAGAATCTGGCTTATTTTAGGAACTTGAGGAAGGTTCTTCCAGCATATTAAAGCACATTGTGGGAAATGTGGGAAAAGCAGAAAAGTGATGAGAATTAATATTTTTTCTGGAAAGGGATGGTGCTTAACTTTGCAAGCCTTCAGAAGATTTTGATCATTAGATTAAGAGCAAAAATTGAATTATGAGTAGGGACTAGTATATTCTGCACTTTTTGAAAGGTCACTCTGGATAAGGTAAGCAAGTGAAGAGGAAAAACAAGGATATGAGGAGCCCAGACAGGAAGCTGCTCCTACAGTGGTCTACAGACAGGCCAAGGTGGCTTGGAATAGGAGGGGACATGGAGCAGAGAGGGAGACCACTTGAGAAAGTATTTGGTTCTCCTGACCAAACAACTCCTTTCCTTGATCCTACTCCTATGCTCTTCTAAACAAATCAAACTTATCATCGTGGCATTTTGAAAATCTAATTTTCTTTTAGATTGAATGTTCTGATTCCTAGAGCTCAATCCTAGTCTTTTCTTGGTCCTACAGTAACCATTTAACTGCTTAACTTTCAGTGCCGTACCACAAGAGAACTCAGTGATGTATTTTGATCTTATCACCCCCTCACACACTTAGAATGTTTTTATTTTTAGCCAACTGAAAGAATAATGCCCAAAATTTGTAATAGGACTTAAAATGCTTCATAAAATTCAGGGATTCTTATTAAGGCACACCACAGCCTTTTTTTTTTTTTTTTAAGATTTTATTTATTTATTTGACAGACAGAGATCACAAGTAGGCAGAGAGACAGGCGGGGGCGGGGGGTGGGGGGGGAGCAGGCTCCCTACTGAGCAGAGATTCCCCATGCAAGGCTCAATCCCAGGGTCCTAGGATCACAACCTGAGCTGAAGGCAGAGGCTTTAACCCACAGAGTCACCCAGGCACCCCAGCACAGCACAACTTTTAAAAATGTCCCTCCCGGGGTGGCCTGGGTGGCTCAGTGGGTTAAGTCTCTGCCTTTGGCTCAGGTCGTGATCTCAGAGTCCTGGGATCAAGCCCCACATCGGGCTCTCTGCTCAGCAGGGAGCCTGCTTCCCCCTCTCTCTCTGCCTGCCTCTCTGCCTACTTGTGATCTCTGTCAAATAAATAAAAATAAAATCTAAAAAAATTTAAAAATCCCTCCCAAGTCTCTGTTCCAGCCATACTGTACTGCCTTGTGTTTTTCTTCTCTTCCCAAGTTGAACTTTGTTCTCAGTTGCTACTCCCTCTGGACACTGCCTTCACAGCCACCCTCATAGTCTAGTCACATGCCCACTAGTCAGCTCCTGCTCAACATTCAGCTCTTAGGACAGATAGGATTTCCACCCTCTGGAATCCTTCTCTTGACTGGGTGTAGCTGCTCATCCTTGCTCTCTCTAGAACTCTGTGGCTCTCTTGTAAGATTGATCAGACTCAGCGATCTTATCCATTTGCTATTCCCTATCTCCTATTCGCTTCTTAGAGGCAAGAAATATATTTTCTTCACCTCCGTATGTGCTGTGTCTTGAAATAGAGTAAACTTACAGTAAATGATGATAAATGGTTAAGTTAATGGGCTCATATCTAAATTTATTCACAGCCTTACTTTTAACAGCTGCATCATTTTGGACCACTCGACAGCCTTCTGAACTCTGGTTTCTCCATCTCAAAACCAAGATAACATGTTGACTCGAAAAGGTTTAACAGTTAATTGAGCATGTAATAATGGACACAAATTTAAATATATTAATAAATCTGATAGGATTATATTTAATTTCTTGGTATTTTAGTTTTCTCGTCTATACAATTACTAAGGTTTGAGTAGGTCTGGCTTTCAAAGAAGCCCAGTAAATGTTAAGTGACTAAATGCACAAATGTGTGTAGGCAAACATAATTTTCTGTTTCTTTGTTAGAAAAACTTTGCTAGTACTTACTTTTTGAGTCCTTTTGAAATTCTAGCATTGAAGCTTCTATTAACATGATTCTCTCAAAACCTTTATTTTTAGTATTATTCCTTTTCACTTTGATTCAACCTCAAACACAGAAAATTGAAATTCTCACATTTCTCCTGGTCTGACAATGAGCCTCTCCTTCATAAAATAGAGTAAGCATAAATACAGTCCTTCTCTATTTTTTTATTTCTCCATTCTCTCCATCTAGAAAGTCAACTCCCTACACACACCCCTGCTTTGCTTGTCATATTTTCCAGTATTCGTGTAAAAATAAACTTAGACTAGATAAAAATGGTGAAATTTCAATGTAAACAACCAGTGTAACAAATCTAGGATACAGCAAACAAAAATTCTATTCTTTAAAACACTTGTAAAACAGGGGATATAAAATAAGAATTTAGGAATAGACCCCAGCTGCCCCCACTATGTTATACTTGGGTAAATTGAGTTTAAATATTGATGTAATATGCAATCATCAAGAATCAACCCAGAACAAGGACCCCTGATCTTTTCCTCAGTGGCTTCCCTCCTATTGTGACCTCTGTTCAGCTCAGGGTCAGTGACTTAAGCAGCAATGGAAGGTGAAGTCAGGATATAGCTTGTGCTTCTTTACTCATCTGTACAGATAAATATACTTCTTAGGAAGTTTTATTTTTTTTTTTAAAGATTTTATTTATTCATTTGGCAGACAGAGATCACAAGTAGGCAGAGAGGCAGGCAGAGAGAGAGGAGGAAGCAGGATCCCTGTGGAGCAGAGAGCCCGATGTGGGGCTCGATCCCAGGACCCTGGGATCATGACCCGAGCCGAAGGCAGAGGCTTTAACCCACTGAGCCACCCAGGTGCCCTCCTAGGAAGTTTTAAAGATGAAAGCCAAGTTACCAATTTTCTTCCTTTCAGAGAAGTGCCCTTGAGCAACAGATAAAGGTTACAGTATTTCCCATTACACTAATTTAGACATCACATGGTGTATTCAAGCTTTTAACCCAATTTTGTATGTAACATGTTTCATGTTTATTCTATGTAGAAACTAACTTAGAGTTCTTACCAATTTCAGTGGCTTTGAAAAACGGTTAAAGGACAGAGAGAGAGGACAGTTTTCAGAGATAAAATAATTTTGTACAATAGTCCTTTTTGTCAAAGATATTTTTTCTTCCATTATTCATCTTTTAAAACATAGTTTCAAGATTCTGAAAATCCTGCAGGAGAATTTGAAAATGTCTCTTTTCTTCAAGTCTAGATTGGAAGTCTAGCAAGAGAAAAGGACCCCATTAGTTGTTCCCCTAGCTTTCTCCTGGGTTGACTCCAGTTTTTGGCAATGGGACCAGACTTACACTTTGGTCATCATTCACAGAAAATGCTTTCTCAACTATCAAGGCCTCATACTCTCATACACTGAGTTGCTCTGAGATTATGATGAGGTACTTTAACTTTGGGCAAGTAACAGAATCTTTCTGTGTAACACATATACCTATTTCCAACTTTGTATAACATGCATCTCAAATATATATGCAATTCTCTTAAGTTGATGTACCTGGTTCATTCTTAGTGTGGTGCTGGTCGCAAAAAAGAGAGTCCATGCTAATTGCATTATAATTCCAGTCACTTAGAGTATTTCCTGAATACTGTAGACAATACTCCTCAGAAATTTTTAATATCCTTATTTTTCTTCCCCCACTCACTTGTCCTCACCCACCACAACAGCTTGAATCTTTGCTCCCCCAAACACACAGCTGGACACCCCCCAAGGCTATTATGTTTATTCTTCTCTTCCTCTGTGTTCCTGGGCACCTTATATCCCAACCTTTTGACACCTCCTGTTTCTGCCTCCCCTGATTCACCATCACAAGACTAGAAGAGCCTGTCTAATGTGGCAAGACATTCCTTAGAAAATGAAGGAAAAGATTGCGTCTTCTTTAGAGAACTGAAGAAAAGACATACAAACGCATTGTCCTCCCATATAAACACTTAATTCTTCACTACACAGTAAGTTCAATAGGTCGCAATGTGGGTGGTTTAAAAAAAAAAAGTACTGGGTTTTTGGTTCTACAAAAAATATATCTATAATGATCAGAGTACATCTGAAGTAAGGTACGTGGGCCACATTTTAGAAGTATTATACACAAACTAGAATGTGTTCCAAAAATAATGTGAGACTCAAGAAAGAAATTTAAGTATTATATGAACTAGAATTAAAGATTATAAAGTTAAAAATTGATAATATGTCAATATAATTAATTGGGTTCTTCAAAAGCTCAAACTGAGGGGAGATGAAAGAATATCATTTGTCTCAAGGGCCAGTGGATGAAACCTACAGGGAGACAAATTCATCTTATGAAAGTGATGTCCCCAACTATTACCCCAAACTACAGATTTTGCTTTAGGGGTTTATGATGTTCCTAACAATGTAAATATTGAAGAGTAAGCTGGATAACCACTTGAAAAGGATGTTATGTGTTTTGTCCCTGTGGAGTTCTTACAATTCTCCAAGAACTCTGTGGAGTTCTTACAATTCTATATATTCTCCTCAACTTCTAGAATTTGACTTGATAATATAATTCCTTGATTTTGCCCAAATTTCTTCCACAGACTCCATTTCCAGGCTCAGGAAACCTGGATAGATTTAGCATTGACTATATATATATTTTAACCTTCAAATGGATGTTTAAGATTTACATGCATATTTTTGTTTTACGATGAAAGTTCTGCTTATTATAAACCAATACTATAACGTTTAATCACTTAAAGAGTCTTTTATTCTTCCCACAGTAATGAAATAAACTGTATGCAAGCATAAAAAAGGGGAAGGAGCTATGAAGATACATGCCGAAGTGTCTCTATCTAACCTCAGGAACTACAAGGTAATGTATTTATGAAGCCGTGAAACACTAATCAAGAAACTCAGGGCCAGTCAAGAGCTTTGAAAAGTAGAACCAGTCAGTTACTTTATGTATAAAATGAAAGAGTTGGTTGGGGCGCCTGGGGGGCTCAGTGGTTTAATCTCTGCCTTTGGCTAAGATCTCAGAGTCCTGGGATCAAGCCCCACAGGGGGCTCTCTGCTCAGCAGGGAACCTGCTTCTCCCTCCCCTTCTGCCTGCCTCTCTGCCTACTTGTGATCTCTGTTAAATAAATAAATAAGATCTTAAAAAAAAAAAAAAAAATGAAAGAGCTATAATGGATGGTGCTGATCCATTCCAGTTCTGGGGAGACCAACTAGTCCCAGTTTGCCTGAGACCATCCAGATGTTTAAATGCAAAGTCCCACTTCAGGTAATCCCCTCAGTCCCTGGCAAAGCTGGACGGTTGGCAAGTGATTACAAGGTTTAAAATATTCTCCAAAAAATTTACAATTATTTTTATAATCAAATATCTGTCCTTTCTGGGGTGGAAAAGAGTAAAACAATTTTTTTTTTAAGTTTGGCTTTTACATTCTTATTCCAAATACTACCACAATGTCTACTTTTAAAAAAGTGATAATTTTAAGTGGAGTATTATGTGGGTAATAAGTATACAGATTCATACCAGATTACAAAATGTGGGAAGACAAAGAACATGTTTTCTTATATTATGTGTATCTGTAAGGCTTGCACCACAAGAAAGGTTGGAAGAAACTACAGTGAAATCCATTGACCTGCAAGTTAACTGTGTGTCATTTCTATAAATAATCATGAGCCTAATTATGAACACACAGTTGATTGTTTTGCAATACACACAGGCATATAAAAAGCTTGCCCTATTTTGCCAAATTAAAAAAACAGTATTAATGAAATAAGGAGAGGAAGGAGATGAAGAAAGATGAGACATGGAGAAGGAAAACAAAAAATTCACTTAAGGGAATGTGAACCTTTCTACAGGTTCTGGATGTTCTATACTTGAGGAAATGCTTCCTGAGATGGAGAAATAAAGTAGTCATGGATTCTTTCTTTTCTTCTATCCCCCTTTTTTTTTTTTTGAAGCTGCATGATCGGAAAAAATGTTACATCTCAGTAATTGTGAATTACAGCTATGCCAAAGAGAAAAAACTTGTGATAAATTATTCAGACTCAATTAGCTGATTTTGCTTGGCTTTTTACATGTTTAGACATAATTAATGAAATGAATATATATACCTTTAAAAGTAATTCACTAGGGAATTTTTTTTTAAATCTGATTTTCTAAAGGACTTTACTTCAAATGCTGTTTTAATTGGCATCAGTGATAAGGTATATAATTTTAAGCTTCAAAAAACACTTCAAAATTCTTTTGATGTTTCATTATGTAATGTGAAATAATACATTAAAGAATGTTTAACAATTTTGACACACCTCAAAATTGTGTGTTATAGTTCTGTGAAAAAAATGAAAGTCATTCTTATTTATCAGTTAAATTCATTAGATATGAATTTAGTAAGTTCTGGGAGTGGAGTTTTGGAAGAATTTCTTATGCATTCCTTTTAAAATTTTACTATTTTGATCATGTACAAATAGCTACTGAACATTCAGGCAGCATATTATAAGATATACACATTTCTAAGAGAATTAAAAGTCAGATGCTCAATAACCTGAGTGACGAATTAACTAAGAAGCAAGTTGTTGCCTTTAGATAAAATAAATATAGCTAGGTAGTCTGAACCCTACCCAAATATTTAGTGACCTTAAATGATCTTCACACGTATTTACATCAACACACTGTTAATTCCTATGCAATTATCTTCAGAAAATATTCCACATTCTTTAGGTCCCTCATCTGTCTTCTAATATCCCACACCTAAACACTGAGTGAATGACCTTGTCCCTTCTTCCGAGACAAAGTATATCAAAAAGATGGTTCATTTTCATCTCTTCTGTCAAAAATCCCATGTGATTTTTTCACTTTAAGTTGAAAAAAATATATGGAAGGCAAATTTTAACACTTTGAAGACAGAGGATATAAAGTCTACCAAATAATGACCAAGACCTGATACACTTATTTTACGCAAAGAGCTGATTTAACAATTAGTCCAACATAGTCCACTGATATACAATTGATTCTATAAAAGGAACTTGTGAAATTATTCAATATGAAAAATTCCATTAACTTCATTTTATAATGGGGATAAAATATTGATACATGTCTAAGAAGTGACTCAGAGTCACATCTTGTGACTGTCACCTACTTTATCATTGACTATGACTTCCTGAGCTCCTCCAATTCCATTTCCTCAGTTCCCCTGGAAAGAGTACCTAAGTGTTTCTATCTACTTAGCTCTGCTCCACCCTTCCAAAGGGGGTAGGGACAGTTGATTTCAAGGACAAAGTAGTAGCTTTTAGAAAAAAATCAAGATGTCAATCAAGTCTTCAGAAAGATCTGTAAGCAAAACTCCAAGTTTATCAAGATGCTATTTTCATTCTTCCCTGTCTCTTTAGATGGGCTTTTTCTGTTTCTCCCTTTTCATGTGGCCTTTGGCTATACCATATCCCGACATTATATGCTATAATCCCTGCCATGTTTTTACTTTCTGGCTATCATTCTCAGTACCAATACCAAAGATAGCACCTACTTGAACTACTTTAGTCAAGTGTTTTACCTCTTGTTCCATAAATATGGCCAAAGGAGGAATGGGGAGGTCACAGTGCACATGACTAGATGATAGACTACAGAGACAGTATGTATGAAATTATAGAAAATAGTGTTGTATAATTAGCAATTGAATAGCAATTGAACAAACTGTAAGTACTAAAGATCTGACTAAGGATAGATCCCTTCACATGAAATGTAATGAATAGAGAGTCACTACTTAAACATAACTCTCAGTTCCATTCTTTAGTGAAGGTCCAACTGTGGGTAAAAGAACCCAGAAAAACATACAACGTAAATTAGTAAAACGGTATAAATGGGATATCACTCTCAGACTATATCGTGAATAGAATCCCAAGTCTAATAAGTACTTATGTATCTGCCTTCTGAAAATGTAGGTTTTCATCACAAATCTAGATTAAATTTTAAGCCACTATGACCAGTCCTTGTTTACCACCATTTAGGGTAAACAATCTCTAGTAGATTACATCCTCACTCAGGACTTGCTTCTGGTTCTTGCCTCTGCTTCAGATATTGTTCCAACAAACCATTAGAAAGATTATCTTTCCAACAAGCATTTCTTAATGTAGGCCTGCAGGAATAGTAATTTTTCCATTCCCTAATGAAATACTTGGCAACGAAGCAGAGGTGATTATGGGGAAAATGGCAGCCACATATTCCCTCAGTTAACATACATGATGCTGTGAAATAATTAAAACTTGAAGGTTCACAGATGATGGAGAATATAGTCTACCTGGTTGATATTACAGTGAGAATTCACAGGGGGTTTGTCATTTTTGAGTCTAATAATATACACTTTGTTGGGTTCAAACTTATTTCTTGGCCAACTTTAAAAATTTTTTTCAGTTGTGTATATTCAAGATATACAACGTGATAATTTGATATACATATATACGTTACAGGATTACTATCATCAAACTAATCAACCTAACGTCCTCACATAGCTACCTTTCTGGTGTGTAGTGAGAGTACCTAAAATCTCTTGGCAAATTCCCAGTTTTCAATACAATATTATTTACTACAGAATAATGTCACATGCTGTGCATTCTATCATCTTACCTAACGGCAACTTTACACCATCTGACCAGCATCTCCTCACTTCCCCCACCTCCCTGCCGCTATGAACCACTATCCTACACTCTTCCTCTCTGTATTTCACCTTTTCAAATTCAACTTTACTGAGTAACAGTAGTTTTCTTCTTTCTGCATCTGGTTTACTTTGCTAAGCATAATGTCTTCCAGGTTCACCCATGTTGTTGCAAATGGCAGGATCTCACTTTGTAAAGCTGAGTGACATTCATGTGTCTGCACACGCGCACCCTGGTAGACTTTTTAAAATGCACTAGTAAGTATATCAAGGAACACTGCTTTTCCTCCTTGAAATACAAAGCATTTGGATGAGACTGGAGTTTCATCAATAGGAAACGTATGTTTCCCTTTTAAAATGCTATTTTAAAATTCTAGAAGACAAAATCAAGTTTTTATATAAAAAAAACCCTATCAGGTTGAAGAGATGGTAGATCTTCTGAATCGTAATACATATGTAGCATTTATCTTTTACTGTGAGAGTAAGAAATTCCAGATGGTTTTTGAGAAAATGACTTAATCTTTCATTTTAAATAGTTAAGAAATACAAAATTATTAGGCTACTTCTCTATAAGTGTGATTCTAGCTTACCTTAAACATGGAAAGACAGTCATTATTCTTTTTCATTCCAATTATATCAAATTCATTCAAATTTTAATTGGACAGATATAGCCATTTCCTATTTTAGAAGCCCAATTTTAATCTTCAGACCCGTTACTTTCTTCTCCTTTTTAGATAATTCATAAAAAGTATAATTGCTGTATTCACCAAGAATATTAAAATACTGACAAAAATTGAAAGTCTCTTCTTGATTCCAAAAGTACGATTGATTAATCTATGAGACAGAAAACATCACTTTTTTTGTCTTTTTTTTGTGGGGTTATTTTCTGGGCAATAAATGAATAATTCACACTTTGTACTACAAAGAGGATTCTATAGGATTATTTTTTTTAATGACTGAGTCAAGATAATCAGTATGTAATTTTATTAATTGTCTAGTTGGTAATTTTATAATTATATAAATTTATATATTTATATATATATAAATTTATATTTATTAAATTTATAAATATATATATATATATATATAATAACCAGTATTTTATAATTTAGTTTTTACTTTCTATAATAGGCAGGTTTGCGAAAAGATACCAGATGAGATAAATTAAATAAAAGTCACTGTAATTCAAGTAATAGTTTTCTTTAACCATTAAACATATTACTGAAAACTCTCCATTGTATGGGTGATGGGTACATTCTGACTCCTCCTAATTCACAAAAGCCTTGAAGAGCCTTTCAGCAAGTGAGAAAATTACTGATTCCTTGCTTTCAAATCTATCCAGGTCTCCATCTGTAACCTTCCACTCTTCAGATTATCACTTTTTCTTCCAGGGTAGATCAAATGGATAGACTAATGAAACACTTGGAGGGGAGTTAGGAAAGGGAAAAATAATATACAGTGTTGTTTTTGTTTTTTAAATCACATCCATCCATCCATTCAGTTTTACTGACCACCACTGTATGGCAGTTTTTCTCTTGACACTTACACTTCAATAAAAGTAATTTAGGAGAGGCACCTGGATGGCTCAGTAGGTTAAGGGTCTGCCTTCAGCTCAGGTCATGATCCCAGGGTCCTGGGACTGAGCCCCATGTGGGCCTCCCAGCTCAGCGGGAAGCCTGCTTTTCCCTCTGCCGTTGTCCCCGCCCCACCTCCAACTCCTGTGAGTGTGCTCTCTCTCAAATAAATAAAATCTTAAAAAAAATTTTTTTCAGGAAATACACAGAATTCCCAAGGTAATTGGAATCATTACACCAAGACCACACGGTAGGTTATGGAACCCCTAACAAAGAAGTCATAGAAATGGAACATAGGACCATAAGACCTCAAGTTTGAGTAAAAATAAACTGGATGAAGAACAAACACTGGGAAAGAGAACCAAGATGAGAGTGAGAAGGACTGGTATCTAGGTCAGCTTGGAAATAAAGAAGGGGGTGTAGACAAATCTGAGTGAAGAGCCATCAGGATAGTTGATAGAACAAACAAGTCTAGCTGCCCTGAGCAAAAAGGGCAGGGGCTGGAGAAAATGCTGAAGATGTAAGCAGTGTGCAAATCACAAGGGCTGTGTTAGTCACAGGAAGTGACTGGGATTTTCTCCCCCAGTCATAAAAACCCACCATAAACTCATGTAAGTTTTATCATGTTCACCATGTTTGTCTCAAAGTACTTTAAGTTACCTAATAGCCTAAGGGTATCTGCTCAAGGGGTCAAGACTGAACTAAGAAAAATTAGGTCTGCATACACTATTCAGATGCTAAGCCAAGCTGACTCTATATGGTGGATAATACGTCTGGGGGTTGGTTAATAAAAATAAAAATTTCACAGAAATATCTTAGATCCAGAGGAGGAGACCAAGTATGCACAAACAATAATCAAAATAGAATCTGTATAGTTAGCCCTGGAGCCAGATAAGGCAGAAGTGCTGGGAAAGGTATTTCAAAGGTAATTATTATTCAGGCAATAAGTGAGTCTAGAGATTAGAATAGGCAAGCAAAAAAAAAAAAAAAAATCAAAAAAAAGGAAAAGCAGAAAGCAAAAGAGGAGTATCAGTGTCCTAGTCTGAGTTTCTCCCATAACCTGACTTGATATAAATGATTCTTACAGATACACTATCTGGGAATGCCATACCAAGGAACAGAAGGGAGGGAAAGGGACATTCAAACCAAAGAAGACAGAAAGTACAAAAAATCATTCATTACCTAGTTAACCACAGCTATGGGTAAATGGTCATTATATCTGGGAGCACTTTTGAGAAGCTTATAGGAAATTACTTCAGACCTTTCTGCCAAGGGAGCAAAGAGCAACCATTTACCTATCCATTGGGTCCCTTTGCCATGAGTCAGGGATAGCAGCATGGGTATAAATTCCTCCAAATTTGAGCATTGCCAATGCAGGGTGCCAAGAGGATTGTTACGGCTGTCACATGAGGCTGCGTCAATGAAGTCCCTGGGGAACGAAGTGAGAGGAGAGTAGGCATCAGAAGCTGAAGCAAGATGCCATCTGGCTCCATCTGTCCAAAACTGGCTGAAGCCAGAATAGAACTGACTGGAATAAGAAGCGCTGCTAACAGATTTTGGTAAGATCTAAGAGGCTTCTGATGTAACCCAAAAATGCCTCTCAGTAACCAATAGAAGTTGGAAGATTGATCCAAAAGGATGAGATGGTGGAGCATAGATGAGACAAAACCACTGGTCTGGAATACACAGATGGCCAGCACAATGGCTGTTCCTCACCAGTTTATGAGTGCAAAAAAGTTATGTCCCCTCAGGAGTCCTCTGTAAAGGGTATACTGGAATGAAACCTAAGAGCGTACCTGCCTTAGGCATTTAGAGTCTTAAAAAACAAAACAAAACAAAAAACCCTAGGGCAAATAGGTATACCATGTATATTAGAGAAACGCAGACACTAAGGCAGATCAAGAATAGCCAAGTATTTGCATCATTATACACAGCTGTATGGGAACCCAGAGATCACAGAGCAGAGGACACTGGGAAAGTAAACAACAGATGGGTGAATTTCACTGGGAAGGGGAGGAGAGGGGAAAATGTGTGGGTGGTATTCTTTGTTCGAATTGATGTTTAAGCCCTAGATCCAGGCAACAATCGATTTAACTGAACTTTGAGACTATAATGAAATTGACATTTGTCATTTACCTAATTGTTTTAGCAATCAAAAGAACTTCAGTACCTGAAAACACTTAATGCTCAAGTTTTGTAGGTGGACATCCAGTATATGCCCACTCCACAGATTTATTTTTTCTTGTTCTTTCAACCAAATTATCAATTGGCAGAAGATCAACTTTAGGAAATAATGGCAAAGGAGGGACTTAGAGGAGCTTGGGGCAATCTGGGGACTCTCCAGAGCACTTGATCTCCAACTGCATTCCTCTCCATCAGAACTCAGTCTTGGTTGGCTCTGCCAACCCATAGGAGAAAGGCTTCTTGAAGCTGAATGTAGGACAGGTGGGACTTCCCAAAGATCACTTCACAGATCACTTTTGCTACCATGCGAACTCATCTGCTTGCTCTCCGTCAGCTTGTCTGAATGTCATGCCCTAACTGTTCCTTCATGCTAGGTTTGAATGCCAAACCAGGCCTCATTCCCATGTTCTTGGAACAAGTTATTGCCCAAGCTGGCTTTCCAGCTTGCCACTGCCAAGCCAAGTGAGTCTCTGCATGTACACCCAGACTACACCTTTGTTTGTGCTGCATACCAGGGCTGAGCATCTGCAAAATGAGGATACTGTGCAGGAGAGTAAGCAGCTCTTGTAACTGCTTTTAATTTTTTCTGAAGTTTTTTCATTAAATGTCAAGGAGGAGTAAGCTTGTTTATATGACGAGGAGAAAAACTTGCAGAATCAGATCCTGTTCTGAGGCAGGAGCCCTTGCATATCAAGAAGTAAGTCTCTCTGGGATCTCAGATACCTACAGGGCAAACAATCTGGAGGACCTTGGAGTATGTGCTTTAGGAATGTGATTTATTTGTGTTTGAGATATTTTAATGCTCCGAGTTAGAAGGTCAATTCCACTTTTTTGTCAACATAGTGTTGGAATTAATTATTTTCTTAGCTCCCACTTCTAGCTAATTCTTCTATTTAGAGTATTGTGAAATATAGGGCATCTGCTTAAGAGGTAGGCTCCTGGACCTCTCCTCCTTACATATGTTGCCCACTATTGACTATAATTAGTGGTGTTACTTTGTTAGGACCTCCAGACTTTATTGTATACTGGTTTGGATCATCGAAGGAGCTTTAGGAATTACCTGAGCCACAGCCTAGAGATACTGCTTTAATCCTTGGCATCCAGATTTTTTTCAGTCTCCTCAGTGATCATAAAAAGCAACCAAGGTTATGTATCTTTTTTTTTTTTTTAAAGATTGTATTATTTATTTGACAGAGAGAGAGATCACAAATAGGCAGAGAGGCAGGCAGAGAGAGAGAGGGGGAAGCAGACTCCCCACCAAGCGGAGAGCCGGATGTGGGGCTCAATCCCAGAACCCTGGGATCATGACCTGAGCTGAAGGCAGAGGCTTTAACCCACTGAGCCACCCAGGCGCCCCAAGGTTATGTATCTTGACTGCAGCGCCTGCCCAAGTATGATCCCTTGGGCCAGTCTCATTGTCAACAATTGGGAATTCACCACAAATTTAAATTCTCAGACAACTTTTCATACATACCAATTCAAGGACTATGGTGATAAACTCAAGCAAATACACACACACACACACACACACACACACACACACACGCCTTGAAATATAGTTCATATGCCATACAATTCACCCATTTAAAGTGCACAAGGGTTTTTTGTATGTTCACAAAATTGTACCGTTATCACTACAATCAATTTTAGAATACTTCCATGACCTGAAAAAAAAAAAAAAACCCTGCAGGGATCTGGTTATTGTAACCAATCCCTTCATCTCCTCACCCTAGGTAACTCCAGTGTTTTGGCTCTATGGATTTACCTCTTGACATTTATTATAGATGTCTTCAGACAACTCATGGTCTTCTGTGACTGATGTCTTTCATCAAGCATAGTATTTTTAAGGTCCATCCATATTACAGCTTGTAGCACTTCACCTTTTTTTTGCTACCAGACAATATTCCTTTGTATGGATATGTCTTAATTTGTTGACTCACCAATTGATAGACAATTGGATTTTTCTACTTTTTGGCTATTTTGAGTAATGCTGTTATGAACACTCATGTGTCAGTTTTTCCGTGGACATTTGTTTTCATATGAATACATATATGCACACATATATACATGCATATGTATACACATATATACATATATAAATACACATATGTATATACATGTGTGTATATGTATGTATATACATATACATTTCATATATATATGGCATCTCTGGATCACATAGTAACTGTTCAATCTCTTGAGAAACTGCCAGACTGTTTTCCAAACCATCTGCACCATTTTACATTTCCACCAGCATGGATGAGGGTTCCATTTTCTCTACACCGTTGCCAATATTTGTTATTAGACTGACTGCAGACACCCTAGTGGATACAATGTGGCATTTAATTGTGGTTTTAATTATCATTACCCTGATGGACAATGATATTCAACATTCTTTCATGGGCTTATTGGTCATTTCTGCCTCTTCTTTGGAAAAATGTCTATGTAGGCTCTTTGCTCCCCTTTTCTAAATTTCAGTTGTCTTGAGTGTTAATAGTGTTTGTGTTTGTTTTTTAATTCTAGCTACAAGTCCCAAACTGTAATTTGATACTAAAAAAATTTTCCTATTCCATGGGTTGTCTTTTCACTTTTTCATATTCAAAATATAAGTGTTTTGAATTTTGGTGTTATTCAGTTCATCTATTTTTTATTCATTGCTTGTACTTTTGGTATCTTACCTAAGAAACTATTGTTTAATCCAAGACCACAAAGATTTAGGCCTATGATTCATCTTGTTTTTATAATTTTAGCTCTTATTATTTAGACCTTTGATTCATTTTGAGTTAATTTTTGTGTATGATTGACTAAGTAATTCTTTTTCATGAGAATGTCTAGTTGTCTCAGCAACACTATTGAAACCATCTGTGTGTCAATAAACCCTACTGGTAATTCTGACACACTCAGGTTTGAGGATCACTGCACTGCATGTGCTAGATCTTCTCTCTCATCACTAGGACACCCTTTTTAAGCCTAGTACATAGGATTCTTTATTATAGAAATTTATCAACTCTCTCTTAAAAATCATATAAATCAAGTAAGTTAAATACTCTAGTTCTCCATTCCCTAAGTTTTTTTTTTTTAAGTTTTTTCTTACAAAGCTAGACAAATTATATATATATATAATATATATGATATATATACACACACAAATTATATATATATATATATATATACATATATATATATATATATATATACATATATATATATATATATGATATAATCATTTTCTGACTGTTGTGTGTTCCCCAGCTTCTGGTATTTATGTACCTAGTAGTTCCCTTTCCAGCTGCCCCTGTTTAGTCCAGAGAAAATTTTACTACTCTTCATCAATCAGACTGTCCTGTGACACCACTCCAACACTTTTGTGCATCAGAAAAGGCTGGGAATGTCCAAATATCCAGTCCCTTATCCTCTACCCTACCTTTTTGTCACGTGAAGAGAATTAAGTATCTATTAATAATGAAAGGAGTAGTTCTGGTGATGTCAAGAGGATGATATGTTTTCCAAAGCCAGCTCCATTCATTTCAGTTCTGCCAGATTGAAAGTTGTTTAAACTTAAGCATGGCCAATGCCAAAGCCATCTGTCAAGCATGTATGATCTTCTTAAAAATACTCTTTTCCCTTGCTACAATTTTTAGCCTGTTGGAGAGCTTCATTTGGTTTATAGGTCTTTTAATACTGACCCCATCAATGTGAAGTTATAGTTAAACTTGAAGAATTTTTTAATCTAGTAAATTTCTCCTAGTTATATCTCTTGAGGCAAGGGCAATAAAAGCAAAAATAAACTATTAGGACTACATCAAAGTAAGAAGTCTCTGCACAGTGAAAGAAACAAAACTAAAAGACAAGCTACTGAATAGAAGAAGATATTTGCAAATGACATACCCAGAAAAGCGTAGCCTATCCGAAGTATGCGAATAACCAGTACAACTCAACACCCAAAAAAACTAACAATCCAATTAAAAAATGGGCAGAAGACATGAATAGACATTTCTCCAAAGAGGACATACAGATGGCCAACAGACAAATGAAAAGAGGCTCAACATCATTAATAATCGGGGAAATGTAACAGATATACCCTCACACTTATCAGAAAGGCTAAAATGAACAACTCAGGAAACAACAAATGTTGGTATTTACTTGAGGGGAGTAAAGGTCTTTTCAGGGAGGCTCCTTGTGAGCTTGCAACTAACAAAAGGAAACCTTAGTTTCTTCAATGAAGCATAAAGAATTGGAGGAATGGGGGTGGGGGCGGGGGGAGAGGCATGAGTCCAACTTACTGAAGTCAGAACTATAGTATTTTTTTAGATGTAACTCTGGAACCCAAAACCACCTCTATAATATTGTACTTTAGTTAATCTACTAATCATTCCACCGTGCCTTTCCTCAATGTCAAGTGAACTGGCATGCAACTTAAGCTCATTTTAGAAAATGGATGATTTCTATGTGGACTTACTAATCAAGTTGTTTTCTTATCTCTGAATCTGAATCGGAGAGTCACTCTGTTATTTAGAAAGCTACTTTCCTAATACGTTCCTAGTGAAATATTCACATTATACTTCATCATGATCAAGGGCTGTTAGGGTTGACCCTGCTCAAAGGACTGTATATAATTATGCACAAGGTATAAGAAAAGGAGTGTGATAAATCTGTTCGTGCTTCCTGGCAGCCAAGAGAAATAAAGATGATCATTCTCAATGGAGCTTCAACCCAAAGCCCAACTAGTTCATTATTCATTGTAAAATTAGGTCAAGTTATCTGATTTCCTGCATTTAAAATGTCAAACTTTTCTTGTAAAATGTAGCCAATTCTGAATTACCTGGAGGGGATTAATACTTGGGCTGGGCTTTCTTCAAGGCAGGTTAGGGCAGAGTCACAAGATTGCGGGAAGTGGTCCTTTGATGGTTCTCCACTTCCCCTCCCTCTTAACTATTTGTGGAAATCTCCAGCAGAAGTCCGGAACTTCGCCCTCATCCTCCCAATTCTTTCAGGCCCTTCTCCATGTGCTCCTGACTTTTCAGAAGTGATCCTTTGACTTAAAAATCAGAAAAAGAGAGATCTTCCATGTTTATAAGATCCTTTCTCTATGCCAACTCATTCTCATGAAGGATGATCAACTTTTAAAGGCAGCTCTGATTTTTTATTTCCCACCTTTTTAATCCTCTCTTCTTCCTTTAAATTCACTTCCTGAATCTAACTTCTTTCAAGAGTCCCATCAGTTTTCTCCTCTTTACTTTTCTTGTACTCTTTTCATTTTTTTCCTGTCATTCTCTAGAACTTCTGTTTATGATATATATGTCTTCTTATGGCCTGGTATTCAATCTACATCAATTAGCTTCCTTTATTTCACCCTTTAGAAACTATACAAAACAGTGTAAATTGTTCAATAGCAACCCTTCAGTATAAACACGAGCTATTATGGTATGTGTTCTCACCCAAAGTTGTCTGAAGGTATCAGGATATTCTTGACATAACTGAGGTCAGTCCTAAGAATTATTCATAGTTACCATAGCACTTACTATGAGCAATACAGTATTCTGGATGCTTAAATATATAAAATACATAATCACATAGCAGTTCTATGAATTGAGGAGTATGAATACCATGCCCATCCCCCAAACTGGAGACTCAGAAAAACCAAGGGATTTGTTTAAGGTGTTAGAGGCAGTAACATAGCACATGGACATCCACCAGAGGCCCTCTCACTTAGGGCTTGCTCTCCACTGCTGCCTGCCCCACACTGCAGCACTGGGAGGACTTTACATGAAATCTCAGCTTGTCAGGTTAAAAGTCGTACCACTGTGACACTATTTTAATAAAATGCATGTATTCAAATACATGTGTATCAGAATTAGAACTTTTTCTCCATGTCCTAACTGGCTAATACAAGGAATAAATTTCATAAAATTTTTCTATGAATGATGGTAGAAGTAACATAAGAGATGTCATCTATCTGGACTCTAAGATTAAAGTTGCTTTAAATTTTCAAGTGCAAATAAGAGAGTAGTGAATTATTTAGGTTTGGGCATTTTATGTGACAACCCAAGAAACTAAGAAATTGTTCAGAAACAATGACAATCTCTTGGAATTTAAATTTTACACTGCATCTTTCTTCTGGTCAACTTTGACTGCCATAGTTCTTTTTCCATGTAGTATTACTTTAAACATTCTATCTTCTCCCTTCCTGCTAAGAGAAGAAAATTTAAAGTCTTTTGTTTTTTTAACAAGCTTATTGGAGAGCTCTTTTTTTTTAAATGCAGGAACTTATTTTGCCACTGTAATAATCACTATACAGAAAGTTACTAGTGTGATTTCAAGTATAATTTAGTCCCAAATTTCTCTGATTTGGTGAAATTATACAACAGATTAGAGATAGTTTTATAAAGGAAAAACAATGACTTCATTAAATGTGGTTTTATTGTCCAATGCCCCATTTTTCTAATTAAGTTGTTTTATCTTCTAATTCATATTTTTCAAAAAAATTTCATTTTATCATATGGGGACATATTTACTGAAAGTCAAACTGACCACATGGAACCTACAAATGAAAGTATATACACATATGTAATATGAAATGATTAAGTTTGTATTTCTTTAGAAAGCAATTAACATTAGCATTTAACAATCTATTTTTTCAATTTCCTACCCATATAGCCACTAATTTCTAAGTTACTTAAGTAACAGATACTGAGCCATATGACCTTTTGTTTTTGAAATTTTGTTTCTTACACAATCTGAATGCATTGCTAAAAATTTGGCTGGAAAAATAGTAAAGTTTCATTAGCATATGGTTGACAATGTTACCTTAGTTTCAGGTGTACAACACAGTGATTCAACAAGTGCATGCATTATGCTATGTTCCCAAGTGTAGCTGCCATCTTCTCAGATAACATCGCTACTGCAAGATCATTGACTATATTCCTTAGGTTGTGCCTTGTATTCCCATGACTTATTCATTCCATAACTGTATTTCTCACTCACCTTCACCCATTTTGCTCAACCCCCTAAAGCTCCGCCTCTAGCAATCAGTTTGTTTTCTCTATTTATAGGTCTGATTCTGCTTTGTTTATTCATTTTCAAACCTGATTTTTCTTACCTGAGAAGTAGAGTCAATGGGAAATTTAATGAGTGGCGTTCAAATAATGGTACAGCCAGAAGTTCCTAATTGTTCTAGCTTCTCCAAAAAATAGCCCATGTATACAAATACTATGGAAATAATATCCTAGTACTGTGAACTCCTCTGAAGAACTCCTTTCTTTCTTCCCAAAACCCTAGTCTCCATGGCAAACTATAATTTTCCTAGAGTAAGGACCTTTTAGTCTTTCATTCCTGAACAGGCAACAAAGGAAG
Organism: Enhydra lutris kenyoni; assembly: GCF_002288905.1. Classification (NCBI taxonomy): domain Eukaryota; kingdom Metazoa; phylum Chordata; class Mammalia; order Carnivora; family Mustelidae; genus Enhydra; species Enhydra lutris. The sequence continues at coordinate 14,421,129 of NW_019154100.1, read as the reverse complement.
ATTTTAGATTTTACATCTTTTCCCCCTCCAAAATTGGGCTCAGAGATCTATTTACTAATGTCACATTGATCAGTGCTTCTAAAAAAACAAGCCATTCTGTAGGACTAAAGAGAAAAATCCTTTCTGCATGGGGCACTTATTCATCTTTTCATTTACCAGACTCTGGACCTCTGGAGTCTCAACTGAACACCCAGACAGTTTAAAAAATGTAGCGGCATTGCTTGCTTACAAGTTAGCACTCTGAACTGCCATAAGATAATTTCAGATTTTCCATTTTCATTTCAAAATATGAAATGCATTATAACATCCTTTCATTCAACCAATTTAACCAATTCACAACCTCCATTCCTTCAACCTGTATTTTTTTTTTTTTTGAGCATGCATTATGGGACAAAGTCTCACAGCACTATTAAAACTTCAAAGATAATCAAGATGAGTTCAGTTTTCCAGTATGCATAGAATACATACTACCCCAGATGTAGGTGGCAGACCCTATACAGAGAGAAAATGAAGAATCCTTGCTCTGGGAGTTTTTATTCTAGTTTGGGGCACTGGTTAGTAAAGCAATGGTTCATAGAGTACTGTGATGTAAGTAGACAAAGTACTGGGGATTTGTATAAGGGACAAGCACAGGCACTCTAAGGTATCTTTCAGAACAATGTTTATCCTTGAAGGAATAAAAAAGAGAAGAACCCTGCCCAGGAAGCCCCTGAGCTAAATCCCAGGTAGAAGAAACATACACAAAGACACAAGCAATGGCATGGATCTCTCTAGAAAGTACAAAAAGGCTTCAGTGTAGCTAGAGCCTTGACTTCCAACAGATGAGGGAGGAAAAACCGGTAAGAGATGTTCCTGAAGAGGAGAAATCATCCAATCTGAATGTGAGATGCTTATAATCATGTGGAAAATGGATTGGAAAATGTGAGAAGTATATTCAGATACTTTATATTCAGAATATATATATGTGTGTGTGTGTGTGTGTGTGTGTGTGTGTGTGTGTGTGTGAGAGAGAGAGAGTATGTGTACACATACATACACACACACACACAACACAATCAGGGCCATACTTAAGATCCCTGAGAAGGTAAAGGGAGGGAGAGTCTCCTCTCAGTCATCATACCAAGATAGCAGGATTATAATAGATCATAGTAACCCCCAAAAATGTGTATTCATTACTGAATTGCCTTTAGAGACCTGGTTATATGTTACATGCATCATATAAGATCCCATGTCATATACAATCTTTTTAAGGATTTAAAATGAGGGTGCATCTGGGTGACTCAGTTGGTTAAGCCTCTGTGTTTGGCTCAGGTCATGATCCCATGGTCCTAGGATCAAGCCCCATATTGCGCTCTCTAATCAATAAGAAGCCTGCTTTTCCCTCTTCCTCTCTGGCAGCACCCCACCCCCACCTGGGCTCTCTTACTCTCACGCTCTCTCAAATAAATAATTTTTTAAAAATTTAAAATAAAGATAAATGTTTTTCAGATGTAGAGTTTCTCATTTGAAAATTTAATTATAAACCTTTACCTTTGCTTTATCACACAGCTCAGATCTATTTCCTATTTCCTAGTACTTATAAGAACTTGGCCCTTAAAGTACAAGTACCACTTCCATTTCTTATCTATTTTAACTACCTTTTTACATATAAATACCCTTTAAGAGGGAGTTCAAAATGGCTGAGGAGTAGAGAACTTAGTTTCTTCTGGTCCCAGAAATTCAGCTAGAGAGCTATCAAATCATTCTGAACACCTGCCAACTCAACCAGAAATCTAAGAAAAGAACAGCTGCAACTCTACAAACAGAAAAGTGACCACTCTCTGCAAGGTATGAGATGCAAAAAGAAGTGAATCAGAGGCTATATATGGGAAGATAAACCATGTGGGGAGGGCGCCTCCATCAGCCAGATACTGCTAAGTGATAGAGCAGCGCAGCACAAAATCAGAACTCTTAGAAGACTGTTCTGGTGAAAGATGTCCCTGCCCAAAAGGCACTAAGGTGGCCAAGTGCGGTGGAATCCTAAGTGGGACAGTGTGGTCTCAGGATCCCCACTGTCACAGAAGGAATGGGGGAGCCTGAGGGTGGCAGAGCTCCCAGGCATCGGAGAAGGGAAGCTAGCTATAATCAGCAAGCCTCAGGGTGGGATCTCAGCTTGGGGTTGCCATAAACCTGAACAGTTGCACAGTCGGGCAACTTCTCTCCAAGCAGAGGCCCAGCAAGAGGCAGAACCAGTGAGATCGCCCATTGTCCCCCAGGAGGAGTGGCGTGGGTGTGCACTGCATGTGTCTGCCAGGTTTGGAAACTTGAAACAGGGTTGTAGGCCTGAGATAAAAAGGTTTGGTCATGGTCCAGGTGAGCATGGAATGCAGCCAGAGACCAAGGAGACAGGAGTGAGTTACTGCTTTTCCCAGAGAGCACACTGAGGAATGGGGGGCAGGAGCTCTCGGGTCCAGGGCTGGAAATCGAGAGGCTACCATTTTCATTGTCATCCTTTAAAGTGGCCTGGAAAGCCTTTAGGAAACAAAATCCCCATACAGCAATCTGGAGTAGATTACTTAGCCTGGCTCTCTGGTGAAGGCAGTACAGTTCTGTCTGGAGAAAGGATACCTGAAAATCAGCATTACAGGCTCCTCCCCCAAAAGATGAGTAAAAATCCAGCGAAGATCAAGTTGACCAATCACAGAGAACTACAGAACTCCAGAGCTAAGGGTAAATAGTATATAGAATTCACTTCCTTCCCCCCCCACCCCATGATTCTTTAGTCCTTCCATTACAATTTTTTTCTCATTCCTTTTTCAACCAATTTCTAATTTTATCAACTCTTTCAGTCTTTTTTTAATGTTCATTTTTTTAAATTTTCTTTATTTGACAGACAGAGATCACAAGTAGGCAGAGAGGCAGGCAGAGAGAAAGCGGGAAGCAGCCTCCTTGCTGAGCAGAGAGCCTGATGCAGGGCTTGATCCCAGGACCCCAAGATCATTACCTGAGCCAAAGGCAGAAGCTTTAACCCACTGAGCCACCCAGGCACCCCTTAATGTTCATTTTTACAGGTACATTTTATCTATTTATTGTATTCAATTTTATTTTTGTATATATACAAATTTTTCTTCCTTTATAATTTTGGGATTCAGTTTCTTCTAATAAACAGATCAAAATATACCCAAAAGCTAGTGTATTGCTCTGTTCTCTTCAGTTTCACCTGTCTGATCATATTCTCCCTTCCCCCACCATTTTGTTAAGTCTTTTTTAAAATTTCATCTTTAAGCTTACATTCTATCCTTTCAATGTATTTATTTTTGTACATAGTTAAATTTTTCTTTCTTTACAAAATTTTGGGATGTAGTTTCTTCTAACAAACAGACCAAAATACACACAAGATCCAGTGTATTGTCTGCTCTGTTCACCTGTCCAATTATATGAGGTTTTTTCCTTTTAATTTTTTTTCTTTGGTTTCAGGTCTCTCCTGATTTATTTGCCATTTATTTCTCAGGGGTCATTGTTGCACTTTAGTATTCTCTTCTCTGGACAAATGACAAGACAGAAAAACTCACCTCAAAAAAGAGAACAAGAAGCAGAACTAACTGCCAGAGACCTCATCAGTATGGACATAAATAAGATGTCAGAACTAGAGTTCAGAATAACGATTATAAAGATATAACTGGACTTGAAAAAAAGCATAGGTGACACTAGATAATTCCTTTCTGGAGAAATCAAAGAATTTAAATCTAATCAAGTTGAAATAAAAACATTTCGAGAAATAAAATAAATAAACATTTTATATTGTTTTATATATACATTGTTTTATATATATATATACAAATATAATTTGTTTATTATACTGAAATAAAAACATTAATGAGATGTAATAAAAAATGGAGGCTCTAACTGCTAGGATAAATGAGGCAGAAGAGACAATCAGTGATATAAAAGACAAAATGATGGAGAATAAAGAAGCTGAGAAAAAGAGATGAACAACTACTGGATCATGAGGGATCCCACTGTAGGGATCATGAGGGGAATTCAAGAGATAAGTGATACCATAAGATGAAACAAAATTAGAATAATTGGGAGAAGAAGAAGAGAGTGAGGGGAAGAAGGTATATTGGAGCAAATTGTGGCAGAGGATTTCCCTAATTTGGCAATGGGAACAAGCATCAAAATCCAAGAGGCACAGAGAATCCCCCTCAAAACCAATAAAATAAGGTCCACACCCCGTCATCTAATAGTAAAACTTTCAAGTCTCAGTGATAGAGAAAATCCTCAAAGCAGTTCAGGGCAAGAGGCCTTGTAACATACAATGGTAGAAATATTAGACTGGAAGCAGACCTATCTACAGAGACCTGGCAGGCCAGAAAGGACTAGCATGATATATTCAGAGCACTAAATGAGAAAAATATGCAGCCAAGAATACTGTATCCATCTAGGCTGTCACTGAAAATAGGAGAGAGAAAAAGTTTCCAGGACAAAAACTAAAAGAATTTCAAACAGCAAACCAGCCCTACAGGAAATATTGAAAGGGGTCCTCTAAGCAAAGAGAGAGCTTAAAAGTAACAGACCAGAAAGAAACAGAGATAATATACAGTAACAGTCGCTTTGCAAGCAATAAAATGGCACTATATTCATATCTTTCAATAGTTACCCTGAATGTAAATGGGCTAAATGCCCCCAATCAAAAGACCCAGGGTATCAGAATAAATTAAAAAAAAAAACAAAAATGACCCATCAATATGCTGTCTGCAAGAGACTCATTTTAGACCCAAAGACACCTCTAGATTTAAAGTGAGGGGGTGGGAAAAAATTTACCATGCTTATGATCATCAAGAGAAAGCTGAGGTGGCAATCCTTATGTCAGATAAATTAAATTTTTTCCCAAAGATTTTATTTATTTATTTAACAGACAGAGATCACAAGTAGGCAGAGAGGCAGGCAGAGAGAGAGAGAGAGAGAGAGAGAGAGGAGGAAGCAGGCTCCCCGCCGAGCAGAGAGCCTGATGCAAGACTCGATCCCAGGACCCTGAGATCATGACCTGAGCTGAAGGCAGAGGCTTAACCCACTGAGCCACCCAAGCACCCAGATAAATTAGATTTTAAGCCAAAGACCATAGTAAGAGATGAGGAAGGACACTACATCATACTCAAAGGGTCTGTCCAACAAGAAGATCTAACAATTTTAAATACCTATGCCCCTAACATGGGAGCAGCCAATTATATAAACCAATTAATAACCAAATCAAGGAAACACATTGACAATAATACAATAATAGCAGGGGACTTTAACATCCCCCTCACTGAAATGGACAGATCATCCAACCAAAAGAAATAAAGAATTAAAGGATAAATAAGGAAATAAAGGCTTTAAATAACACACTGGACCAGATGGACATAATAGATATACTTAGAACATTCCATCCCAAAGCAACAGAGTACACATTCTTCTCTAGCGCACATGGAACATTCTCCAGAATAGATCACATCCTAAGTCACAAAGCAGGTCTCAACCAGTACCAAATGACTGGGATCATTCCCTGCATACTTTCAGACCACAATTCTTTGAAACTAGAACTCAGCCACAGGAGAAAAGTTGGAAAGAACTCAAATACATGGAGGCTAAAGAGCATCCTACTAAAGAATGAATGGGTCAACCAGGAAATTAAAGAAGAATTAAACAAATTTATAGAAACAAACGAAAATGAAAACACAACTGTTCAAAATCTTTGGAATGCAGCAAAGACGATCCTAAGAGGAAAGTATATAGCAATACAAGCCTTTCTCAAGAAACAAGAAAGGTCTCAAATACACAACCTAACCCTACACCTAAAGGAGCTAGAGAAAAAACAGCAAAGAAAGCCTAAACCCAACAGAAGAGAAATAATAAATATCAGAGCAGAAATCAATGAAATAGAAACCAAAAGAACAGTAGAACAGATCAAAAACTAGGAGCTGATTCTTTGAAAGAATAAGATTGATAAACCCCTAGCCAGACTTATCAAAAAGGAAAGAGAAAGGACTGAAACAAAACCATTAGTGAAAGAGGACAGATCACAACCAACACCAAGGAAATACAATTTTAAGAACATATTATGAGCAACTATATGCCAACATTTTGGCCGTTCTGAAAGAAATGGATGCATTCCTAGAAATGTATATACTACCAAAACTGAACCAGGAAGAAATAGAAAACCAGAACAGACCCATAACCAGCAAGAAAATTGAAGCAGTAATCAAAAGGCTCTAAACAAGAGCCCAGGACTAGATGGCTTCTACCATGGGAATTCTACCAAACATTTAAAGAAGAATGAACACCTACTATTCTGAAGCTGTTTCAAAAAAATAAAGAAGGAAGGAAAACTTCCAAACTCTATGAGGACAGCATTACCTTGATCCCAAAACCAGACAAAGGCCCCAAAAAGGAGAATTACCGACCAATATTCCTGATGAACATGGATGTGAAAATTCTCACCAAAATACTAGCCAATAGGATCCAACAGTACACTAAAAGGATTATTCACCATGACCAAATGGGATTTCTTCCTGGACTGCAAGGATGGTTCAACATCTACAAATCAATCAATATGATAAAATTCATTAATAAAAGAAGGAACAAGAATCCTAGGATACTCTCCATAGATGCTGAAAAAGCATTTGACAAAGTACAGCATCCTCTCTTAATCAAAACTCTTCACAGTGTAGGCAGAGAGTACCATCAAAGTCATTTATGAAAAGCCCAGAGCAAATATCATTCCCAATGGGGAAAAACTGAGAGCTTTACCCTTAAGGTCAGAAACATGGCAGGGCTGTCCACTATCACCACTGCTATTCAACATAGTACAAGTCCTAGCCTCAGCAATAAGACAACAAAAAGAAATAAAAGCCACCTGAATCAGCAAAGAAGTCAAACCTGCACTCTTTGCAGATGATATGATACTTTATGCAGAAAGCCCAAAAGACTCCACCCCAAAATTGTCAGAACTTATTCAGGAATTTAGTAACATGGCAGGATACAAAATTGATACACAGAATCAGTTGCATTTCTATACACTAACAATGAGACAGAATAAAGAGAAATTGAGGATTTGAACCCATTTACAATTACACCAAAAACTATAAGATACTTAGGAATAAACCTAAGCAAAGAAGCAAGGATCTGTACTCAGAAAACTATAAGAACACTCATGAAAGAATTGAGGAAGACACAAAAAAATGGAAAAACATTTCATGCTCATGGATTGGAAGAAACAAATATTGTTAAAATATCTATGCTACCTAGAGCAATCTATACATTCAGTGCAATCCCTATCAAAATACCATTAACTTTTTCATGGAGCTAGAACAAAAAATCTAAACTTTGCATGGAACCAGAAAAGATCCCAAGTAGCCAAAGGAATGTTGAAAAAGAAAACCAAAGCTGGTCACATCACAATTCCAGACTTTGAGCTCTATTACAAAGTGATAATCAACAAGACAGTATGGTACTGGTACAAAAACAAACACATAGATCAATGCAACAGAATAGAGAACTCAGCAATGGACCCTCAAGTCTATGTTCAACTAATCTTTGACAAAGCAGAAGTGAATATCCAATGGGGGGAAAAAAAAAACCAGTCTCTTCAAGAAATGGTGTTGGGAAAATTGGACTTCCATATGCAGGAGAATGAAACTGGACCATTTCCTAACATCATACAAAAAAATAAACTCAAAATGGATGATAGACCTCAATGTGAGACAGGAATCCATCAAAATCCTTGAGGGGAATACAAGCAGCAACCTCTGGGACCTCAGCCACAGCAACTTCTTGCTAGACATGTCTCTAAAGACAAGGGAAACAAAGGCAAAGACGAAAAATTGGGACTTCATCAAGATAAAAAGCTTTTGCACAGCAAAGGCAACAGTAGACAAAACCAAAAGACAACTGACAGAATGGGAAAAGATATTTGCAAATGTCTTATCAGCTAAAGGGCTAGGATCCAAAATCTATAAAGACCTTATTAAACTCAACAAACAAAGAACAAATAATCCAATCAAGAAATGGGCAGAAGACATGAACAGACATTTCCCCAAAGACGACATACAAATGGCCAACAGACATTGGCCTCCACATCACTTGGCACCAGGGAAATCCAAATCAAAACCACAATGAGACACCACCTCACCCAATCAGAATGGCTAAAGTGGCCAAATCAGGAAAGGACAGATGTTGGCAAGGTTGCAGAGAAAGGGGAACCTCCTACACCATTGGTAGGAATGAAAGTTGGTGCAACTTCTCTGGAAAATAGTATGGATATTCCTCAAAAAGTTGAAAATATGGCTACCCAATGACACAGCAATTGTAGTACTGGGTATTTACCCCAAAGATACAAATGGAGTAATCCAAAGGGGCATGTGCACCTGAATGTTTATAGCAGCAATGTCCACAATAGCCAAACTATAGAAAGAACCCAGATGTTCATCAACAGATATATAGATAAAGATGTGGTGTGTGTACACACACACACACACACACACACACACAGGAATACTACTCAACCAGCAAAAAAAAAAAAAAAAAAAAATGAAATCTTGCCATTTGCAGTGACATAGATGGAACTAGAAGGTATTATGCTAAACGAAGTAAGTCAATCAGAGAAAGACAATTATCATAGGATTTCACTCATATGTGGAATTTAAAAAATAAAATAGAGAAGCATAGGAGAAGGGAGGGGAAAATAGGACAATCAAAGAGGGAGATAAACCATAAGAGACTCTTAATCATAGGAAACAAACTAAGGATTGCTGGATGGGAAGGGGAAGGGGAAAAAGGGTATCTGGGTAATGGACATTAAGGAAGGCATGTGATGTTGTAAGCACTGGTTATTATATAAAATTGATGGACCACTGAACTCTACCTCTGAAACCAATACTAATTATAAGTTAATTGAATTTAGATTTTAGAAATTAGATTTAGAATTTAGATTTTACTATAAATTAACTCATGAAGTAGCTAGCTAGTGTATAAATAGCAAATAGACTGTATCTTTATGTTGCTAATTTACACCTCTAAATCCTAAACATGACACCCTAAATAATACAGCAAAACCACCCAAGGGGTAACCAAACTAGCTTCAAGAGCAGCTGGACTAGTATTTATAGCTCTTTTAATACACTTCCCTAGAAGAAAATTTTCTCTAAAACCTTAGTGTTAGTTCATGGTAACACTTTTTTTTTTAAGATTTTATTTATTTATTTGACAGAGATCACAAGTAGCCAGAGAGGCAGGCAGAGAGAGAGGAAGGGAAGCAGGCTCCCAGCTGAGCAGAGAACCCAATGCGGGGCTCGATCCCAGGACCCTGAGATCATGACCTGAGCCGAAGGCAGAGGCTTTAACCCACTGAGACACCCAGGCGCCCCAACACTTTTTTTTTTTAAGATTGTATTTATTTATTTGACAGAGAGACACAGCAAGAGAGGGAACACAAGCAGGGGGAGTGAGAGAGGGAGAAGCAGGCTTCCCACTGAGCAGGGAGCCCTATGCAGGACTCAATCCCAGGACCCTGGATCATGACCTGAGCTGAAGGCAGACACTTAACAACTGAGCCACCCAAGAGCCCCAACACTTCTAACTTACTTAAGAGAACTTTTTTTAAATGGAAATCTATTTTCATTATAACCTTTTGACTTTTTAAACTACTCAAATATAAAAATTAATCCATTTTAATCTATCCTGAGAATAGATTAAAAGCTACTCTGTGGATGTGCTTTTCTAAGAAGAATTTACCTCATACCAATGATAGAAAAACATAATGTACTTACTACATCTAGTCTAAGTCAGGGAGCTATTACAGTGCACTGGGATTTTTCTTTTTTTAAAGATTTATTTATTTATTTGACACAGAGATTGAGAAAGAGAGAGATCACAAGTAGGCAGAGAGGCAGGCAGAGAGAGGGGGGAGTAGGCTCCCCACCGAGCAGAGGCCTGATGAGGGCCTCGATCCCAGGACCCTGAGACCATGACCTGAGCCAAAGGCAGAGGCCCAACCCACTGAGCCACCCAGGTGCCCTGCACTGTGATTTTTTATTCTAACCACGTGAAGCTTTTATAGACATAATTCTTAATGACACCAAATTCTCAAGAACAATTCTAGAAAGAACTGTTTCTTTCAGTAAGTTGTGTCCTTTAATTTTGGTTGAGAGAATTCAGCATAAACAGCTTACTGCTAAGTAAGCTATGTTCATGTCTTCCTATACAACCCAAAAAACTACACTGATGCTGACATAGTATATACCACCTTCCACATAGGCTGACATCCACTCTGAATTCAGGCTACAAATACTACATGCATATCCTCATGCAGCCATGTTTTGTTCATGCTAGTTATAATTTTATATTCAATATTAAATACTAAATATTACCTATGGTACCCTGTAGATTGAGAACTAAACAGTTTAACTTAAAAATATACTAGTCCCGGGGCACCTGGGTGGCTCAGTGGGTTAAGCCTCTGCCTTTGGCTACAGGTCGGGATCTCAGGATCCTGGGATTGAGCTCCTCATAGGGCTCTCTGCTCGGCAGGGAGCCTGCTTCCCGCTCTCTCTCTGCCTGTCTCTCTGCCTACTTGTGATCTCTGTCATCAAATAAATAAATAAAATCTTTTAAAAAATATATACTAGTCCCTACTTCTTGATTGTAGTAGTTTTTCCTTAATGCATCCATTGCCTTAACATCTGATAGGAGGCATGCCTGAGCAGGTGCTAACCACTGGTGGCCTCCAGCGTACTGAGCTGCTTATGCCTGTACTGAATTTATCCAATTCCCCTTTCAGGGGGTCTGATTTTCCCTCTGCTTTGTCTTTACTGAACAATCTATAGAGGAGAAGTATACAAAGATATGCAAGAATTTAAAAAAAGAAAAGAAAAAAAAGTAGCCTTCCTTCACCCAATATTAAGTTTCCTGAGAAAGTAAACTTGGTTTGGTTGGTTGGTTAAGCATCTGCCCCTTCAGCGCAGGTTGTGATCCCAGGGTCCTAGGATTGAGCGCCCCCCACCAGCCTCCTTGCTCCGTGGGGAACCTGTTTCTCCCTTGGCCTGACGCTCCCCTTAGCTTGCGTGTGTGGACACATGCGCACTCTTTCACTCTAACAAAAATCTTAAAACAAAACCACACTCCATCCCTCTTTTCTCAGATTATGTCACTTCTGCTTTTGTGTCAGCTACACACAAGCACACACACACACACACACACACACACACACACACACACACCCCTCTTTCCTGCCATATGCCCACAGAGAATCACAGAGGGCTGCCATCTGGGGTTCCCTGTACAACCTACATGCATCAGGAGTAGGTCTGTTTCTGAACCCCTGCACCCATTGTCCTCTAGTCAAATAAAGACTTTCTGGGTCATCTTTGCTCACCTAGAATGGACCTGAGTAGGCTCTCTTCCCTGGACTTTGCGGAGGAAAGCTGGTCCTTCTTTTCACCTCAGTTACAATTATCTTGCTCTGTTGGCCAGGATCTTCAGGTGGAGCTCCATTTTCATTAATACATATTGAAAACCATTTTGTAACATATATACAAGTTTAATCCCACTAACATCATCATTATCAGTGTAAATCAATATACATTGCAGTGTATGTGGTCCTAACTCACTGCCCTACACTTGGATAAGGATATGGCTAAGCAGTGCCTCGGTCCTGGTTCTCACAACTCTTGCTCTTGAGTTACCCACACGTACGTATGTCTCCTGCCGAGCGTCTTCTGCATTCCATGGTCTACATTTCATGCAAGTCCACAATGAAAGGTCGGTCTCATAGAGAAAACTAGCTTACTTGTAATTGCTCAGTATTCAAATGTATTGTTCACCAGTTGAATAGAGTACTTCAATAGATCTAACATTCCCAGATCTTATTACTGAACACACGCCATTTAAATCTTGAACATAGCAGAGTTATGGTTTTTCAAATATGCAAAATAGTTCTTCAAGTCTCTCTGGGAGAGGTCACAGGAGTTTTATAAATGCAGACTTTGCTAATGGGAAGGGGAAGGAAATTCTAAGTTTTTCTGATGCTACCAGTGTTGAATTTCATGTAATACCCAAAGGTCATTGAGATTAGAAAAGTATTTCTGGCAGGACTATCCGTGGTAGAATTAACAGTTACAACTTCCTTACTCCTGGTCCCCTAGCATCTTGCTATTAACTAACCTTATGTAGACATAAGGTTAGACATTTTAACGTTTAAAATACAATTGATTTTACCATTCAAAAATGAAGAAAAGTTGCCAAGATCAGAAAGGAGGAAATGGGGGTGCCTGGGTGGCTCAGTCATTAAGCATCTGCCTTCAGCTCAGGTCATGATCCCAGGGTCCTGGGATCAAGTCCCACATTGGGCTCCCTGCTCAACAGGGAGACTGCTTCTCCCTCTCCAACTCCCCCTGCTTGTATTCCCTCTCTCACTGTGTGTCTCTCTGTCAAATAAATAAAATCTTTTAAAAAAAAAAAAAGTGGGGCACCTGGGTGGCTCAGTCATTGAGCATCTGCCTTCAGCTCAGGTTATGGTCCCAGGGTCCTGGAATCAAGCCCCACATTGGGCAACCTGCTCAGCGGGAGGCCTGTTTCTCCCTCTCCCACTTTCCCGTGCTTGTGTTCCCTCTCTCGCTGTGTCTCTGTCAGATAAATAAACAAAATCTTTTAAAAAAAAGAAAGAAAGAAAGAAAGAAAGAAAGAAAGAAAGAAAGAAAGAAAAAGAAAGAAAGAAAGAAAGAAAGAAAGAAAGAAAGAAAGTGCTGATCCTAGTAGGACCAAAGAAAGCACGTAAATGGCTGGATTAGAAGGAAATGCTAATAAAGAAAAGCATTTAAACCCATCAGGCAGGACTAGCACTGGGAAAGAGGGTGAGGAGCAGGCAATAAGGAATGGTTACTACAGTCGACAAGTACTTTTTTGGAACTTAAAAAATGTACAGGCAGTATAAAAACACAAGGGTCACCATGAAATGATTATATTTTAAATACATGACATTCATCAAGATTACATTAACTGAAGGATTAAGAAACAGACTATAAGTAACACATGTAATAGCACTTTTACTCTCAGTATTATTTTAATAAGGGTTTCATGGATTATACTAAATCTATAACCCCCAAAGACTAAGTTACACTAAGCAATAGGAAAGGAAGGAGAAATGGGGTTAGGAAGTACTATTTACCAGCTATTTGAAGGACATAGTTTAAAAAGCTAGATTGAAATATCAACTATTTCTAAGGGACACATTTGATGTTCCTGTGATTGAAAGCCAGTTGGAAAACTTTAATTACTGTCAGATTCTGGATTTTCAATTGCCAGTTTCATGGTTCTGGAAAGTACATATTGGTTCAACGTCAAGTGTTTCTTGCACGTGATTTGTAGCTAACAGTTAAAAGTTGTTTGGTATTTTAAAGATTCTGAGCGATGTGTCCTACATGAGAACTAAAAGCATGCTAAATGGCCACATTTTTAAGAAAATTCAGAGCAATGAAACTCCTCAGGTAATGCTCAAGGCCATTGGATTCCAGCCCTTCCCCAGATAGGGGTCCAAAAGGAGAACTTCTTCTGACAGGAACCCACCAATACACCAGTCTTCAGTCTGCTTCATCAAGTTCAGGCAGGGGAAGAATCCTAACAGGTTCACATGTAAGAATTATTTAATTTACACACATCCCTCTAAGGAGGTCTTTATAATTTGTTCCAGGTTTAGAGCTGAGAAATGGAGCCTCAGATCATTAAAGTTCATGAAGCATGAACCCGGAAAAAAATAGAAAAGCAAGAGGTCTCCAAGTGAAAATTTTGCCTACTTTCCACTATGCTATTTAGAATTTTCCCACATGTCCTCCACCCTAACATAGAAACAATCCAAAATTGGTGCGACTTTGGGTAGGTGGTCTATGAAATCATTCATCAGGAGGAAGCTGAAAGAATTCATCTTATACAGGTAAAAAAAAGGGGGGGGGACAGTAAAAATTACACACTGTGGAGTCATTCTGGGTGTCACAGAGCCAGACATGCTTTAAAATAAATAGCCTTGTTCCATTTCCATTTTTTTCTTCTTAGTTACTCCCATATTAAACTGACTCATCACAGGTATAGATAGGAAACTTAAATTAGCAGGTTTGTTGCTATCTATGAACAGTAACCAATATTCCCCGGAAGTTTGGGGGTTTCTTGGTATCTCTCCTAGTGTCTTGCATGAGGGGGCAGTGTTTCACCTCACCTACCTTTCCATGAACTGAGGACAAAAGGTTTTAAACACAAGACTCCATCTACTGCAAGCAGAGACCTGAAGTAAAAACATGAGTAACAGAAAGTGTGTAAGAACCAAGTTTCCCTTCTCCCGTCCTCTACAGAAACTCCTAAGAACTCAAGATTGGAGCAAAAGAACTCCCCATTCATCCGAGAAAATAATTAACTCAATCATTAGTGAGAGAGTGAAGAAATCATCTCCAAGTGACACATCACATCTGTGAGATGTCTTCTGAATGAAGCCAGAGAAATTCAATTTAGATACACATGTAGAATGAGAATCATTCATGCCAGGTGCTATGGTGAACACCACAGGGCATACAAAATGGATTAAGATCCAGCTTTTGTTTTGGGGAAACATTTTATGGAGAAAAAAATTTCAACTATCATAATTACAGTAAAACTTGCTAAGTGTCATTGTGAACCATTAACAGTATCAGAAGGTACAACAGGAAAAAAAAAAGGAAAAAAAAAGGGGCCTACAGATATTAGAAAAAAATCATCCCTAGGTGCACCTGGGTGGGTCAGTGGGTTAAAGCCTCTGCCTTCGGCTCAGGTCATGATCTCAGGGTCCTGGGATCGAGCCCTGCATCGGGCTCTTTGCTCGGCAGGGAGCCTGCTTCCTCCTCTCTCTGCCTACTTGTAATCTCTGTCAAATAAATAAATAAAATCTTAAAAAAAAAAATCATCCCTATTGGCGTTATATAGGATCAAATACAACACACCACACCAAGAAGAAAGGAGAAAGTGAATGTGAAGGTTCCAAGTTGAAAGGCCTGGATGTCATCAGGCATTAAAAGATTCAATGGCATGAGGAGAAGAGGAGGGGATCAAAGGGCTGAGCAAAGTGAA
Organism: Enhydra lutris kenyoni; assembly: GCF_002288905.1. NCBI lineage: Eukaryota > Metazoa > Chordata > Mammalia > Carnivora > Mustelidae > Enhydra > Enhydra lutris. The sequence goes on along the minus strand of NW_019154100.1, from coordinate 14,406,027 downwards.
GACAGTTCATTCCAGTGAAGTGATTATCTAAATCCCAGGACTACTCTTCGGTGTGTCCTGGCAGCCCTGAAGATACACACCAGGCTTGTGAAGCTCATTAAAAATTTGAAATTCATGATTAAGTTAACTGAGATATTAAAAAATAGAGACTTCAAGGAAAACATGTATGCTCTGAAATTTGTGCTTAAAAGTTACTTTCAGAGTTATCATCAGACATGCTAAACCAAAAGGTAGGAAGTGGGGTCTTGGAGTCTGCATTCAGCCAGTTCATAGCGTCAAGTTCATGCTGGAGGACTACAAGACACACTGAGAAAAACTGCAGCTTCAAGGTGGGAGCCAACAGCCCCAGAGCTGCCATGGCTCGTGTGAACTGGCTAAGGGAATCCAGAGGACGGGACAGTGCCCAATGCTAGTAGAAAATGGATTCCCATATCATAAAGAGCTGCAGGAACAAGTTCAAGGTGTTTGGAGATTATAGCTTAGTTTAAATTAGAGGTGGGAAAACTCATCAGCTAGTTTAACATAGTAATTCTCAAGTTTTAAAACTTAAGACTCACCCAGAACATGTGTTTTAGAAAGGAAGGTACTAGATTCTTCACTTCCAGAGTTCCTGATTCAATCAGCCTGGGTAAGACCAAGGACTTTGCATTTTTATAAAGTTGTATAAGTGTTTCTGAGGTGAGGGATCCTCAGAAGATACTGGAAAACACGGACCCAATGGGATTCTTTTAAGCATTTAATGAAATTGATGCACTTACCGAATTTGTTAGATGTCTTGCGTGATTTATAGCTGTTCCACCATTATTTATATTAGGCTTTGACATTTAGAATTTGTAAATGGGGACACCTGGGTGGTTCAATCAGTTAAGCATCTGCTTTCGGCTCAGGTCCTGATCCTGGGTCCTGGGATCAAGCCCCGCTTGGAGCTCCCTGCTCAGGGAGCTCTCCCTCTGTTTCTCCCTCCCACACATGCTCTCTCTCAAATGAAATCTTTTTTTAAAATAAAATAAAATTCATAAATAAAAGCAAATAGACTAATTACCTTTTGCTGTCATACAGTGATCACAGTCCTGTAAGTTTTTCAAGTAATTAGCATGGAAAGCCTATTTTCATTTATCACAGTTGCTTCTCAGTGAGTCATGATCTCCAGCCAATTAGAGATTTGGTTTTTTAGGTAGATGAATGTCAATTAAGCAACAGAAGCCAATATTTAAAATCACAATTCCCTATTAGAAGCTATTCAATTAAAAATTCAATGCACATTTCAACTATACAATACAAATTCAACTGTATATAAGTTTACCATATAATTACATTATGGTCTGCTCTACTAGGAAAATATTTTAAAAATTAGATTTCCTATTAGCAAGACCTGAGTCTGCCATTACTGTGCTAGATCGGAAGCCAGTTTCAAAGTATACTTTACTGAAAATGAATGGTTGATTAGCTCTACAAGAGATCACGGTAAAAATCTAAGCTGTATATCCACAGCAAATGTGGATATATTTGGTCAGGCATGATGGCAGCTGGGGACGAGACTGCCTTCACTAGCCATAGGTCCCCAATTAACTCATACATGAGATTAACTGACAGCTGGGACCCCAGCAAGCACCACAAAGATGGTCATCCTGTCTGTCTTGTTCACTGCTATATGTCCAGCATCTAACACTGAGCCTAACATATGTAAGTATTTAGTAACGTATCTTGGACCAAACCATCCTCCCAAACAACTAGGAAACAGTGAAGACTGTTTGATCTCTGAAACAGTGTACTTGATTAAAAGGAGCTTTACACATAAGATCAATCAAAAGACACTGGTCTGAGAATAGAATGAGACTGAGCATTAGTGATCATGAGGATTTATTTCCTGGTGTGATGCCTTGGAAAAGAAATGGAATTTTATTTATACTAGATTTCACTAGCAGTAGTTTTGATCAATTCTAAAAGTTTTTTTTTTTAACTTTACTTATAATGTGATTTTTCACTAATGCCCTATTTTCCAAACTTCAGTTTCTAAATAATATATTTTAGATTTAATTACTTAACAATGGTTCTTATACTGTAACAAGAATGTGATAACAGTAACATCCCTACGGGAGCTCCCAGTATCTTTTTCTGTGTCATAGAAACTTATTTGTAGGAGTCTATGCAAAACGGCTGTAATCATTTTTAAGGCTTGACAAAAGCATCTATACCATTATTAAAAGTTCCAGAAACTTAACAGATACATGTGTCATCCATCACATAAAATAAAGAAAAAAGAAACACACACAAACATTTAGGAAGTAAAATTAAAAAATAAGGAAAGCAAATTCAAAGTTAATTCAGAATTCTAACATAGATTATCAGACATTTTTATAAATGTGCTTTTCAGGGTCTATAAGAATAATGTAACATCCCTACTTAACTTGCCTATTATTCTAACCTTATTCTCTCTCCTAAAATTTGAGGACAAAACAACTTCCCTGTTACAATTTGTAACCTAGGACAATAAAGCATTCTTCCATGGCTTTTTCAATAGTTGGGAAAGGTGGCAGTTCACCAAGGTCTAGTGTCTTAAAAATTAGAGACTCAAGACCTCCCAACCAACTGACTCTCGCACCCACCCTGCTCCTCAGTATATCAGGGAAAGCGATTTTTCAGAAATTTGTCAGAGTAGACACAAGAAACAAAAGAAATACAGGATACGAACAAAATAAAAGGACAGACAAAAGGCTTTCTACCTGTTGCTCTTGCTTCCCCTCCTTTCTTCCTTCCCATACAGAAAATCATCATCAATAGGTTTAGGTAATAAAGTTTGAACTTCAGTTTGGATCTGCTTCAAGAATAGAAAGCAGTATACAATCTGGGATCAGGACCATGAGGGAATTGTCAAGATTTTTATAATGGAATTGATTCACCAGGACTGTGTTCCATCTTTCCATGGCCTTAATAACCTAGGCTAGTATGTGATTTAATTTACAAGTATTGATTGTAGTACATTTTCTTTTGATTAAAACCAAAAAGCGAGAATGGACTGAGTGAATCACTATATCATAAATTGAAGCTTTGTTTTGAATAATTCAAACTCAAAAGTGAGAAATGATCATTGAAAAAGATTGCTTATAAATATATATTAGTTTTTATATATATATCATTTATATAAATATATATTAAATGTATAAATATTACATTTATCAAATATATTAAATATGTTATGTATATTATATATGTATTATATATATGTGTTATATAGAGAGACAAATTGACCAAGTAACCAAATTACTCCAATGTGAATTTTGGCAGGGAAAACACACACGCATGTGCACGTAGGCATTAATTCAATAACTGTCCCCTTCCTCTTAAAAAAACCTTTCTCTTTGAATTTTTTTTAGAAGAAATAATGAGGTAGTATGAGTTACTAAAGGTTTTGGGTTTATTCTTTGAGTCAGATGTTAGGATTCGTATCTAACAAGACATGTAATTGAAAGGTTACCAGACTTCCATTTGTCTAGTACAATTAGATTATGTTACTAAAGATTCTTATGTGGTTTCATTGGGAGTTCAAAAAAATAGGGAGCTAGAAGAGGGTATTATGATGCCCACTGGGGATGTACAGAAAGTGAAGATAACAGAGTACCAGCTTGTTAGAACCAAGTCTCAGATTATTATCATTTAGTCTTTAGTGCTTTGAAGAAATATATTAACAACTTGTGATAGCCACACCATTGGGCTAGGCCTTCCTTAAGAAGCAAAGAAAAAAGCAATCCCGTAAACAGCAACTTCTAATTCACTTTATTCCTCTTTCCTCTTATCAATGTGCCCTTCACCCCCAGAAGTCAAGCATCAATAGCTACAAGTGTCAAGAGTCCTAAGAAATTTGTCAAAACCTAAGTCAATTTTTAAGAAAGTAGAATACTTCAATTTCACTTAGATATAACCATTTTTAGGTCAAAAGCAGCTAAACACCACAGAAAAACAAGCATAGAATTCCTCAGTTCAAATTCCTGAAATTACAACTTCTATTAATCACTGTATTTTTCAAGTCTATCTGCTAACAGAAATCTAAATGTTCAGTGTTGAGAGAGTAACTGCTTGATTAATATGAAGTTACAAATTATACTAATTTGAAGAGGTCAGTTACTCTGGCATTCTCTCTGAGGAGTGAAGTAAGTTTAAATTGAAACCTTTAAGTCCTGTAAAGATTACTGGACAGTATCTTATATGAACATATTTACTCTTAAATATGCCATATAAGCATTACCATTGCACACCATCACTGGTCTTTCCTTAGAATTTAATGATTGGCCTATCCCATTTATCCACTGAAACTCATTCTATTCCTTCTGCCCCCAATAAACTGTCATGTAGGAAACTATCATTAGCCAATAAAAAATTTAAAAAAAAAGAAATAGAATTCTTATACACTTTTTACATGAAGACTATACTGGGGGAAATATTCATTGAGTTGATTATGGAAATTGAATCTTAAAAGACATGAACCATATAATTAAGTGTCCTATCAAAAAGACTAGCAGCCAGCAATTTGCCACAGGACATTCACATTCCAATTCAAAGAGCAGAGTTAGTAAATCCCTAAGTAGCATCATTTGGAAAATTTAAATTGTCCTTTGGTTCAACTTAATGTACTAGGAAATGGCCCTGCATGACATTTCATTCCTGTAAACAGTATCATTTAGAAATCCCTGTAATTTCCTTCACAAATTCTCCAAATGAAACTACAGTCTCTTAAAAAGCCACTTGAGTAAACATGTAAAATTCTAGCTTTTGACAAATTACTGCGTGTTTCTTCTTTAGGGATCTATGTGGGGTTTCCTAATTTAATCATGATCAAAAAAGTCCCAATGAGTAAACTTATTTTTAAGGGGAGATACTGTCCTGAAAGTAAATTAACTGTTTCCTTTGTAATGTTCATTAATTATAGCTCACTGCCTATTCCTCTGTTCTTCAAACAGGGAAACGAAGTCCATTCACGTTCACAGACAGCACAGAATTCTCTTCCACATTCCCAGAGATTTAAGAACATACTGCCGTGGAAACAAAATAGCATAGCAATTGAGTAGAACAGAAGCTAAGGTATGTTTCGAAATGATACAACTATAAAAATACAACTTTAGAAAGTTGTTAGTAGTCTACGTGGCATTCAAGTATGGGGGTGGGGAGGGAAGTTGTGCACTTGTTCACGCAATATCACAGAAGTAAGAGATCACCTACAAAAGTAAGCCAATATTTTATCGTAACCTCAGAAAGAATTCCTTTCCTTATACGTAGTTGGCCACTGTGTTCCAAGAACAGACTTTGTCAACTACATCCTTTTATTTATAAGAAATGTTCTTGTAGTTAGGTACTGCAGAAGAGCCCTAGTTACTAAGAAGTCAGGACTTGGTTCTCTTCATCTGAAACTTCTAGTTCAAATGTTTGTCTTGGAATTGTACTTCTCCCTTATAATTAGTGCAGTGATGCATGATTCGCAAATTCCTCAAGGTCCGTGAAATGGGGGTGGATTCTTGGTTCCATTAATAAGAAAAATCAAGTAGTTACCTAGCTTCTGTAGCCACATAGATAGGTCATCCAGTCATTCAAGTTGGAAAGCAAAAGCAAAAATGTATTATTCCAAAGTCATTTTCAGGCAACATTCAGCATGGTATACAGGCATCCCATCACTTGCCTACTTTACCTGATGGATAATGGTTGCCTAAAGAACTGTGTTAAGAATTCAGGACTGCATCTAAACTCAGCCTCAGTGAGCGTTCTGGATGTTTAGCAATTTTGTTCATCGAGGTGAGAAGCAACGGGAGGTGGGGGGGGGGTAGTTCAGGTACATTAAGAGTCCATTTAAAATGATATACATTACCTGTGTCCATCAAACTCACTGAGAAGCACAAAAATCTTGATTTCCATATTTTATTCTGAGTTTTAGAAGTTGGTGCCACTAAATTAAGTATTTTTTTATAAGTTTCCTACCTGCTATCCCTGAGATACAAGGATGGTTCAATATATGCAAATCAATAAATGTGATACATGATACTAAGAATGATGAAAATCATGACTATCTCCATATAAATAGAAAATGAATTTGATAAAATATACAGTCCTTTTTTATGGTTAAAATCTCCAATTTTATACTGGGCATAATAAAGATCACACTTCAGCATAATTAAAGCCATATATAACTAGCCCACAGCTAACTTTATATTCAATGTCTACAAATTCAAAACTTTTGAATTTCCCTGATCAAAATTTGAAATTTGATCAGGGAAAAGACAAGAAGGCCCACTCTCACTTTTTCAAAATAGTACTAGAAACCATAGCTGGAACCATGTCATCCAAATTGAAAAAGTAAAATTTTCAGTATTCTCGGATAGTATCATCTTATATAGGAAATCCTTAAGACTCAACCAAAAAACTGCTGGACGCCATATGCTCAGTAGAATTACAGGATATAAAATCCCCATACACATATCAGGTGTTTTTCTACACACTAACAATTAAATGCCTGCAAAATAAATACAACAATGCCATTTGCAATAGCATCAAAAACAGTAACATATTTAGTAATAAATCTACCTAAGGAAATATAAATTTATACAATAAAAACTGTAAGACCGTGATGATAGAAACTTAAGATAGAAGTGTAAAGATATCCTGTGCTCATAAATAAGAATGAGTATTCTTACAATGTCCATGCTATCCAAACCCATCCATAGATTCAATGAAATCCTTATTAGAATTCCAATGGCATTTTTCACCAAAATAGAATCTTACAATATGTGTGGAACCATAAAGAATTCTGAACAGCCAAAGCTATTCACACTTCAGGATTCCAAGCTATACTATAGAAGCTATGGTAATCAAAACAATATGGAGGTTCCTCAAAACTAAGATCAGATTTACCATATGATCCAACAATCCCAATTCAGGGTATATATCCAAAGGAAAAGAAATCATTTCCAATAAATACCTGCACTTCCATGTTTATGGCAGCATTTTTCAAAATAGCCAAAATACCACAACACTTTAAGTGTCCATTGATGGATGAATGGATAAAGAAGTTATTGCACGTAGGTACCAATGCAATATTATTCAGCCATGAGGAAGAAGGAAATCTCGCCGATTTCAACACAGGTGGACCCAGAGCTCATGTCAGACAAATGCTGTTTGTCCTCGCTTATATATAAAATCTAAAAAGGCAAACATATATCAGACAAGAGAATAAAGATTATAAGGGACTGGGGAGTGGGGAAACCACCAAGAGGTTGTTGAAGTATACTAACTTGTGGGGTGCCTGGATGGCTGAGTTGGTTAAGGGTCAGACTCTTACTTTCAAGTCAGGTCATGATCTCAGGGTCATGACATCAGGCAGTCTGGGTCTCTGCACTCAGCGGGGAGTCTACTGGAGATTCTCTTTCTCTCTGCCCCTCCCCCCTTGGCTCACTCTCTAATAAATGAATAAATATTGAAAGAAACTGGCTTGTAGAATATCAGTCTTAGGCAAATTCATGCTTACCTTTCAATATTCATGGTTCTAAAAGATCCTGAATTTTGCTGTATAAAATGTACATAATTAGGGGACAGGCCTAAGGGTATACCATGCAAAACACTCCCTACCGTGTGTGGGGGGGGGGGGCACAGGCAGGCAGAATTCCACATTTGTGATGCTGGCTAGTTGCCATCTAATAACTATGTATGGGTCAGTGTCGCATGCCAAAGCACCTCTTACACTACAGAACATCTTTTATTTAGTAACATTTGTCTCACACAAACCTGCGATTCTGAAAGAGGCAAAGCTAATTTTTTCCTAATGATTCTCCTTCATGCTGTTTACTTCTTGACTGATTTGTCATCTAGATTAATGGCTCCTTTTCTTTTCCAAGGCCATAGATGCTACACCTTATTTTACTGTGGGAGAAAAACTTAATGCCATTATCAGTAACACTTCATCACCACTTAGGAAATGCCACGGTGAGACTTAGGTTAAAAAAAAAAAAAATGCCACATTTTGCATATATTTTTTTTAGAAGTTTACACGCTATGGGCGCCTGGGGGAGCTCAGTCGGTTAAGTGTCTAACTTTTGATTTTGGCTCAAGTTGTGATCCCAGTGTGGGGGGTTCTGCTCTCAGCAGGGAGTCAGATACTGCTTCTCACTCTCCTTCTGCCCCTCCCCCACCAGTCACACTCACTCTTAAATAAGTAACTCCTCAAAAAAAGACAAGAGGGGTGCCTGTGTGGCTCAGTGGGTTAAGCCTCTGCCTTCGGCTCAGGTCATGATCTCAGGGTCCTGGAATCAAACCCCACAACGGGTTCTCTGCTCAGCAGGGGGCTGCTTCCCTTCCTCTCTCTCACTGCCTGCCTCTCTGCCTACTTGTGATCTGTCAAATAAAAAAATAAAATCTTTAGAAAAAAAATACTTAAAAAAAAGATAAGAAGAAAGAAGAAAGGTGGCAGAGGAAGAGAAGGAGGAGGTGAAGAAGAAGAAATTTACACACTAAGTTTAAAACCAAAAGCCAATTCGGGTGCACAATGTCCACAATAGCCAAACTATGGAAAGAATCTAGATGTCCATCAACAGATGAATGGATAAAGAAGATGTGGTATATATATATAATGGAATACTATGCAGCTATCAAAAGAAATGAAATCTTGTCATTTGTGATGATGTGGATGGAACTGGAGGGTATTATGCTGAGCAAAATAAGTCAGAGAAAGACAATTATCATATGATCTCTCCGATATGAGGAAGTTGAGAGGCAACGTGGGAGGTTTAGGGGGTAAAAAAGGAATAAATGAAACAAGATGGGATCAGGAGGGAGACAAACCATAAGAGACTCTTAATCTCACAAAGAAACTGAAGGTTGCTGAGGGATGAGGTGTAGGGAGAGGGTGGTTGGGTTATGGACATTGGGAAGGTATGTGCTATGGTGAGTGTTATGAAGTGTGTAAGCCTGACAATTCACAGACCTGTACCCCTGAGCCTAATAATACATTATATGTTAAGAAAAGAAATTAAAAATTTTTTTAAAAGCCAGTTAAAAAAAAAAAAAAACATTCTAAGGCAGAGACACTGTTTCACAAAGAAAAAATCAAGAAGCGGTCTTTGGTCAGTAGTGCTTGCTGCCTCTTTCCATCCTCCCTTCAACTATTTACTTGTTATCCCATACTTTCTTTTGCTTAGGCTTTCTACCAGTCCTCATACCTACTAAAACTTCAAAAAGTGGAACTGTTTGGTGACAACTTTACAATAATGGAGTTATCCTATTTAGAATTTCCAGCTTGATTCTCACTCATCACTTGTTTAATCATCTGTTAATGCATGTAATTGGGTTTTTGTTGGTTTTGAAAATGCAGTGTTATTTCTAGGGTCCTAAAAAAGATATCAGAATTCAAAAGAATCCCAAATTGCCCTCCACACCTGCTGAGCAGTCCTACTACCCCTTAAAGGCAACAATGTGGCAATTCGTGTTCTTCATTTTACATCTTTGTGTGAACGGAGAGAGAGGAGAAAATCTGTGATGGGAGCTGCGAGAGGGGAACACAGTCCACAGAGCACTGAGAGGAAGCCGTTGTGCAGTTATACAACGTTAGTGGCTACAGACAGTGGGTATTTTAAGAGACTCAAGTATATGCCCTAAGTTCCAGGTGCCAGTGGGAGTGAAGGCTTCCCGTAGGGTGGGAGGAGCAGGTAGCAGCCAAAAAATCTTCAACACAGGCTGCCTCTAGAGGATGTTTTAAAACAAAAACACTCCCATTCTATAAGTATGCTACATGAAGGGGACTTTTGAAAAGATGGCACATACATTCTGTGTAAGGAATACCACTGAAGAAATACTCGGACATGAATTTATAATATTCTCTTTACAGTTCTTCCCTTAACATACTCCTTACTACATGGAAACTTCCATTAACCACAGGAAATTTAGCTACCAACATTCCAAAGGATCCTAATTCATCTTCCAATCTATTTGCCCCAGAGCATAATTTTAAATGGTAGCCATCATCCACTTCCATGTGTCAAAGATGTAAAGCCATACATTATAGTAAAAACTGCATTTGACTCTAATAATGTGCTTTTGGAGTCAAAAGGTGGCTTTAGAAATGTCTTTTTTAAAAACTAAGCTCTGCCTTTCCTCCTTTAGAAAAGTTTTTCTGTTGCCATATTTACCTAAAAATAACGTGTGCCCACTACACAGAACAATCGAAGAATTATCAGAAATGGATTACAATTCATGCAGGTTATAGTATTTACGGATATGACCACAGGTCTCCTGTTTTCTCAGTGATCTTTAAATCCTACTCAGTTCATCGTAAAAGTTAAACTGTTAATGGTATATTCATGAAGATCAAATATTAAACATTGTTAAACATTTTATTCTTGGGGACATATATAGAAACGATCTCAGATCTGTTAAATTCCATTCCCAGTTTAAGTTTTCAATACAGATTATTCACTGCTCCTCCCCACCCCCCCCCAGATTTATATTTATACCTCAAGGAAAAATAATACCTACAATTTTAAGCAAATCATCTCCCCTTTCACTCACTGCTAACAAAATTGTAAAGATTTAGCAAAGTTAAGTTTCAATCTCTATCAACTTAAAATTGTCTTCTCCAAATTCCGAACATTCTACATTCATGTAGAGTAGAAATATGCAGTTTCTACTCGGGTTTGACATGAATTTTTCAAACATTTCTTTAAACTGTCAAAATCACTTACAACAAATATATACCAAAAAAAGTTGAATATGCTAGTGGCCACCATTCACAAACTTGTACTATCAGACTACTTGTCTGGGAGTACAACTAAGCATCATTTCCCATTTCTCTACGTGTGTCTAAGTCTTGTAAAGACCCTTTTATCTCAAAGGTTGTTAACTGCAGCTGCTTTTTATATGCAAACCTGAGCTTATACCCGGACATTTAAAAAAAAAAAATTAAACATGACAGAACTTTTTCTAGTGCTTACCTGCATGTCAAGGATGGCACGGAGAGATCTGTTCTTATGTTCAACTCATTGAGCAATAGCCCAAAATACAAGCTTATGTTCTATTTTCAGAAATAAGGTGTCACATACAGTTTTAGTATTTACTTGTTTAAGTTACTGCTTTAATGGCTTAATTATAACTTAGTATTTTCCTGGAAGATGAAGTAATACTTCTTGAAGCTAATTACTGCTTCATTTCTGTGGTCACAGAAATTGTTCTGCAGAAATACACCAATTCTGAAGAAGGTAACATCTTTCAAACATGTCCTCATTTGTGTATTTTATGAAGACTCGGTTTTTAAAATGTGAACTTCTCGTAAGTATTTGTGGGCAAGGAGCTCCAGAACTCACTATACCAAGTTAAAAGTTACTGGTTATCTAAGGTCAAGATGCTAGTTCAAATTTATCACGTGAAATAAGTTATCAAGGTGGTTTTCTGATAAAAAGGCATTTCATACATTACCTAAATCGCTCTCATTACAATATAGCTTTATTAGCCTCATTATCCTGCTAGTAATTTCATCATGTGTATGACTTTATCTTACAAAAATAAACTCAAAGTTACCATGACTTTGACTTTAAAAAACATTTTTTAAAAACCCTTCTGAATATGCAAAGCCATTTTCATTAAAACTTTTTGATCATCTATGAGATGTAGTCATAGTTCCAGGTCTAATTTTTTCTCATTACCAAGACAAGGACAAGGCCTTTGTGTTCCCTCATCAAGGTCTCATTTATGTTGAGGCTCTCCTTTCTCATTCAAGGGTACAGGCACTATTTTTGTCTGTATGAGCACCAGACACCGTTACCAATCGTTCTTTGGGGTGATTTTATCCTCACTGGCATCTAGTAGTTCTCTTACACACATTTGCTGCTCATAGAGTCATACCTTTTGTCAGACTGAGGATTTTATACACACACACACACACACACAAACGTATACACACACATATATATATATATATACATTTATATATAGTTTGGAAATACACCGATTCTAAAGATCATCCTTGTATTTTCCTTAAGTGTTTCTAACACAATCTAACGCTCACCTTTAACTCTTACTAAGCACAGTTTTCTCATTTTACGTGAGCCAGCAGGATTGTTTTTCAAGTGATGTTATAGCAATGGATCCAGAATGAGTGATACAGTATCCAATCATGCTTATAAATTCAAGCAGCATTATCTCTTTCTACATGTCTGAGACAGTTCATTAGCCTATAATCCCAAGGATACAATTGATTTGTCACTTGTTAACTATATCAATAGAAGATTGTTCAACATTAGAAAAAAGATAAGATTTAAGCCTGATATGAAAACAAAATGTCATTCAATTCGTGAGCTTGAAAACTGGTGTTAGCAAGGACTAATCATAGTTCATAGAGCATCTTGCTCAGCCTTCCCAGACTATGCAAAGGCTTTTGTAAATTTTTAAGAGTCAAGAGGACTTCTTTTCAAGTTTAATATTGGGTACCTGTGGCCCCAAGTTTATTATATCCTGGAGATTCACACATTCATAAAACAGGTTCTAATAGTTCTGTTAGCTCATTCTTGTCATGTTGGTTGAAATCTGGACGTGCTATCTTGGACAAAAAAAAAGTAATTTTGCAAGAAATGTTCATCTCCCCACTACTTCCTAAATATGAGGATGGCACATGATCTAACACTTTCTTTATACCAAGGCCTTTTATAATAGATTCACAATAACTATCTGTTGATGTTGAGAAATGCACGAAAAGGTTTTTCTGCAAAGGAATTCACCATGTATGTTTATTGCAGGACTGAGTTCAGGAAGCAGCCAATCCATTTGTATGCCAAATGGACTTAAATGTGTTTTGTCTGTTTAGCACTCAACAGCATTTTCACAGAAGGCAAGAAGTAGCTTTTTTTTTCTTAGTCCTCACAAAAACCATCTAAGTGCTGTATTATTGTTACTTAGAGAAAAGAAAAAGGATGTGGAGGATTTGCCTAAACCACAAGATTAGATGCCAAACGGTGAGAAAAGTCTAGAACCCTGCCTTCTCACTCTATTCTAATGCCATTTTTACTGCAGGACACAGAGCTGCTGCTTAGAGTTACAAAGACCTCACCCCAATTCCAAGTATATTTTGTGGAGGTTCTTTGTCTCCCCTTAGAGATGAATGCTATTAATAACCGTAACAATTACTGTGACATTAAGGTACAGATTAGTCAACCTTAAAAGCAAGGATACTGAAAAATAAAGACGCATGAGATTTTCAGATCAAGCCCCTAGCCTTCAAACACACTTATTTCTATAATAGCTCTAGGTTGAAACATTTCAAAAAGAACACTTTAACAGACGCCTTCAAACTTACAAAATATTAAAAAAAAAATTATGCTAAACTAGAATAAAATGACAATTCCTCTTATACAATTATTTGAAGTGTAATATCTTTCAATTTTCTTCTCCCATGGTTCACCCTGTATAGTTATCTTAAAAATTTACAATCTTTTTGACATTAGTGCTTATGTAAATGTATTTTTTTTTATTTTATTTTTAAACATATATTTTTATCCCCAGGGGTACAGGTCCGTGAATCGCCAGGTTTACACATTTCACAGCACTCACCATAGCACATACCCTCCCCAATGTCCATAACCCCACCCCTCCTCTCCCAACCCCCCTCCCCCATCAACCCTCAGTTTGTTTTGTGAGATTAAGAGTCACTTATGGTTTGTCTCCCTCCTAATCCCATCTTGTTTCATTTATTCTTCTCCTACCCGCTCAACCCCCCATGTTGCATCTTCTCTCCCTCATATCAGGGAGATCATATGATAGTTGTCTTTCTCCGATTGACTT
>NW_019154100.1:14391893-14392127 GCF_002288905.1 Enhydra lutris kenyoni | reverse complement strand
CTTAACCCCCCCATGTTGCATCTTCTCTCCCTCATATCAGGGAGATCATATGATAGTTGTCTTTCTCCGATTGACTTATTTCACTAAGCATGATACCCTCTAGTTCCATCCATGTTGTCGCAAATGGCAAGATTTCATTTCTTTTGATGGCTGCATAGTATTCAAGTTTGATGACTGTGTATAAGCCAGGCAATTAGAGAAATGTTTAAACTTGATGGGTTCTAACCAGTTACA
>NW_019154100.1:14187352-14391493 GCF_002288905.1 Enhydra lutris kenyoni | reverse complement strand
AAGGAAATGATCCAATTTCATTTTTCTGCATGTGGCTGTCCAATTTTCCCAACACCATTTATTAAAGAGGCTGTCTTTGTTCCATTGGACATTCTTTCCTGCTTTGTCGAAGATTAGTTGACCATTGTAAATGTATTTTTATGTAATAAATCCATTTGTCAGGTTAGTCATCATTATGTAACTTACAACAGCATATTCTTAAGTATTTATCTCTAAAGTAATATTTATATAGAGAACATTATTTCCTATATCCTACCTAACAATGAATAAATTATTTAAAAATGACAAAAGGGGATGAGAAAAGGTTACTAAGGAGGGCAAATGAATCACAGATCGTTTGCTATCTCCCAGTGCGTAGGTGCTTCTCCTGCCCTCGATGTTAACTCCTGTTACTCAAGTGTAGGCAGGCCAGTCTCCACATCTCACTGGTTTCCTACAATTACCTGGGACAGACTCCTTACGGGACATGGGACTTCCTCTTTCACTCTTAACTGATAATAATCTAAGTTAGCATCACATATCCAATATTATCTGGGTTTATGCTATCATTTTAATCTTCCATTCTAATCTTTTTCTTGTGGGTCCTTTGTAGTCTAGTGGAACAGCAATGTTTTTCCCATCTCTAGGTTTTAAATAGGATTTGTACACACCATCCAGGCTGTGCTTCCTCCATGCCTGGGTTTCCAAATCCCGGTCCTCCTGCAAGGGTTCTTCTCTAGGATTCCCTCCTACCCCTGCCTCCCCCAAACACACTAGCTGGAGTGAGAGGTGGGGGTGGGAAAGAATGAACAGAACTATTATTTGTTGAGTAGAACATATTTGAAGGCATGATGCTGAGCTCTGGGATTTATGTATTTTAGTTCAGGTAATTGTTAGGTCCCCCAATAATGGGTCCGTGATTAAAGGAGCGAGGAGGATATAAAGCGGAGGTCAAGCAAAGCTTTATTTCACGCCAAGCATCAAGAATCAAACCGAACGTTCGGGGCCGCGCCTCTTACAGAGAGGGTGACCTCTCTCTGCTTCACAGACTAGCTTTTAAGGGTAAAGGCCATGCAGTTGGGCCTGGCCATGCAGAGGTGGTCAATGAAATTGTAACACACAGAGAAAGCTACAAAGTCATGCTAGGTCACACATTAAGTGACCAAATGAATTACAATTTACCCTAGTAGATATTTGAACAAGCCTATCACCTTGGTCAGAATTGGCGCCCAAAAGGCCCCCAAAGGATGGTAACTAGGTAACTAGGGAGACAGTATGCGCACCGCCCCCCCAACTGATCGATGTCTCCACCTGGCCTGACCCACCCTTGTATTTGGGCTTTGTTACCTGGGACTGGTTTCCGGGACTTGTTTTTAAGTAAGTCCCCTGGGGGAAGGGGGCAGGGACAGTTTAAGTTTTAAACAACAAAGTTATTGTTTAACCGGATGGAAGCGCTCTGGCTAAATAGGTCCTTACAGTAATAAAATTATCTTATAGGCTTTTCTTTCTACTTTTTATTTTCATGTTTTCATAAGCCTGTTCAACTGTCTTTATGAGCAAAATGCCAGGTCTAACATAGGAGAGTGAATTTAGTCAGGGCTACTCCCTACACTCTTGGCAAGATTTCCAGGCAATCCGTCACTCCCACATTTGAAGCCCATACCTTTATTTGCCTCTCCTAGAGTTTTTAATCCTGATGTAGTGTAATTCTACTTACAGAATGCTCCCAAGAAGAGCTGTAATGCTAAATTGGCACTAGCCCAGCAAAGATTCTAGGATGTCGATATTGCCGTTACTCTCCTTCTGTATCTGAAATAACTTTGAACGAAATAGGTCAACACTTGTCATTAAAAAACACTGCTAAGGGGACGCCTGGGTGGCTCAGTTGGTTAAGCAGCTGCCTTCGGCTCAGGTCATGATCCCAGAGTCCTGGGATCGAGTCCCGCGTCCGGCTCCTCCCTCCGCAGGGAGCCTGCTTCTCCCTCTACCACTCTGTCTGCCTGTGCTCACTCTCTTTCTCTTTAAAAACAAAAACAAAAACAAAAAACACTGCTAAGGGGGCACCTGGGTGGCTCAGTCGTTAAGCAATTGCCTTCAGCTCAGGTCATGATCCCAGGGTCCTGGGATGGAGCCCCACATCAGGCTCCCTGCTCAGTGGGGAGCCTGCTTCTCCCTCTCCTGTTCCCCCTACTTGTATTCCTTCTTGCAATGTGTCGCTCTCTCCGTCAAATAAATAAAGTCTCTTAAAAATTTTTTTTAAAATAAATAAAAAATACTGCTAAGACGGGGAATAGTCTCAGGGTTAGTCTCTAAATAGGGCATCCATTTACTCCCAGGAGAGGAGAGGTGTCATACCGAGTCAGAAGAGTAGAGTGTTTTGTGTAAGAAGTACCAATTACTGAGTGGCTATACACCGACCCCCTCCCTCTGACCCTAAGAATATTTATGTGTTTGTTTCTAACTGCACCTTAATGATTTTTTTTCATCACTTACTTTTAGTAAATCCATCCCAGGAATAATCTGTTTATTGCACCCTAGGAAAAAAAGGTTCCTTTTCACTCCCTAGGTGCTACAAGGCTCAGGCTAGCCACTATAGTCAGTCTAGAGGTTGCAGATGTGGAAACCTTGCACCTCCGTCTGCCACAGCATCGTATGGGGAGCTGGGCAGCTGGAACAGCAAGCAAAGAGCACCAGGACAACGCATGTGTTTCATCACCAGGGAAGAGATCATCAGCATTTGCTAGTATATTAAGTTTTTATTACTGTAAATATTTGCCCTTCAGCAGCTCATTCATTTCAATTCTTCAAAATCCAGAGAAACTTAACTGGATATATCTTGAGTAAAAATATGCTTCAAGATTTTAGTTTTCATTTCAAAAGTGACTATGTGCCCATGTAACTCTCATGAACTTACACAGAGGCTTCCCCAGTAGAGGACATGAATTCAAAGTTCAAACAGAGGACTTTTCATGTTTTAGGGGGAAAAAAAAAAAAAAGCAAAGTTTTTCAGGAAGATGGGTTATAGTCATGGTACTGTTTAGGAAAATAGTTATAATATTTCCAACCTATTCACCATAACTGCCTTTATTTTCCCTGTTAATTTGATTATTAAGATACTGATAAAGAAATTAAAAATTTAAGCCTAAAATAGAATTTTTTTTTTTAGATTTTATTTATTTATTTGACAGGGAGAGATTACAAGTAGGCAGAGAGGCAGGCACAGAGAGAGAGGAGGAAGCAGGCTCCTTCCAAGCAGAGACCCCGATGTGGGGCTCGATCCCAGGACCCCTGAGATCATGACCTGAGCTGAAGGCAGAGGCCTAACCCATTGAGCCACCCAGGTGCTCCCTAAAATAGAATTTTATAAAACTTGCTTCCTGTATTAATCAGAACAAAGCCCCACTGGACATTAAGTATTTTATGGGCCAAAACTACATTATGTATTTTTATTTCTCCTTCACTTACCACACACCTAACCTGTAAGAGCACTTAAATGTTTGCTGAAACAACAAGTCATAGAAATAGAAGGGAAACAGACAGTAATTTGATTTGGCCTGGGTCTCGAAAGGTGTCCTACATGAAGGACAAATGGTTGATGGAGCAGTGAACAGAATTGTCTAAAAAGGACCACAGAGCCCATTCTGGGCAGCCTGTACCAGGATCCTTTTCAGATCCTGACAAAGAGAAGGTTTCTTCTTTCCATACCCCAGATTGAAGGCTGCCCCGAACTCAGCTTCTCAAGGGACCAAGGTCTCCCTTCCCCCAGGGTGAGGAGCCATAACATCCCACTAATCCAAAGCCCCCAGGTGCTGGCAGGTGACATTTCTGTCACCTGCCCAGCAGCTATCTTCCTAAATAGCTGATAACCCAATTCTAGAATGCCTGGTGCTTCACCTCTTAGACAGGTTGGTTCTAGGACTGCATCCTAAAAAAGGACAGAAACTACAGTGGCGTGAGGTCTGTCCCCTGGGATATATACCCACACAGCTGTGCCCCATCCTCTGCATGGCTCTCAACAACACAGCAGCAGGATCAGGGAAACAGCTGCTTTCCTCTCTCTGTAGGAAATCCTCCCTTCCCCGGTGAAGCCTGCTTCTTGGCCCAGCAATTACTCCCCACGTCCCAAGGCATGACTGAGGGATACTTAACGGGATGGAGTTCTTATAGGTCAGTTCAGTTCGACTCGCTCAAAACTGATTGAACATTTACTACATGCAGAGCTCTGGCCAGACAGTATAGTGACTACAACCATTAATGCTTCATCAGTTATCGTCTAGTGGCGGAAAACTTTGACAAACAAGGAAGTAGAAGAAAGTTTGTTTCAGAAGTAAAATAGAGCTGATTCTAAATAACTGACTTAAGACTTTTTTGGAAGGCTTTGCCAAGGATATGGATTTGACCCAAACATTGAATAACAAAGGACTTCAATTAGGGAAGAGTATTCCAGGATTTATGAACAACCTGAGCAGGAAAAAAAAAAAAAAAGTTCCCAGAATAATCAGAAAGTCTATGTGACCATAGATCAAAGTTTCTAGAATGTCAGGAGACTAAAAGGATGGATTAAGTTTATATATGTTTATATGTATAGTAAATTGTTTCATTTGAACATTACTTTTTGCATTTTCTAAGGAAATACAGAGAAAAGCTAATCTTTTTCTCCTTGAATAATTCATAGGCCCTTCCCAAAAGATGCCAGATCTAGGTTAATGTAACCATAATCCTTAATACCACAGGACTTATTACAAATTTTTCCACCAAAGCCTAATAAAACCATCTCTTTCTCTGGAGGAACAAAACAACCTACAGTTTAAGTCAGTATAAAGTTTCTGGAAAACAACCTAACGTGAATCCAAGTGAATTAAAATGCTCACAACGTGGATCCAAGTGAATTAAAATGCTCACAACTAGTATTTCCAAATCCGGAAATTTGCCTGGAAGAATGAGAAGAATGTACAAAAAAATTGTAAGGATAATTTTACAGAGCTATTTTTAGTAAGGTTACAAACAATCCAAACATTGCACATGCATCAAAAACTAATGATGTATTTTATGATGACTAACATAACACAATTAAAAAAAAAGAAACGGTTTTAACAGGATATATCTGTAGCACTATCATACTTAATACAAAAATTACTTTTGACCAATACTTAATGACCTAAGTTTTCGTAACACAGGACACAAAACTGAGTTTATAAGTCTAACTATTAAATAGGAGAAAAGAAAATAAGGACAGGAAGCAAGGACCAGACACATGTCAACAAAAGGACTACTATAATAGTCAAGGGTTAAAATTATTGGGCGCCTGGGTGGCTCAGTATGTTAAGCCTCTTCCTTCGGCTCAGGTCATGATCTCAGGGTCCTGAGATCGAGCCCCACATTGGGCTCTCTGCTCAGCAGAGAGTCTGCTTCCCCCTCTCTCTACCTACTTGTGATCTCTCTCTCTCTCTCTCTCTCTCTGTGTGTGTCAAATAAATAAAGTTTAAAAAAAAAAAGTGCTAAACCGGGCACTCACATTGTTTATTTAAAAAAAAAAAAATTATCTCTGGGCTATTTGATCACATATGATTTCTAATTTTTGCCTATGCTGTATAAAGAGCTGCTGCTTGCATTTTCTCTTACAGAAGCAGTAAGATTCTATCAAGAAAAATAATGTTGGAAATTTGGCTATCAATGGGTTTTTAGTTAGGGAAGATGAACCCTCCAAGACGTGTTCCAAATAGGAGTTGTGACTGTTTTTAAAAGTAGCTATCAGACCATGTAAAAATGGTTGACAGTCCCAGACATCTTCATGGTCTCCTTTGTCTGATAAAAGCTAGAGGACTGTAACACAAAGGGTAATTTTTCTTTCAAGGAAAAATCTTCATGATACATCCTAATCTAGCTGCTGTTTGTTCTGGGCAGTAATCATGGTAAAAACTAAAAACCTTAAAAAAATTTAATGGTGAGCAGACCTATGAAAAGACAAGAGGAAAAAAATAGCCAAGGAAATTGAAACCAAAACTTGATTTTTCTTCTTCACTGGCTTGGTCAAACAGCTCACAAGTTAGCCTCAAATAATGTACTTAATTGCTTTTGTAACAAATGCCACTTCACTCAGAAAAACCAACCTTGCCTTTTTTTTTTTTTATCTCTTGATGAAATTTGAGGTCTATGCATGCCTTGCAGACTCACAAATCAGCTCTTTGAAGATTTGCCAAAAAATTGTATTCATTTGGAGTCTGACTTTTTAATTAGGTACCCAACATTGAAAATGGATTGTAAATCACACCAAAGTCACTTTCCTTTTAGGTACTTCTGTTTTCATGTTATTCATGTTCCAGTGGGTCAGAGCAAAACCTGTCACACACAGGCCTGGCAGAACCATTTACCTGAGTCTTACATGTAGCCAAGGGCGTAAATATAGATTTGGGTATTATCTCCCAATGGACTTACACCTATTTAAGTTTATAGAAGCATTGTACATGTTCGCACTTATTAAAAACATTTGGTTATCAATGGAAATGGTGTGAGAATAATTTTTTCACATCACTCATTGTATGTATTCTTTCTCAGTAATGCCTCTTTGGAGGATGACTGCGGCCTCAGTCATCATCGGCAACAGCTACAGTAGCATCGGCTTCTCACCTCACCAGAGTGAAGCCATAGTTTCTCCAGACGGGCTACAGAAGCATCAGTCCTCAACTCTTCTGCTTCAAAGTAGTATTTTGTCAAAGTCCTGGCAGAGACTGGGAGATAAAAGGAAGCAGTATCTGCCTAAATAATGTATTTGAGAAAAGTGAATGGTGGTGTTAAGAGCCAGTTTTTCTACCCTTCACTGAAAAATCCAAGAGTTGGGAAAAAGGAAGAAGCCAGAGAATAAGACCTTTTGTGTACACATCACTCCAAAGCAGTCCTGTACATAGCCCTACTCTCCAGGATTATGCCCAGAGGGAAAGGAAACCGACAATGCTACATCATCACTTGCATATTGAAAGCCTTAAGAATTCGGATACTCAGGGGCGCCTGGGTGGCTCAGTGGGTTAAGCCGCTGCCTTCGGCTCGGGTCGTGATCTCAGGGTCCTGGGATCCAGCCCCGCATCTGGCTCTCTGCTCAGCAGGGAACCTGCTTCCTCCTCTCTGTCTGCCTACCTCTCTGCCTGCTTGTGAACTCTCTCTGTCAAATAAATAAAATAAAAAATCTTTAAAAAAAAAAAAAAAAAAAAAAAAAAAAGAATTCGGATACTCAGAACAGCGCCTGATATCTTTTTGGAAACCTGAAAAGTGACACCATGGGAAATGTTTCCTGTGTCATACTGGAATAAAACAATAGAGCAAAAAATAGCTGAAAAGATCATTTAGGCTCATGGATGGCCCAAGGCAGCCCAGAATTTTCTGCACCATTTAAGAGGAGGGGGGCAATCAGCTGAACCGTCCATGTGTTTCTTGAGAGCAGGTCTGTAGATTCCAGGTTATTTCAAGGTCACAACTCAGAAAAAGAATGAGGAAATGAACATGGACTGTAGTCAGAAGCCCTGGTAAAACCAAGTCCATCCCTGCATATGCCAGCTTGAAGGAGGCGGACACCAGAGAACAAGATGGAACACTAAACATTTTACTTATGCCAATTTGGACAGAAGATCAACACCAAGGAACAGATGCCTTTCCCCAAAACAAAGACTAAAATACAACCATAACACAGGAGAATTGGCTACATTTTCTGCCTTAACGTACAATAGAAACTTGAAATGTGAATTAAGTGGAGCTATAGAAAAATAACAAGTGCTTTTTGTACATCCAAATTTGCAGAATGACTGTAAGAAATTGACCAGAAATTGACCAAGACCATGTTTTGTCATCAGATACAAATGAGGGTTCAAATAGAAACTGAGGTAAAGAAATGGCTACTTTTTTCTACACCCAAGCTTATAGTTTGATAAATTTATACTGTTATATTTTAAATTATCTAGAATTTTTATACTCCCATTTTTGCCATTGTTGATAGTCCCAGAATATGAAGGGGGCCATACCAAGATCGCATGGCCCCATTCTATTTTTGTACTGAAAATTTTTCTGTTCGGTGGTTAACTCCTAGTATCTCATAGAATCTATTATCAACATAACATTACCTGGTAACTAACATGAAATCTTGATAAAAAGGAACATTATAGCATTTGGATGAAAGGACTTAATGTTACATGTTTTTTTTCGTACCAGACCTGGTAAGCCAGAGCTGATATAGACTA
The DNA here is from genome assembly GCF_002288905.1 of Enhydra lutris kenyoni. Taxonomy (NCBI): domain Eukaryota; kingdom Metazoa; phylum Chordata; class Mammalia; order Carnivora; family Mustelidae; genus Enhydra; species Enhydra lutris. Next base: position 14,383,289 of record NW_019154100.1, on the reverse strand, counting down.
ATGGACTAAAATCAATTCTACGTTAGATGCATGTTAAAGAGGTGACAAACAGAAGATCATCTTTACAGAATGATTTTGATGTAGAAGAAAAGGGAACCAGTTGCATATTTTGTTTCTTACATTTTTTGAAACCCATATAGGTCATTGTGATATTTATTGCCATAACTTGCTAGGAGAGCAGTATTTTGTATTGAATCTCCTGGATAATCAGTTTCAAACCCCAGTTTAAAACACTCCATCTAGATACAGAGATGTTCTGCATCTCTGCACTAAGGAACTTAAATTATGAAAAGTTATTTAGTACTAGGACCTTTGGTCATATTTCACTGGTTAAATTCTTAAGTGGAATCATAGCCGAGTGACAGTTTTCTGTTTGGCTCCATCATCTGCTTCAAAAATACAGTTTGGGAGATCTCTTACATAACCTTTCTATTTGTATAATTTTCCACAAATTCTCCAGTTAAATGAATTAATGGATTACTGCTATATTGGTTTATGTGCTTTGGGTTTCCATGTCAGCACTCATCATAACAAAATAAAAAACTGTAAATTAACTGCAAAACCTCCTGCTAGAATAGCACATGGTTCTGTAATTTTCAATTATTTGGACTGACTTTTCCTCATTGCTTGTGGTTTGAGGAGGCAGAGACTTATTTACGTACCAGTCTTCACTCTGCACATGATGTAACCATCCCAACCATTCACCTTCCATGGAAAAAAGGAGGATGTGGAATCAACTCATCTTTCTACACTCGCTTCTACTCTCCCTCTAGGACCTTTAATAACATTGTTTTCACAACTGTATGCTTGATTCCTTTTAGCCTTGAGCTACTGTCCATACAGACACGAGATTTCACAGTGCCGTTACAGTGGAAATATTGTTAATTCTTGAACTACAGATTTCAGCGGATGGTATTACAAGTAAAAATGCAGGATTTACATGAATCAGAGTCTTAAAACATGTGTAGACTCATCAACAAAGGTCTGTTGGTATCACTGACCTGCCCAAAAATGGATGCTATTTATGCAACACTCATTTTTTTTCCCCTAAGCCATTACTCTTACTGCTATCCTGGACATATTTAACAGTATATTAGACAATTCTTTTTTTTTTTTTTAAGATTTTATTTATTTGACAGAGAGATCTCAAGTAGGCAGAGAAGCAGGCAGAGAGAGAGAGGAAGAAGCAGGCTCCCTGCTAAGGAGAGAGCCCGATGTGTGGCTCAATCCCAGAACCCTGGGATCATGACCTGAGCCGAAGGCAGAGGCTTTAACCCACTGAGCCACTCAGGTGCCCCTACTAGACAATTCTTTACAAAAGTTTAGAAAATACATATTATGAGTCATTATTGATTATAGCACAACTGTTATAATGGAGTATAGCAACTATTAGGCTTTTTGCTGGATTATTGTAAAAAAAATATATGGATTTTGTACAACTCAAAGGACAGAATTTTTCAGTCATGGTAAGCCCATCCCAAATGGCCTCCATGAACTTTGTTTCATCTCAGTTTTTAACAAAATTGTGCAAGAGCTATTTCGACATCCATATTCCAAGGATTTATATTTCAAGTAATGGCTGATATTTATCTCCACTAAATTAATGTACGGAATGCTATCTTGTTCAGGAGGTCACTATCAAATCTCAAGAAAATGAGTAGGTTGAAACTAACAAGCCAGCAAGACCTGCTAGATCACCTTATTATACCCTTTTTAGATCAGATTGTCCCATGCTTCCACCTACTTCTTTGAAAATTTTGAGTAAGCATTTTAAACTTAAAAAACAAAACATGTTTTCATCACTGTTCTTTCTACTTAAAAGTCTTCACTCATTTCTATGGTAAGTTTCTGCAAAGGAGCTGGACTTAAGTGAGCGTTAGCCGAGTATAATTTCTGTTTTAAGATCAGTGTTAATGATGGTCCAGGAGGCCAATCATGGCATAATTAAATTTATCAATTTGGAAAAATGTTATGAAATGGTTTGGAACAATCAACCCTAAACATTCTTTCTAGACTGAGAGAGAAGCCATAATGTCATTACAACTATTGAATTTGTCACCACGCATTTTTATGTATTTTTATACAGTAAGAACAGCCCTTTATAGATTAGAAAGGTACATCCTTTTAATCATATCTGTGCAGTAGGAAATCATAAAGTTTTTATATAAAATGTTTTGTTCTCTATTAGCATGCTAGTATTGCAAAGTTATGAATAAAACTTTAATGAGCTAAACCATCGGATGTCATGAATAAGGAGCTTTTTTTTTTTTAATGTACAGGTGTCATTACATAAAATGTTAACAAAGCAGACAGGTGTGTCACACACACACTTCTTACACCAGCTATAGAAATATTCTTTTAGCATTAACAGGACCCTCCATTATTATATATTATGTATTTACCTAATATAGAAATTTAGAATATTCTATGCTTTTTAAAGCTTTCTAAATTTTAGTCACATGTGGTACAAATTTCCCATTACAGAATAAGTTTATTTCCCACTGACAGTGTTATCATTTAGGATCATGATAGAAGAGAATTAGAATGTATCCTTCTTAAAGTCCCATTTGAGGGTTAAATAAAACAATATATTTTAATGAATCTGAACAATATTGAAATGTTTATTATTTTGAAGACTATTTTATTAAACAACTTTGTAGTTGTCTCACCTGTTGAATCAAAGAATGACATTTCATAATATATTACTTCCTGGGTTTTATGTAAAGCCTTAGCCTTTGGAGTCTTCCAGTTATCATGTTTCAACACATTGTATTGGTTGACATTTAAAATCTCTGCAAGCTCATGTGGCATTTTAGTCCCAACTGTCATTACTGTTGCCTTACAACAGATTTTCCTCAGGAATGAAACCCAGGGACCCAACTAATACCACCAAAAGAGTGTGAACATATTAAGTCCAAGTAAATCTAATAAACTATAGCGGTAATCCCTTAAAATATTTTGCTTCCTAGAAATCTTTTGTTCCTAATGATGTAGGTTTAGTGGGAGATCATCCAGAATCATTTTCAACGGGACTGTTCTAAAGAAATCTTTTCTAATTAAAACTGTCTAAAACAAAGTGTTCTCTCTTTCCCTCTCCCTCCTCTTGAGAGAGTTTAATAATTGTAAGTTTTTTCCCTTGGAAATAATGAGGATTAAGGATGTGATATTATTCCATATCATTTTTTTAAATATTTATTTTATAAGTAGGCAGAGAGGCAGGCAAAGAGAGAGAGAGAGAGAGAGAGAGAGAGAGAGAGAGGGGAGGAAGCAGGCTCCCTGCTGAGCAGAAAGCCCAATGTGGGACTGGATCCGAGGACCCTGAGATCATGACCTGAACCCAGCCAAAGGCAGAGGCTTTAACCCATTGAGCCACCCAGGCGCCGCCCATATCACCTTTCTAAACCCCCCACACTTCATTCTCTGGTTTAGCCACACCCATGTTTTTCTGCAAGTTTTGTCCTTGACTCTTTCCGGAGCCCCATCCCCAGTGAGCTCCGTTGTGCCCCACAGTAAGGGGAGGAGGAGCAACTCAGCCTCCATTTGGCAGCTCAGCCTCTGTGTACTTCTCTCCTTTACGTCTAATACGGCAGTTATGCTGTTTCCGCTTTCCCTCCACAAGTGACTTTTTTGGTTTCCTATATATCCCTAAAGTGTATTTTTTAATCTTACTCCCTTTTATATCTTCAAATGTACTCTTGTCTTCAATTATTATCCTTATCATTATCCACCAGGAAGAGATAATAAACATAATGACAACGTCCACTGCTTTCTTCGTATGTATTAAGCTCTCTAACAAGAGCTTTGAATTCCTTTTTATTTTGAGAGATACATTTCAAGATAAATTATTGATACAGGTACCACTGGCATGGACAGATAAATCTAAAGATGTATAGGTAGAACTTTCTGCATTTCTTCTATTAATGATCTTTGGTCCTCACCTGCGTCTGTCTTTCATTGTTGCTCCACAAACTTGTATATTTCAACTCTTATAGTTATAACCTATTATCAGATATAACTTGATTAAATATCAGTCTTTATTCATTAAAAGGAGCAAGGAATGATTTTTTGCTAAGTTTTTTGTTTTGTTTTGTTAAGAAAAGGAGACTCTAACCTACCATGTGTAGACAAAAATACACCCCTGAAACCACATTCTGAGCCATAAAGCATTCTAGGACATGGTGCCTAGAGGATTTTTCTGTTCTCGAAGACACAGGCACTATGGTGCAAGGAAAGGGAACTCTAATAATGGGGGGTGGGGGATAGGAATAGACACACAAGCAAGTTTTCCTAGTGATAAGGAAAAGGGTCTCTAATATGACCTACTCTCTGCTGTATTCAAATCAATACTTTTTAATTTTGTTTAAGATTTTATTTATTTGACAGAGATCACAAGTAGGCAGAGAGGCAGGCAGAGAGAGAGGGGAAGCAGGCTCCCTGCTGAGCAGAGAGCCTGATGCGGGGCTCGATCCCACGACCCTGAGACCGTGACCTGAGCCGAAGGCAGAGGCTTTAACCCACTGAGCCACCCAGGTGCCCCTCAAATCAATACTTTCTTAACTCAGTGGCTATCTACTGTGTAAAAGTATTATCGCGGATACACTCCTCATTTAACTCCTAAACAAGAGCAGGAGGTAGCTGACTGAGTTACTAACTCCTGATGCCCAAATCATTTCGTTGGCCATTGTCCTATCTTGCAAGAGCAAATAGGAACAATGACCTGCTAACCTAGTCATTTAAAGGAGTGTTTTTGATTATTCTACTTCCCAGCTCCTTCACCTATATTTAAGGGGAAAAGTTAAATTTTTCCAGAACTTCCCTCCTACCAAGTAGTGAAAAGAAAATTGATGTTTACAGAACTTTGCAAGGATAAGATTTTGCCAAGCAAATTTACTATCAACTAGTTTTTTAAAAAAACCAACTTGCTTTCAACAACTAATCTTCTAAAAATCCTTATTCTGTACAACAGATACACTGCATTTTTCTTCTTTCAGAGCAGTGATTCGTAATGATGGTTGACTTTGCTCCCGGGAGACATGTGGCAATGTCTCCAAACATTTTTATTGTCCCAACTGGAGGGCCACGAGTACATAGAGGACAAGAGGTCAGGCACACAGATCATCATCCTACAATTTACAGCACAGGCACCCAGCCACAAAGAATTACCTGGTGGAAAATATTAACATGGCCAAAGTGCACAAGTTGAGAAAGCCTACAGAAGCAAGTGTGCAATACATGTTTAATTATATTTTAACATTAGGATATGTGAAGAGAAACAAGTGTGTCCAGGAATAGTTCAACACAAGATGATAGTCCTAGTTCTCCTTTGGTCTTTAATAGTCATTTCAGAGGGGCACCTGGGTGGCTCAGTGGGTTAAAGCCTCTGCCTTCGGCTCAAGTCATGATCCCAGGGTCCTGGGATCGAGCCCCGAATCAGGCTCTCTGCTCAGCAGGGAGCCTGCTTCCCCCTCCCTCTGTCTCTGCCTGCCTCTCTGCCTACTTGTGATCTCTGTCTGTCAAATAAATAAATAAAATCTTAAAAAAAAAATAAAAAATAAAAAAATAGAAGTCCTTTCAAAAGGGGAAAAACAGAGGAAGATGAAAGGGAGAAGACATGGTTGTATACACATTTATTTAATTGATTCTACATGATAGTCCAGTCAGAAGATGGGAACATCATAAAGTGATTGTCAAGAGCATGAGCTTCGTAGGCAGCATTCTGGGTTCGTGTTCCAGAGCTCACTTTACAGATGTGTAATATTTGGCAACTCAGCCTCTGTGTACTTCTCTCCTTATGTCTAATACAGCAGTAAGAACAGTAGCAATTGGGGCATTTGGGTGGCTCAGTCGTTAGGCGCCTGCCTTCAGCTCAGGTCATGATCCCAGGGTCCTGGGATCGAGCCCCACATAGGGCTCCCTGCTCTGCAGGAAGCTTGCTTCTCCCTTTCCCACTCCTCCTGCTTGTGTTCCCGCTCTCAGTGTCTCTCTCTCTCTGTCAAATAAATAAATAAATAAAATCTTAAAAAAAAAAAAAAAAAGAAGAACAGTAGCGATTTTTTAAAGTTGTTCTGAGGATAAAATTAGTTAACGTAAGTCGAGTGTGTGGGGTCCAACTGCCAGCTTTGCTTTTACTTCATGAGTCTTTTGATTGCCATCATACCATCATTCCATCATAATCATTGCATAGATTAGAAACATGAGGCTCAGGTAAGTGTAGCAAGACAGCTTATTTGTAGCAAAGTATGATTTGGACTGACCCCTTCGGACTCCAGCCTCAGTAATAAGCATAAAGTCAGGCATTCGAGACTTGATCAAAGGCCAAGGAGTTGCTAAGATGTCTCTTGGAGGTGCGGTCACATCAAATTACTACCCTACTTATGAAGTTGTACTTTTTCCCCTGTGTAATTCAGACTTTATTTAGAACATGAGTATTTTATCTTGAAAACTCATGCTTGTTTTGGATGCACTCGAGTAAATTTACCAAATAATCCAACAGCTTAACAAAATTGAACATCATAATGCCCATGATAAAAAGGGGGATATAGCCCATTGCATTAGTGAACGATCCTCAAAGTTGTCTGATAACTGGAATATTCGCGAAATGTATTGCTAGCTTCTTCTCCCTCCTTCTCTTCGACCTCCCCTTATCCCCTCCCTCTCCCAGCTCCTAGCTGAGGGGAGGGTAAGTCCCTCACTCATCCCCATCTTCAGCCATTTAAGGAGAAAACAAACAAAATAAAACAAATCAAACCACAACAAAACCATTGCTGTCAAAGTTCTGGAAATAAATTAATTGGTTCAATAATCAGCAGAGCCATTAAGGCCACCCAAATCTCACTTACCTTTCTCATTAGGTGAATGGTTTGTCAGTTTCCCCGTCTTCTGCCGCAGCAACAACCACGAGATTACGATTTGTCAACTAATATGCAGCTTTTATTTTCTGATTCCGACAAGTCACCACCTCCTTTGTCGATAGTGACTTCCCCATCCAAACATTCCTTACAGCTTGTCCCCCTCAATCCCCACTTCCGGGTATGGCTCCTGAATTGAGCTCAAGTGTATCATTTTGGCATTCCCTCATCATGGCCTTATGGCCACTTCCAACCCTCCTGATCAGCCAACAACTGAAAAGCCAGCCAAGCAAATGAACCCCAACCAAGCAGAATCCCTAGGACCTCATACAATTGTGTACATCGTTTTTTTCCTGCCCATAAGCCATAATGAAGCTAATTTCCCTAGCCTAGATTACTTTGAATTCTCACTCTTATATTAACATTTTTATTTTCTCCTTTCCTGGCTTTCATTTTAAGAAATAGAATAATTCCTTCTTGGGTACTACAAATATTTTTTTAAATTAAATCCCTTTTGTTATTGTCTATCCTTTCCCAATTCTGCACTTTGTAATACGTGTTCTGTTCTTTCATAACTTTCCCTGGTTTCTAGAAAAATCTAATTCTGCTTCACCACTAACTCAGCCTCTCTGTTGTTAGCAGCAGCAGTGAGAACTTTTGTCTAACTGGATGTGGAGGAGCAAAGGGAGAAAGGGAGGAGGAAAAACCTTAAAGGCCAAAAATATGACCATTTCAGGGAGGGTTTTCTTTTCTTCCACACTGTGCATTTTATAACTACGTGCATTCCTTTCCTATGGCTCCTGCGACAAATTATCACATACTTATCACATACAAATTATCACATACTTAAATGAGCATCAACAATGCAAATTCGTTAACTTACAGTTCTGGAGATCCGACATTCAACGTGGGTCTTGCTGAGTGAAATCTCAGAAGTGTTGTCAGTTCCTCTCTGGCGACTGGAGGAGAGAATCCATTTGCTCGCCTTTCCCAGCGTCCGGAGGCTGCCCGCATTCTTCGCCTTTGGCCCCTTCCTCCATTTCAAAAGCAGGTACATGAAGACCAACACTTGCTCCCACTGTCTCCATCTGCTCTTCCTACCGCACTCTTTCACTTATAAAGACCCTCAGGATTACTATTGGACCCACATGGGTCGTCCAAAACACGAGCCACATCTCGGGGTCAGCTGATTTGCAAATTAATTCACCTGGTAACCTTAACCTTGCAACACAACATATTCACAGCCTCTGAGAATTAGGATGTGGACATCTTTGAGGGAAGAGATTATTCTGCTTACCGTAGTGCTTTTTGTTTTAGGGTTTTTTCTGTCACTTTTGAATCATATAAATTAGATAACAGGTAGAACTATAAATCTTTTCTTTCTCTCAATATCTGTTAAATTCCCAGTCCACTCACTGTTCTACTGGGCTATCCCAGAAAACTCAAAACATCTATTTCTGTCTCTGTCAGAACAAAAATTACAAAACACTTTATGGAATACTTAATAGGCTTTTTATGAATTGGTAAAATAGTACAAAAAAATGAACACCAAATGAATGGTTAGTAAAACCAAAATTGCTTTAGCATTCAGCTCAGTTTTGTTCTCATAATCATTTCTGAAACTTTTAATATAAGTAATGTGTAGTAGAATAATTATAATTACCAGTAAGTAAAAGGAAAATTATAAAGTTAAAATTATTGCTAACCGCACTATAACAGAAAGCAGTTATTTTTATATACATCATCCAGACCATACTATCATGAAAATATTTCTTTTTTTTAAATATTTCTATGTCAATAATTGTACATTTATAATTATGATGACTAAATATTTTGCTATGTAGCAGTACTGTAATTTATCATGCATGTTCTGTGCTTGGAGCTGCTTTCAAAAGATGTGGTAAATATCTCTATCTAAATATCTCTCTGTACTTTATCCTTAAGATAAACTTCTAGAAGTAGAACTGCCAGGTCAAAGATGATGCTCATTTTCTCGTTGTTGTTATGCATATTGTGTGTTTTTAAATGAGGTATATTCATGAATTCTTTGTCTGGAAGTAAAGTTTAATTTTGGCCTATAATATAAGGTATTGCAAATTTCTAACTGTGATTTCAAGAAACTTTAGGACGTGAGTGGTAGCATTATAAACATGATTGTAATACTTAGTTAAGAACATAGAATATAGTAAGTAGTAATTTTCTTTTTTAAAGATTTTATTTATTTGACAGAGAGATACAGCGAGAGAGGAAAAACAAACAGGGGGAGTGGGAGAGAGAGAAGCAGGCCTCCCCTTGAGCAGGCAGCCCGATGTGGGACTCCATCCCAGGACCTAGGGATCATGATCTGAGCTGAAGGCAGATGCTGAACAACCAAGCCACCCAGGACCCCACACCATTAAATGAGAATCTCCCGCCCTAAGACACGTGCAAGAACATTTTCTGAAGCCAGGTGAGTACCATGGTGAATACCATGTGCACACCGAACTGAAAACCTCTGAAAGAATCTTCTGGATCAATTCTCTGATGAATTCATTTCACAAGTGAAGATAATTGAGATCTGAAGCACTCAATCGTCTTCCCTCAAAGTTAGATGGCTGAATAAATTGGGTTAGAAGTCAGGCCACATTTAGCCTTGAATGGGATTCAAGGTACAGAAGTAACCATTTCAAAGAGTAAAGATGTTTTTCAAACTACCAAAAATAGATGAAAATATGGCACCATTTAGAATCTTCCAGAAGAATGAGTCAATTATGCATCTCATCTGTTTGTTGCTTCTACACTCTCTGGTCAGATTATTTATTGCGTCATCTTGGCCAGTCTTGTACTTTAGGTGATTCTGAGGGGCCTTTGAACTAAGTTTAGGGAGAGCCTTGGGACTGAGTGCTACACCCCTAAGGTCCCATGACCAGTAATTGGTCCATTAATGTGTTAATGACTGAAGCTTAACAGAATGAAAACAATAGGAAAAAAGAAGATATATCTTTAGAGGACTGGCTGTTCTGTGCTAGGTTTCCTGTGTGGAAAATCAAACGACTTGCTACTAATTGTTTGTGTGCAAAAGTCTTTGGCAGTGATGCCAACAAAAGCACTGGGTAGTGTGTCTGCTCAAAGCAAAACACGTCAAATTATATATTCAGCAAATCCTTATTATCAGAACCTTGGTCATGTGAATTACTTGCTTTTCAGTTAGGCTTCAGGAGGCCCTTCCTGTGAACAGAATGTCTGGCCTGTTAAACACAGAGCTTCCAAAACAGAGCCACAGGTGGCCCTGACTTGGCAAGTGATAAAACACAAGCCACACTGAAGACAATAAAAAATGGACAGGATTTTCCATCTGGCTTGTAATACGTATACACAGACCATAAGAGTTTCTCCGGATAAACTGAATTTTACAATTGAACGTGACGCCCAATATAGTTCCCTACGTTATCAAGCCCATACTTAAGATTTGGGTGTTTTTTATTCAAAGTAACTGATTTCAAAGTCTGTATAAAGACAGTATTTTAGCCGAATCCTAAGAAGCTTTCACTTTTTTCCCCAATTTCTTATATTTCTAAGGATTCATCGTTGATATTTACATCCTCTGTAACCCTGGATGAAAGGCATACAGAACATGTGTTCTGAGAATTCCCCAAGTCTACAGTCAGACTTCACCTTCTGTCTCACTCTTGGCCACAATACACAGCCAAAAGGATGTTCACAAGACATCCTTCACCTGACTGTGCAGACCTGTGCACTCATGTTTCATGTTTTCTTAGTAGTACATTCATCACATTTCTTTTTTTTTTAAAGATTTATTTATTTATTTGAGAGAGAAGTGGGGATGGGGCAGAGGGAGAGGGAGAGAGAACCTCAAGCAGATTCCCCACTCAGCGTGGAGCCTGATGCAGGGTTCAATCTCAAGACCCTGAGATTTTGACCTAAGCCAAAAACCATGAGCGGGATGCTTAACTGACCGAGCCACCCAGGTGACCCTGTTCATTGTATTTCTTACCAGGCTGATCCTTCACAAGGCTCCTGAGTTGCTCACGTTAAGCCAACACTGACCACAGCTACCACTTTTTCAGCTTCACCCTATGTTAGGTTCCACGTATAATCTCATCCAGCACTGCCTGTTTCCTCTCCCATGAAGCCTCCATGTGAAGGTACCTAGAATGACAGCATATGACTAAACCCTCGCACCTGCATTGCATGTCTATTTGTTCCTCCCGTTCTCTGGGGTTATAAACTCCAGCCCCGGAGCTCCAGCCCAAGAGATGGGTGACTAAAAGCCAAGACCAGTGCCAGGGAAAGTGCAACCAATTCCACGTTCCACCACGTTATAGACTAACCAGATGGAACAATTTTAGGGCCCTGTTTTCTTCACCTATAAAATAGAAATAAAGTTTTTACAGTGTACTGTTTAGAGGATCTATCATGACCAAGTAAGCTAATGGAAAGTGAGCATCTTAAAAAGACATGTGATTGAAATTTTTGTGTCATGAAGAATTTCCATATTTTAGAATTAAAATACCTTCTAGCTGGACAGAACCTTAAAATACATCTAGTCCACATGCAAAGATTCATTCTTCTTCTCTGGCAGATGGTCATCAGTTTCTGCTGGAATACATTTAGTGATGGGAACTCCAGATCTAAAAGCAACTCATTCTGATCTTAATGTGCATTGAGCCATGATAGAGGGGGAAAAGCATCGTCTCTAATGTAGCTTTATAAATTGACAAAATCTTGCCTTATGATGTTAGGAAAGCAAACCAAACAACTAGTTTCCTTGTTTCTTTTTGCTTTTTGTCATTATTGCCAAAAGAAGACAATTTTTAATTAGGTCCAAAATAATTAGGTCCTTCCATTTAAAATAATAATGTCAGAATCCCAAGCAAAAAGACAGTCATTTTCTGTTCTAAAACTTTAGATTCCCGCACCCTGAAATACTAGACGGTCCATCTTGCAGTGATTTTTTAAGTTTACCAAATCTAGGCTTAGGTTGAAAAAGGTAACAGAAGGTGAACAGCGACAGGAATACTAAGAGGGGCACCTGAGTTCAACTCAAATGTCCATCTACGGTAGAATGAATAAATAAACTGTGCAGTATTCATGCTGCTCAGTAATTAAAAAAACAACAAACCATTGCTACATGTAACAATTTAAATGAATAAAGTGGACATAATTTTCAGCACAATAAGACAGACTCAGAAGAAGAAATGGTGTATGATTCCATTTATATGAAGTTCAAGAACAGGAAAAATTAACTCACGATGAAGAAGGTTATAATAATGGTTACCTTGGGGGATTGACATGAGGTGGGGCATAAGGGAGGCTCCTGAGGGACCAAAGATATTCTGTGTCTTGATCCAAGTGGTGCTTGCACAGGCATCTACATTTATAAAATTTAATTGATTTGTATATTTAAGTGTCATGCACAGAAAAAAATACTACCAGTAGAGGCATATAGCTTTACAAAATTATATTCTAAAATATAACTCATCTTTCTTTTTCCATCTCAATCTCTTTAAAATATACCAAACAACATTGCATGTAATACAGTCCATTTTGAAGGAGTTGCCAAGAGTTTAATTTGAATTAATTATTGTGTTTGCAGAAGAAAAGCTGCTCTGTAATTGTATATCTTGACAGTAAGAAAGTGTATTTAGCGCTTCTGAATGTCTTTCTGTTTACTTAACCTAAGAGCTTATTAAAGTGAGTTGCAGAATTTCTCATTGATGAAAGGATTCTTTAAAAATAAGTGTATCTTAAGTAGCAGTTACTTTATTCTCTACAAAGGCATATTAGGCATGACCTGAGTCAACAAGTGGATTTAACTGAGATGGACCGCCTTTTAATGTGGGGACTTCTACAGAGAATTTAAATTGAAATGACTTGTACCACATAACTCTCTTGAAAAATGGAATTTGACAAAGAAAGCAGTCATTTAGAAACACATTCTATTAATATATACCTAAGTATTGTGAACTCAAGGACCTAAAATTTCTAGTCACTACTTCCCTGAGGCAAGCACTTGGGGGACTAGGGAGACGAATGGTTCCTCCCACCTATGACCTCCCTTCTTGGCAGCTACCCATGCACCTGAGTGCACTCAATCCTTATTCAATACTTATTTAATGCTTATTCAATGCCATTTTCACAGTACCCACCTCCCTTTGAGAAGCGTATAGAAATAAAAGTAATCTTACTTTTCTGTCGTTCATAAGATTAAAAAAAAAATTAAAGCATAATAGAGAAGACCAACTACCTAAAACATCTAATACTTTAAAAAATAAGTCACACACACACACACACACACACACACACACACACACACACACACATATGCACAAGTAGAGGAGAGAGATACAGAAAAAACTCTGATCTCTCCTGTGAGAATTTTTAATTGAATGGAGAGAGAAATTAATCAGACAAAGGAAGAATGAGAGATCCATTACAGAATTGAATGTCAAGTGCTTACACCTTTTATTATGTCATTATGACATTACATGAGTGGGACATAGAAATACAAGGGGACAATTTCTGAGAAAGGTGTAGAAACCCCACACCATAAGACAGCAGGTAACCTTGGTCCTGTCTTTTACAGAGAGCTAAGCTCCACCCAAGAGCAAGCTTTAGGGATCCCCACTGATACCCACCTTCTTCTTAAAGCCCTGCCTACCATATCCCCATTCTATGCTTGGGTTGGTTTTGGCTTTCACTTTGAAAAAGTAGAAGATACGCTCTAAGATGCAAGGAAAATGCCTTAGTTTCAGGGAAGTCATTCAACCATTCTGTTTTTACTCAGTAGACATTCGACAAACTTCTACAATATGCAAAGCACTATGACAGGTCCAGAGGAAGAAAGACAGCAAAAGGGAAATAGGACATATTCTTTGAAAGGTTGACTTCAAATTACTTAAAAGCTTGTAGAGGGAATGGATGAAGGACTGACATTTGAAACCAAGAGAAAAGCATGAATACAATTAAGGAGGTAAAAGAGGGAAAGGATATCTGAAATGCATCAAAACTAGAACAATTCAACTTTGCTTTTCCTTTGGAAATAAGGGTGTTTTCCTGCATAAGTGTGTATTTCTGTAGTAATTGAGTAAATCTCAAATTTTATTACTTGGGATTTGCTATTATAACTGATTTTTAAGAGCAATGAAAAGAAAAAAGGATTAAGGATTATTTGGTTGAAAGTTCAGACTTTGGTTTCTGTTACAGCCTTTACATGCTTTGGCTTTTGATGTGTCTGCTAGTTTAAACAGAAGTAAATTATTAAAGCAAAATAGGCTCAGCCCCCCACTGGAGTTCTATTAATAAAAAATGGAGTTCTGAAACCATAGTAACAAAATGCTCAACAGTAATAATTTACTTGACTTAATAATTTCTCTCAGATCTACAAATGCAAATGAGAGAAATAAAAATATGAAAATAAAAATCCTTTCCTTCAAAGTATTTTATTATTTATAACCAAAATAAATAGAAATTTATACCCAAGAAAAATACAATTAATTTATTTCAAGATATTTAATTATTTATAATAATTATTCCATTCCTTCTAAAAAAAAATTTCTTGAACATAATCCCATGGACTAAATTTTAAAAAGAAAGAGAAGCAGGTTATTAGTTAGTATTTAATGAGATGTTGCTCCATGCTTCTCCTGAGATCTAGTAGCTAAAAGTAATAAAGACATGGGTAACAGACATATCAACTTAAGTTTTTCCATTAAGCTACCTAGTTAAATGGGTAAATAATACATGGTACAAAAAATGGTCACTTTGCTATTATAATAAGAGAAAAAAAGAATATTGGAGGGATTATAGAATTTTTTTGTTGACTGGACCTTAGAAATTATTTAATAAGTCCTCTTTTTCAAAAGGGAACGGAGTGGGAGGTAGTCACATTAAGGATGCGCTTATCAGAAACAAACAAAAACAACCATATTTTAACTCTACTTGAAATCAGATTAATTTGATTCAGAATCCAACTCTCCAACTGGGAAGTTTTTCTTTTTAAACGAGGCATTTAACCTGTCTAGTCTTCAGCTTAGAGGTCAGAAGATATTTAACAACCTCATAGAATGGTCAGTCACACAGGACAGCCTGCTTAGATAGGATATGCTATTGGAAGATGATTTACCATCTGCATTGCTTTCTTCAAATATTGGTTATAATTTTGAAGCCCTGTGTCATGAAGTTATTGAAGAAGCAAAACCAGGGCTGGAAAGACAAGCTGATTCACTCTCACTTCCATAGGTTTGGCTTGGGTGTGGCACTCTTGGATCCCCGGGGCTGCTTTTGGGACCAGCTGGCCCCAGAGCACTCACAGCTTATGAGCCAGTCTGTTCTGGCTATAATTGCCCTTTTCCCGCAATGTACTGTACAAATAAAAATGCTTCCTCCTTGTGCCGTTCCAGGACAAAATTAGAGAGTGATACAATTTGAATATAGACCCCTCCGCAGCCTCCCTAATGGTCCTCCTGGTCATCAGGACTTGACACTTTGAAGTAGAACAATCTCAGAGTTCTGGGGAGGCAGTTGTACCAGCCCAAGGCTGACATACGGTATGCACCGGAGCCCAGGAGGGCCTCCTGAAGGTCACAGGAATGTCCTTCCACCTAGCACTGTGGTCCTTGGGCAGTGATGCTGATATCTGAATTATGGACACAAGTTTCAATTTCCCGAAAGTTTTGATATGAACTGCTTTATTCGTACAGTAAAATGCCAGTGCACTTTGGGGCAGATTAAACCAGCCAAAGATTGTCTGCCCAAGTTAAAAAATATCATAACATATCATGACAGAAGCCCTTAGGGACCTCGAGTCACCTGTAGCAGAGGCCAGTCCTCTGGAATTACAAACTCTTGTGTTTGGCTGCACTTAGTAAAGAGGTGAAGCTCCACCTTGGCCTCTGGGGGAGACAGGAGATTTTGTCAAATAAAAACAGAAAGTGAGTCCCATAAAATCTGTCTTCATGGAGTAAAGATGGCTGATCTTGGAGGACATACTCTCGCAAAGAGACATCAAAAATCCCTCCAGTTCCAAGTGACTGAGACCAAAAATATCTTAAGGGTGTCTCAAAAGAACGTAGAATGTCAGAGGGAGCTAGTTAATGGTCTTGAAGAAGATGTGCAGCTGGAGAAAAGCCTAAAGCTGTGTGCCCAAGAATGCTAAATGATCAGGAATGTCAGAGCTGAGGGAACAGAAAGAAATGTTTGAAACCTTTAACACATAAGGAAACAGGTGGAGAATGATAAAGAGAACCGGTTAAATTCCAGGGCCAAACCTGGGCTGAAGGTGATAAACTGGCTTGCTCTCTTTATAAAAGATTACATGCTGATAGCAACAGAAAATTAAAAGAAAGAGTGAATCAGAAAATGGAGGCCAAGATGATCAGTCAGGTGCCTCCCTAAAGAAATTCACTGATGCTAACTCAATGTTACCTTTAAAAAACTTCCAAGAGGAGGGGCTCCAGAGTGGCTCAGATGGTTTACCAGCCAACTCTTGACTCTTGATTTCGACTCGGGTCATGGTCTTAGGGTCGTGAGATGGAGTCCCCGTGGATGGGCTCCGTGCTCACCAGGGAGTCTGCTTAAGGATTCTTTCTCTCTCTCTCTCCCCCATCCCTCCCCCGACTCGTGAGCACATGCACTGTCTCCTTCTCTCTCTCTTTCAAATAAATGAATCTTTTTAAAAAACTTACAAGAAGAAAACAAGGAGTATTTGTAAAGTACATGAGGAAAATCAAACTCATGAAATACCTATAGTTCAAGTCAAAAGTCTCCAGCCTGAGCGGTGTGAAAATTCACGAAGTGAGGTTCAAAGGCTTCAGCTGAAAGCCCAGACACTTCGGAACGATATCCAGAACATCTGTGAAAAGCAACTGCACAGAAAATCAATGGGGGAGAGAATTCAATGCTTAGAAATAGAGGGGAAACTTCCCAAAGGGTATGAAAACAATAGCCTTAGGCACCAAACCCTTGACTCCCTATGGGAAGATGGCCAAATGCACGGAGGGGAGAAAAATGGAAAGCACCATTCTTTCTGTCTAAGGTGCATTAGCTCCAGGAGAAGACAGCTCAAGAAAGTTGGTTGGCAGTTCTGTTGACTGAGAAAAAGCTCAAGGGACCTAAGGAAAGAAAATTTTCATGACAGGCAAAAATGGGCTGATTGGAATTTTAAATCCAGCCTTTTCAACAGGACTGTGAAGACCTGCCATTCACATGAGGCCCAGGGCAGAGACCCAACAGGATCAAGGCACATTTGTATCCTCAAGTCCCCAGGGGAGCAAGAGGGGCGGGCTGTAAGGGCCCCAGATGGAGGGTGATGTGCAGGTTTGGGTCAGGTTTGTAACAGGTACCCACCCCCAAATCCATAGGCACAGTGGGATATTGGACTTGTTTTCTCTTTAACTTCAAGCTCAGTGGTGCCCTTTTAAGTCAGTTTGTTATTTAATTGATGCTACATTTGCACTTGTTGAAGTTTTATATAATTATTTTAAGACTGTGTTTCCGGAATATAAATGGCTTTAATATAATTCTTAACAATATGCCATTCCCAGTTCATCAGATCCTCTAGAATTAGATCTTATGAGTATTGTATTTTAATTAATTAATTCACTATTACTTAAAACATAATTGAAGTTTGGCATGACCTGACAGAGATGAGTGAAACATGAGAAACATTTTTATATGCAATAAGGTGTGACAAGAAATCTATACAAGTAACTTCACATTTATTTTAATAAATGCTGAGTGGTTTGTAAAAACAAAACAACAAAACACAAAACAAAATAACCAAATGACTCTAACATACCTTGCTAACTTACTCATTTTTTAATTTGTTTAGCCCTAAATTTATAGGTTAATTTGGGGGCACTGACATTTACTAGGCATTTATTTCTTTATTTTTCCTTTGCTATGCTGTTTATAATACTCACCGGACTTTAAACATTCCTAAATTGTATGCAGCTGAAACAAAGTTTCCTTATAAAACTTCCAGTTTTAGTTTTAGGGTTTTTTTTACTTGAAAACAGACTCTTCTGGGAATTTTCTGTAATTTCTCTTTGATATTTTTATGGCTTCAAATTTGTACATTTAAAAGTTAGAAGTTTAGGGACACCTGGGTGGCTCAGTCAGTTGAGTGTCTGCCTTCGGCTCAGGTCATGATCCCAGGGTTCTGGGATCAAGTCCCGCATCAGTCTCCTTGCTCAGCTGGGAGCCTGCCTCTCTCTCTGCCTGCTGCTCTGCCTGCTTGTGCTCAGTCTCTCTCTCTCGAACAAATAAATAAAATCTATTTTTTTTTTAAAGTTGGAGGTTTAGGGGCAGCTGGGTGGCTCAGGCAGTTGAGCATCCAACTCTTGATTTTGGCTCAGGTCATAATCTTGGGGCCCTGGACTTGAGCCCCACACAGGGCTCCACGCTCAGCAAGGAGTCTGCTTGAGGATTCTTTCTCTCCCTCTCCCTTTGGTCCTCTCCGCACACATGTGCACTCTCTCTCAAACAAATAAATAAATAAATCTTTTAAATAGCGTTAGAATTTTACAGTTTTATGTAAGTAAAGAATTAGAAATCTGGCATCCTTTTCCCTACATCACCTGCCAGTTTTCAAATACAATTTATAAGATATTTCATGTTCTCTCATTATTTAAAATGTCACTTTTATCGGCTATTAAATCCTCATATGTATTCAGCTGTATTTCCACTATTTTATAACAGTGACTATACGGATTTTAAAAACTAATAGGGATAGTGAACATTTACTTTTTTTCCCTAATGTTTCTTTTCTTTTCTTTCTTTTTTTTTTTTTTTTAGATTTTATTTATTTACTTGACAGACAGAGATCACAAATAGGCAGAGGCAGGCAGAGAGAGAGAGGGAAGCAGGCTCCCTGCTGAGCAAAAGCCCGACGCGGGGCTCGATCCCAGGACCCTGAGATCATGACCCGAGTCGAAGGCAGAGGCTTTAACCCACTGAGCCACCCAGGTGCCCCTTCCTAATGTTTCTTGAACATTTAATCTTTCAGGTAAATCTAGAGACATTTCATCAAGTTCTCCTCCATATCCAAGAACAAAAAAAAGTATAGATTAATTTGGAAGAATTAACCTTTCCTTAATGTCTTTGTATTTGAGAAAAAGCATACTTTTCTATCTATTTGTGCGGTCGTTCATACATTACAGATTTGCCACCCATGCATTGCATACTTATTTTTAGGTTTGTTTGTGGGCACTTTAACTTGCTATGAGTATATGGCATTTCGAGATATTAATCTTTTTCTTCATCCTGTATCTTCCCCATTTTTTCTTTAATTAGGTACCAAGTAAAATGCCTTAGGAAAGGAATACGATGGGAAGATAAACCAAAAATGTGCAGAACATTCTTGCTTTTTGTTTGAAAAATCACAAGCCCTTAAGGAGAGTGATGTTTTAGAAAGTGGAGAAAATATCTTGCAAACAAAAAGGGGGGGGGGGTTAAAGTAGGATTTATGAGAGGTAATCAGGATTCTATTGGTTACAAGCAACAGACACTGGAAGAGGGGGCTCCAACTGTAGCCCTAAACACATGCGTACGCCCCACCCACGAGTATCTGAAGAAAAGAGAAGTGAGGTAGGGCTGGATCTTCTAATACTCACGCTTCTTCCAGTCTTGAGACCCTAGGAACTGTCTGCAACAGAAGGCATAGGGACCCAATGAACCATGGTGACCAACACAAAATGCCTGCCACAGGAGATAAGCAGAAGAGCAGAGCTGCACCCTGTCATTCCTGCTTCTCCGTAGCACATGCAGCCCCTCCAAGAGCCCATACAATCTAAAAGTCCCCCAACACACACAACAAAAGTCGTTTTCTTAAACCTCTGTTATCTTTCCTCAGTGAGTCCTGCCCTTCTCATCATTTTGTGAAGCCATCTAGAATTCATCTCTTGATTTTGTATTTTCAGGTGAAAATCCGTTTATGTCAGCAGATGCTGTTTTTACAGAATTCTCTGTGTCACTCAAAATCCATAGACACACGTGTTTTCTCTTGCACTGCTCCCTTGATCCCATCCGTATCTCACTACACGTGGGGTATATGTTTCATAGTTTGAGACAGAACTTTGGTTGCTTCCAGGTTTGATTTTTATTTATTTTTTTTTCCAGGTTTGATTTTTAAAAATTGTTTGCTTTATACATTTTTTAATGTCAAATATGCATAAATAAAAGTAAATAAACTGTAAGTTACACACATTTAAGTACAAAATGACTCCCTCTCTCACAGCCCTGTGTCCAACAAAAGTAACAACAGCACCCCCAAAAGACACACTTACCTGCCATACCTTGCAGGCCCAAGACACATAAACCACCTGACATACTGCTGTATGCATATGAATCCAGAGTGAGGCCAATGTCCTCTTCTTTTTCCTTTAGTTTAGAAGTTAACATAATTTACATACAGTGCAATTTACCCTTTAAGTATCCAGTTCTGTGTTAACAAAACTATACCTGAAGGACTCCCCACCACAATCAAGATACAGAACAGTTCTCTCACCTCCTCCCCCACAGTAACCTCTTTCCCTTTTTTTTTTAAAGATTTTATTTATTTATTTGACAGACAGAGATCACAAGCAGGCAGAGAGGCAGGCAGAGAGAGGGGAGGAAGCAGGCCCGACGCGGGACTCGATCCCAGGACCCTGAGATCATGACCTGAGCCGAAGGCAGTGGCTTAACCCACTGAGCCACCCAGGTGCCCCTAACCTCTTTCCCTTTAATGTCAATCATTCCCCACCTCTGTTCCCTGTTGCAATACGATGGCTATTCCGCGAATGTCATATAAATGGAATCCGACAGTATGTAGTCTTTGAATCTGACTTCTTCCACCTGGTATAATGCATTTTGATGTTCCTATTTTGTTGCATGAATCAGTTCTTCACCCTTTTTATTGCTGAGCAGTATTCCATTGTAGGAGTCTACCACATTTTCCTTTTGTCTTCACCAGTGGAAGGACATAGGATTTGTTCCAGGTCTAGTGATTCCAAATAAAGCTATTATAAACATGTGCCTATTGGCTTTTGTATAGACATTTCATTCTACTTGAGTAATGCTAAGTTGGATTCCTGGGCCATTATGGTAAGTAAATGTCTTCCTTTATGAGAAACTGCTAAATGGTTCTCCAAACTAGTTGTGCCATTTTGAACTTGTATCATTAATATATGAAAGTTTCAGTTGTTCTGCATCCTTTAAAAAAAAAAAAAAAGATTTTGTTTATTTGAGAGAGAGAGAGAGAGCACCAGTAGAGAAGAGGGGCAGAGGGAGAGAGAGAAGCAGACTCCCCACTGAGCAGGGAGCCTGACATGGGACTTGATCCCAGGATCCTGAGATCATGACCTGAGTCCAAAGGCAGACGCTTAACCAACTGAGCCACCCAGGCACCATCTGCATCCTTGTCAGTACTTGGAGTTGTTACTAGTGATACAGCCATGTTGTTTGACAGATGAGTAAGGATGTTGAGCATCTTTTCACATGCTTCTTTGCTATCTGCATGTCTTCTTTGGTGAAGTGGTTTGTCCTAAGCTTTTGCCATTTAATTTAAAAAAATGTTATTTCTTTCTTTATGTATTGAGTTATTTATGTATTATTTGCATACAAGCATTTTATCAGATATGTGATTGGCAAATATTTCCTCTAACTCTTACGGCTTTAGTTTTCAAATTTTTTTAAAGATTTTATTTATTTATTTGACAAACGAAGATCACAAGTAGGCAGAGAGGCAGGCAGAGAGAGGGGGAAGCAGGCTCCCTGCTGAGCAGAGAGCCAATGTGGGACTCGATCCCAGGACCCTGAGATCATGACCTGAGCTGAAGGCAGAGGCTTAACCCTCTGAGCCACACAGGCACCCCTAGTTTTCAATTTCTTAAGTGGCTTCATTTATTTAGAACATTTATAACAGAGCAGAAATTTCAAATTTTAACAGTCTAATTTGTTAAATAGATAATAGATAGGTAGATAGATAGATAGATAGTATTTCTGGCATTGTATCTGAGAAATCATTGCCTTACTGAAATTGACAAATTATTTCTACGTTTTTGTTTAGAAATGTATAAATTGGGTTTATATTTAATTCTATCACTCATTTTGGGTTAATACTGCCTATGTTGAAAGTATGCACACTATTTAGAAAAATGGCTGTCTCATACTAATCACCATGTAAGTATTTATAAGAATAAACAGCTAGAATAATTGCTCCCAACAGAATCCAGGCTCTGTCTCCTTTCGTAACTTCACAACCCAAGATTAAAGGAGTCTTTTCCCATAACTATAACCTAAAAAATCCACCAGAAGGCCTTTGATTACTTTGCTTGGTTGCATGCCCCCTCCTGTGGCACAGAAGAAAGATGCTAAGAAGGAAACTCCATATAGAATCACAAAGTTGCTCTGGGAACGGATTACGGGAGGAACAAATTCATACACAAATACACAAAATGTGCTTTTCGTTTTCCAACAGAAGATGAGGAACACAGCAAGCAGGAAAAAGCTATCACTGTCCACTTTTGCCCCTCAGATTGAATCCAGGGAGTTTCTTTCCAAGTGTTGACGGAATTAATCAAATTAGCCCCAAAGAAAGCTCAGAGAAAAAGTTAGGATTTACTAATCTATAAATTGTAAGATAAGTAAGTAAATATCTGGGAATTCAAAAAAAACTTAGCCCCCTTATTACTACCAAAGTAAACATATTTATAATAAGTAAACACATCCATAAGCATTAATTATCAGAAATAGGACCTTACCTCAGTTTATAAATAACATTTTATATTTGATCTTTTCTTATATTGAAATATATTTAACATATAACTGTGTAAAATCTAAGGTGCCCAACACGTTGATTTGATATATTTATGTGTTATAATATGATTGGGTGTCCCATCTTAAAGATTTCTGAGGTTCCTCAATCCAATAAATGCCATCAACCTCATATTGCCAATCTATATATGAATACGGACAAAGAAGCAAACATTTGACTTTTGAGTAATATTCTAATGGTACTTCAGTTTTTTTGCTGCCTTTAATAAATTTATCTTTGAACCTAAAATTGGCTGTCCTTACCTGGATCATTTCAACAGTTTTGATAAATTAATTTCTTTATCATCATTTTTGTGTGTTGTTGCCCCAAATCAACATTATATTGTAACACATTAGAAAATCTAAAAAAAAGTTGAAGCATTCCATGCTGTGTACTTTGGAAAGTAAATCATTCTGAATAATTCTCTTGACTTTATTCCTTCACAAATCCAGGCTGTTTAAATGATATATGTTAATAAATTATTTAGGATAATTAATTGATTAACAGGGCAAAAGCTACTAAGATTAGCTTGGTCTGGAAGGGGAACAAACCAAGACAGAATGGTTGGTGAAAGTAGTATCAGAACCAAAACAAAGGCTATGGAATATATAACTTCCGGGGGAGCAAGATAAGAGGAGAAGCAATGAGCTTAGACTTCATGCCAGCAGCCTGGGTACGACACTGGGAGGACGGCTCCTGGATGCCACTGCCCAAGTCAGGGGCTGTTTGCTGCCATGCAGACCTGGCTTGTGTCTGCCTGGGGCCGGCGGCCGGGCTGTCTGCCGATAAACACACTAGTGTGAAGCACCACATGGGATGGCACTGGCTCATCATCAACTTCCTGTACATGGTGAACCTGGATCAAGAGAGCTGATAGAAAACAGAGACTTTGAGGATAAAGGAGAGAAATACTGAAGAGAACCATCCCTGGCCTCTCACTTCTTATCTCTCCCAGCCAAATATGTCAAATGCCATGGTGATAGGAGACAAGATGGGCAAAGCGACCTCATACAAGAGAACTAAAAGTAAATTATACATACAACAGACTTTATCAAGGTGTTGATCTTTGGAATGAAAGGCGTAGCTCGTAAATCTGCCAAAATCACCCCATTTTACAAAAAATCAGCTCTGACTTTTTGCCCAAAATGCTTGTTAATAGAAACAAAAGAAACAGAAAGCCAAACAGGGAATGAATTAACCAGGCAACACTTGCTGCTTTCTTATTTAGTGCCCGCTTATGCAGATTATCTCGTTAAAGCTCACAACAGTGTAATGACACTGGTCATAGTAAATATTAAATCAAGCTGAGAAAATGAAATCTTTGACATTGGATAACTTGCCCTGAGTGCCAGCTTGGTTATCTTACTCCAGATCCTGTATTAATGAGCACACATGCTGCCCTTTCAGTGCTGCCCCTCCCCCCCCATAGTATGAGGACTGAGATGGTTTCATAGTAACAAAACACCCTCTAGGAAAGTACATACTGCCTTTTCAGCCTATTGGATAGTATCAGGAATGTAGGGAATCTTCACAGAAATACTTCCAACATTCACCTAAGTATAAACTCCAGATAACACATGTAAGTTTTTAATCTCTAAAGTCAAATGGGACTTTATACATTACTATTATATTTGCACATTTTTTGGAGAGAACAGAAAGCTAGCACCAGGGTGCCTGGATGGCTCAGTTGGTTAGGCGACTGCCTTCAGCTCAGGTCATGATCCCAGAGTTCCAGGATTGAGTCCCATATTGGGCTCCCAGCTCCACGGGGAGTCTGCTTCTCCCTTTGACCTTCTCCCCTCTCATCCTCTCTCTCTCTCAAATAAATAACGTCTAAAAAAAAAAGCTAGCACCAATTATACATTAGCTAAAGTACAAAAATATAAGAATTAAAACAGCAGAGAAATGTTAAGAATGAAGCATGAAATGATTAACCAATTAGTTCAATATCCTAGATTCATTTTAAATATGTTTAGATTGACAATTTCAATTCCCCATCTTTTGGTAAATAAATCTTTTTGGTAAATAAATGCTGAATAGCATATTTATGTAATTTCCACATTGCTAGACTTGGAGATTTTCTCCTGTGTCCTCCTGCTCTTCATAGATTATTTTTCATTATCCAGGGTAGTTGAGTCTATAGTTCTTTCATAAATTAATGTTTTCATTAATGTGTGTATTGAAAGTTTAAAAAATCAAGCTGCTAGCACGTGGGCCAAAAAACCTGTGAAAATGGCAAAATTTTTATTTTTCATGATAATAAGGCTCTCCTCTCTTTTTCGTAAGTCTCTCCCCACTCCTGTGAAATTTTATTCTCATTAACAGAACAGCTTATACCAGTATGTTTATCATCAATATGATAGAAGCTTCTGGATACTTAAAGGACAGACTCTATTGCTGAGATTTTCAAACTCCATGAAGTTTGGAATGGGTGGTTCCTTGTAATATCAATAGCTCAAATTGTGTTCTGGGTTCTAAAAAGAGAAAACATTTTAGAAAAGCATAATAATGAAAATAAGAAAGATTTTCTGTGCTATTTTTTTTTTAAATTATCAACTCACTAATTCATTTTGGCATGAGTACATTCAACAGTATTAACTAAGCACCTGTTAAGGACCCGTCTTTAAAAAGTAATAATAATAACTTGGCTTGCTATTAGAGGTGCAAATAAAAAGATAAAAAGACGACTAAAATGCAGTCTTGTTCTCAGGGAAGTCTAGAAGCATGCACACAACAAGCATTACAATGGTTCTATGAGCTCTGTATCAGGAGCATGCATAGGGAACAGTAGAGGCACAGACCAGTAGAGTCCAAAATCTTTGAGACAACAGAATGAAAACATCATGAAAGCCTTTTAAAAAGGGAGGGGGAATATTAAAAATGAGTTGGGGGCTTCGGCTGTGGAGGAAACCCGAGGGGTCCTCTCAGAGGGTAGCCATACAAGGCTCGTGAGGGGCACCGTGAGGGGCACCATGAGTGGTTCAGAATGGGAGGGATGCAGCTGAAGAGTCGGAGACCAGATCCAGAAAGGCCTTGCGTCCCATCCCAGGAATGTGATATTATCCTGTGGTCAGTGATTTGATACATAATTTTGTGTGTCGCTATTTCTCTGAGGAACCTCAACTAATACAAATGGGAAAACACCAAAAGTTAAAACCAGGAAGTAACGTGATCCGTCGTATACTGTGGTGAGTAGTGTCAGTGGAAGTTCATTCTTTTATTAATTTTATAAAAAGTATATGTGTGCACATGTGCTCGCATGTGAACATTTAGTGCCTACTCTGTATTAGGTACTGGGATAGCATCAAGGTTACAAACATTAAAAAAAAAAAATTAGTAAACACAACCCCTGCCCCCTTCATGAGTTAAAGTACTTACCCTATTCATTTGTCAGAAGGGAAATCAAGTAGGAGATTATTGAAAAACCCCCTCAAGGAATAATGGGAGCAGAAATGACAGCTTGTGACAAGATGGATTAGGGGATGTCACTAGCAAGGCCCTAGCAAAACAAACAAATGTAGGGCTAGGCATGATTTAAGAGTGAAAAATAAATGGAAGACGATTCCCAGGTTTCTGTCTTGGGAACAGCACAGAAAAAGCGCTCAGAGCGGGACACCGAGCAGTTCATGTCAAAGAGCTGAACTATACGAACAGAGATCGAGGTGCTTCATGAGTTTATCCATTTGGTAAAGAAATCCTATGGGTTAGATATTATTATCCTCCTGATTCTTCTGCAGATAAGGAGACTGAGAATGGGGAGGGTTAAAACGGATAAACTGACGCATCTTGCATGTGGCAGAAGGGAACTCAAACTCAGGGCTGAAGCCAGCCCTCGTCCTTTCACAGCCTCGAGGTGATGGCGAAATGCTGCCCCTCAGGTCCTTCTCAGACGAGCGAGGAAACAGAAAGATGAAGAGCTAGAAGTTCCTTTTAAAAAAATGTAATTTTTCACAGCGTGGCCCCTTCATTTAGACTTTTACATGAGTCTGCAGATCACCAGAGAAACGTGGTTGCCCTGTTTGATTCTTTCGCCATGTGGGTTTAACATGATAGATTAACAATTGTTTCAAAGTCATGACCAACACTTACTTCCTGATTGACTGACTTACAGAATTGGAGAGGTTCAGGTTGTCTTTTAACGAGAACGACTTGTAAATCATTAACCCAGCACTTCCTTTGCACCTTTTCAGCCCCCTCTGATTTCCATTAGGTGTGCTCACTGATTGTGTGTGTGGCCTTGGCTCTGATTTACACAGGATAATCCTGTTCCAGCAATAATCTAGCATCAGGTGCTTTGACATAATGGTGCTCTCACTATACTTTTTGAACATTATCTTTAGGCATCATAAAAATAGACTGTGCCACTTTTTTTTCAACTGCAAAAAAAGTTCCTCAATGCCAAGAGATACTCAATGCACTAGCACTTGTGTGTCAAGCATCCTTCTAGGTCCTTCATCTATTCTTGACAATGGCCTTATGAGATTATGATTATGCTCTCATCTTAGAGATGAGAAACTGAGACGTAGGTAACTTCAAGGTCACAGGACTAGAGAGCCTGCAGCAGAGCCTGACGTCAACACAGAGTCCGGAGTCAGCTCCGAGCACTGCACTGCCCCTCCTGTAAAGGATTTTCATCCTTCAAGCCTCAGCCTCCTACTTCCAAAGCCAGCTGTATTCTTTCTCAGGCAATAGTAAAAAGCAAGACTGATGGAATTCTTCCAGCCCATGAAACAAGGGTTGGGAATAGGTTAGAATTCCGAGTCACTGCCGTCTATACAGTACAGATTTGAAGAAGCCCAAGTCACATGGATCATTTTCTGTCCGTTCCACATCAATCCAGGAACTGACACCTTGAGCAGACTTTATGGCCCACCTTCTGCTCCAGAAGCAACGCCAGGACTGAACTCCCTACTACTGGGCACAGGGCAGTGCAAGATCACTCGAAACTAGCCAGTAACGAACCAAAGCTCAGAAGAAAAAGGTAACAGGACTGAGAAGACACATCTTAGGAATCAGAGACCTTGCCAATAATTTACCAGCCACATCATTAATGGGGACTTTGCACCTTTTATTAGAAGGTTGAGATGGAGGAAAAAGCAGAAGGTTTGGATTTACACAAGCCTAGGGTTGGGGCGTGGCCCTGCCATTTGCTCGGTTAGTGACTCCACAGAACACATCTAATCTCCCATAGTCCCTGTTTTCTCATTTGTAAAAAGGAGACTAAAACTATTTTATTATGTTATATAAGATATAACTATGTAAACTGTAAAAGCACTAATCAAAGACAAGATGTTATCATTATAGCTAAGCAACCAGAGGTGATTATCCTTGGTTGTCATACACATGGTCCAATGGGCTGCACCATTCTAAATATGGACTACTGGGTCAAAACTTTTTTTTTTTTTTTAATGGGATAGATCATATTTCATTAGTATTTATACGCATAGCAATACCTTCTAAATATACATGTATATATACTCTTTTTAAAAATGTTTATTTGAGGGGCAACTGGGTGGCTCAGTGCGTTAAAGCCTCTGCTTTTGGCTCAGGTCATGATCCCAGGGTTCTGGGATCAAGCCCCGCATGGGGTTCCCTGCTCTGCAGGAAGCCTTCTTCTCCCTCTCCCACTCCCCCGCTTGTGTGCCCTCTCTCGCTGTTTCTCTCTCTCTCTCTCTGTCAAACAAATAAATAAAATCTTTTTAAAAAAAATGTTTGTATTATGCTTTGCAAAATACCATATTTGAATAATTTGGTTTCTCCCTTTCATATCTCTCCTTAGTATCTTGACTATGTCAATGGTACCTAATGAAACCTTTTTCTGTGAGATATAAAAAATCTGGATACTGGAAAAGGGGGGATATAGAAAGAGAAGAAATATTTTTGATAGGAAAATCATCACATAAAGCTTGTTTGTTACAAAAGGGTTTAAATCATTTTTCCATAGCCACTTACTATTGGGGTTCAGGGGTGTCATGTGTGTGGGTGTGGGCACGTGAGTGTGTGTATGTTCTTCGAAAAGCTATGCTCTTAAAACCTCTTTCTGAATTACC
The DNA here is from genome assembly GCF_002288905.1 of Enhydra lutris kenyoni. Classification (NCBI taxonomy): domain Eukaryota; kingdom Metazoa; phylum Chordata; class Mammalia; order Carnivora; family Mustelidae; genus Enhydra; species Enhydra lutris. Next base: position 14,354,595 of record NW_019154100.1, on the reverse strand, counting down.
TTATAAAAATTATGATTATTGAATATTACATAAGAAAATAACAGTAAAGAAAAGAATCCATGTATCACCTTTTGTCGAAAGAGATCATCCAAATTTTTTAAAAATAGACTTACAAAAGTTTTACACTAGAAATTGAGTCTACAATTCAGCAAGTATTCTTTTGGTTTTGTTTAAAGAAAAAGGAAATTATTGCAATTATAACTTTCAAGTTTGTTTCTTCTGAAGAACATATTTTTAATGGCAAAGGCCCAGCATACTGAAAAAAATGTTATTGTTTCAGAGAAAAATAATTTCCAGGTTAAAATCTAGGTACAGGTGACAATGTTAGTGAAAAATGATTACAAACTACCTCTTTTAGGGGGTCGGAGACTCCAAATAACAGCTCTGAATAGAGAATAGAAAGGTCTGGAAGGAAGTACAGCAAGTTCACGATAATCGCTGCCTTGAGAAGCAGGCAGAAAAGGGAGCAGGTCCAGAGGTGGTGGTTAAACTTTATCTGCGATGGAGAAATTTCATTTATATTAAGTCAGGGCCATTTTAAGTATGACTATAAGGTTTTTGCCTTCATTAATTAAATAATGCATAACTTCATACTGTGCCCTTTTGTATTTTTGGAAATCATTCAGATACAGAGCCCGTGTAAGAACAGATAATGATCATATGTATGAATAACCATATTTTTAATACTAGCACCGAAGTAAATGTATATAATTTTTACTACTCTTTCATTCAAATGTGGAATACAGGCTTTGCATATCTTCCATGGGTTTTTTTTGTTTTTTTTTTTTTAATATTTTATTTATTAATTTGACAGAGATCACAAGCAGGCAGAGAGGCAGGCAAAGAGAGAGGGGGAAGCAGGCTCCCTGCGGCGCAGAGAGCCCGATGTGGGGCTCGATCCCAGGACCCTGGGATCATGACCTGAGCCGAAGGCAGAGGCTTTAACCCACTGAGCCTCTCAGGCGCCCTCTTCCATGTTTTCAAATGTGACCTATTTCTCATGTACTTTCTAAATGAGAAAACAGGCACAAAAATAATTCAAATATGGGAAGACTTCTGAAATGTAATATGAGTTACCAAAAAAAAAGCATAATATAAGATACTCTCATAGAACTGGTTATATCCCTTGATTGAGAGATGCTCATTTTTCTTCAAAGCCTTGGATAGATGCACGGTGTCACAAAATGAGATGCCATTGCATTTAATATTGTAACGATATCTGAAAGATAAATCCAAAGACATAGTTCTTTCCTCCACCAGAGATGTAACTGTGAAGGAAGGAAGGAAGGAAGGAAATAAGGAAGGAAGGAAGGAAGGAAGGGGAAGGGAATGGAGAGAGTAAAGCACTCTGTGGATAACACTGTGTTCCTGGTATAGTCATGTGAGTCCCAAGACAAGAAGATGAGAACACTGAGACAAGACTTCGATGAAGATCAAATACTAATACAACATCTGCAGGTGGTTCTTGGGGTCCCGGAGTCTACCCAGTGATTTCATTGTCCCTGTAGTGAAAGTGTTCTTTCTTAATGTTATTAATTTTCTGCTCTAAAGTTTTTCTTAATGAATGTGAACTTAGATCCAACACTGATGGTTTTCTAAATTTGGAGACTAGATATCACGAAGACGTTTGTAATCACAACTGAAAATTCATGTGCATTCTTAAAAATCTAATTCAATAGCAAATGCTTTGGGAACTATCCCTTACATATTAGAGGGAATTTTGAATTAAATTTATTTTAAATTTTTTTCTTCCTACTATCTTTTATATTTACTTATTGATTACATCAATTAATCTAGAAACATCAACTTTTTCAAATACCATTAAAAATATCCTATGTGTTATATTTTGATTAAAATTCGATCCCTCGAGGGCGCCTGGGTGGCTCAGTGGGTTAAGCCTCTGCCTTCAGCTCAGGTCATGATCTCAGGGTCCTGCGATCGAGGCCCTGAATCGGGCTTTCTGCTCAGCAGGGAGCCTGCTTCTTCCTCTCTCTCTCTGCCTGCCTCTCTGCCTACTTGTGATCTGTCTGTCAAATAAATAAATAAATAAATCTTTAAAAAAAAATTTGATCCATCGATATAGGAGCAAACTAACATTAAATACAAGGGTAAAAATTCCTTGGGATGTAAGATTTTGTTGACTAGAGAGCCACAGTTAGCTCTAACCAAGATTTTGTTGATCTTTGAAGGCAGCCTCTAGTAAAGGATAGTAAATCACATACCTGGGAAGTAATCATGGTTATTGTCTAGGGCAGTCAAAGGTAGCTCAATATACCACCCCAAAGGGTATGAAAAGAATAAATGGAACACGATGGGATCGGGAGGGAGACAAACCATAAGAGACTTAATCTCACAAAACAAACTGAGGGTTGCTGTGGGTGGGGGGGATAGGAAGAGGGTGGTTGGGTTATGGACATTGGGGAGGGTATGTGCTCTGGTGAGTGCTATGAAGTGTGTAAACCTGGCGATTCACAGACCTATACCCTTGGTGCTAATAATACATTATATGTTAATTTTAAAAAATAATAAATAAATAAATTTTTAAAAATACACATACCACCCCAAAATATGCCACTTTGGCATATTGATTATTTTGATCTGTGAGCACTTGCAAAACAGCAAAGGCAGGGAAAGGTTTCCTCTGACCTCCCCTTATCTGTCTAAGGACAGATCCTCCAAAAGCAACTCTTTTGTCACAGATCTCCCCAGGAGTTTCATCAGCCAAAAGGGCTGAATCTTAACCCCAGGAGAGAAGACTAGAAGTCTATACCACACCCCAAAAACTCTGTCACAAATTATCATATTTCCCAAATATTTTTCCGAGAGCACATTCATTTTTCCTAAAGTCATTTATTCTCCCTTAGAAGACCTATGCTCCCCTTCCCTTTCTCTACTAAGATAGTATTCAAGCCTGAATTCTATGAGTTACTCATTTTTTTCCTGGGCATCTCTCATGTATACATGAGTTGGACATGTTCATAAACTTGTTTGTTTTTCCCTTGTTAGTCTCTCTCTTCTAGGGATCTCAGCTGAGAAATCAGATGGGTGGGAGGGAACTTATTTTTCCTCCCCTACAGCAGGATGCCAGGAAAGTTATAAATATTAAACAATAACATCCCTTATACTGAGGGAAGCATAGCTGTATCTGATACAGCCCCTAAAACTTTCATTTCTAGCACTGCGTGGGAATAGGAATGGCAGAGAATTCTTTGACAGGAAATCCACATATGTGTTCATGAAAGAACTTTCCTCTATTTACAATCAGATTGCTGGAAAACTGCCCCAAATGGCAATTACTAAAATTAAAATATAATTATGCTTGGTGTCTTACAGGCCAATAAAGGGTAAGTGCATATGTTTTCTCTTCTCTGGAATAATTCAAAAGCACACCAGGATCACTTTTTAATTTATTTCATTATAATGGTAAAATGCTCAGAGTAAAAACTCAAACTGTTCAGAGGGTAAAAAGCAAAAATCAAAAGCCCCTTTTACCCAAAGCAACCCTGTAGTTTTACTCTTTACAGTTTACAGTAGTTTTACTGTTTACAGTTTCCTGTGCATCGTTCCAAAATTCTTACAACTTGATTCATTTTTAATTCCTCTCAAGGAGCAGAATTATCTCGATTTGGACTGAAATAAAAAGAAACGATAATGAATATGATGCAATTAATGCATCAGTTGAAAACTTGCTGATGTAGAACATTTTGGTTTTTTGTGCATACGTAGAGGGTATCTGTGCAAACAATCCTACAGGAATGACATAACTATCACAAATGATCTAACCTTACTCAAAAGGAAAACTTACAAGTTATCAGAATATTATTATTTATCACCTAGAGAATCTTTCATATTGTCATAATAAAAGATCATTTTAAATATCAAGTTTTGAATATTTTGCATAAAAATTTTTATTCTAGGGGTGCCTGCCGTGGCACTAGTCAGTTAAGCATCCAACTCTTTATTTATTTATTTATTTATTTATTTATTTTTAAGATTTTATTTATTTATTTGGCAGACAGAGATCACAAGTAGGCAGAGAGGCAGGCAGAGAGAGAGGGGGAAGCAGACTCCCTGCAGAGCAGAGAGCCTGACGCGGTACTCGATCCCAGTGAGATCATGACCTGAGCCGAAGGCAGAGGCTTTGACCCACTGAGCCACCCAGGCGCCCCCCAACTCTTTTTTTAAAAAAATATTTGATTTATTTCTTTGAGAGAGAGAGAGCAAGAGCGAGGGGAGGAGTGGAGGGAGAAGAAGAGGGACAAGCAGACTCCCAGCTGAGCAGCATGGAGCTCCACACCGGCTAATGCAGGGGTCCCCACGCAGGATAAAGAGCCAGAGGTAGGCCAACGTGGGGCCTTGATCCCAGGACCCCAAGACCATAACCTGAACCAAAGTCAGACTCTTAACCGTCTGAGCCACCCAGGTGCCCCCAAGCATCTGACTCCTGATTTCAGCTCAGGTCATGATCTCAGGGTCGTGAGACAGACATGTTGGGCTCCATGCTCAGCAGGAGTCTGCTTGTCCCTCTCCCTCTCTCTGCCTCCATTTCCCCCCCCCACACACACATACTCTCTCTCGCTCTAAAATATATATATATATATATATATATGTATATATATATTCTAAACTCTACTGGGAGAAAATCAATAACAATTGTTTCAGGATTGGATAAAACCCTGGCTAAGTTTAATGCTATTTGTGGAAATCTTGTGTTTGATGGATAAATGTTTGCCCACTCAAACCATCTGCATCACCATTTTTAAAAACTTGTAACAAATGTCACTATTAATTCCAAAGCACAGTCTCCAAACAGGCCAAAGGTTTCTGGAGAGTAACAGAACTGGCACAGACATTAGAAAATCCCTGTAATGACATGAGTGAAAATGACAAAAGAAAATCTTTTTCATTCTAATGAAGGAAGAGAGGTAAGTATGGGGAGAGAGGTAAGTATGGTAAGAAAGAATTATGAGAACAGAAAGGGCAGGAATCCAATTCACCTAATTACATCCCATTTATTTTCATTGGCAATGTATATAATTTCAAACAGTTCTTCATACTGAAACTAAGGACTTCTCAAAGTTACTAATAAATAATCCCTACAAATGCACAAATAATAAAATAATTGTTAATACGTATGTATTAATTCTCTATAGATTAAGATGAAATTACCTGAGAATAAAGACAAAATGACAGATGATCAACAGTGACAAAATAGTTTAAAAACCCTGCCTCCATGGGGTGCCTGGGTGGCTCAGTGGGTTAAAGCCTCTGCCTTCAGCTTAGGTCATGATCCCAGAGTGCTGGGATGGAGCCCTGCATCAGGCTCTCTGCTCAGCAGGGAGCCTGCTTCCCTTCCTCTCTCTGCCTGCCTCTCTGCTTACTTGTGCTCTCTGTCAAATAAATAAATAAAATCTTTTTTTAAAAAAAGAAAAAAACCTGTTTCCCTGCTTAAAAAAAAAAAAGTTTCCAGTTTTAGCAGGATAAGGAATCTTAAGAAAGAATGCATAGCTCTGGTAAGAGGTCTTTGCCTATCTTGGCATATACGGTTTTTTTGTTTTTTTGTTTTTCTTTTTAAAGATTTTTATTTATTTGTCAGAGAGAAGGAGAGATAGATCAAGAGAACCAGCACAAGCAGGGAGAACAGCAGGCAGAGGCAGAAGCAGGAACCTGGCTGAGCAAGGAGCTCAATGTGGGACTTGATCCCAGGACCTTGGGATCATGACCTGAGCCAAAGGCAGATGCTCAACTGACTGAGCCACCCAGGCATCCGGCATATAGGTTTTCTACAGCAAACACACTTATGACAGTTTTTCTTCTGTTAATCTTATAGATAATATAATATAATATAATATAATATAATATAATATAATATACAGAGATATACATATATAGATAATATACATATTTTATATGTATATCTATATATTTGTAAATATATATATTTATATATTTATATAATTTTTATATATTTTAATATATAAATATATAATTAAATTATATATTTATATATAAATACATAATACATATAAATATATATATAATTTATATAAATACATAATATATATTTTATATATAAATATATATATTTATATATATTTATATGTGTATGTGTATATATATCTCCATCCCTCCTTTCTTTTTTTTTTTTTAAAGATTTTATTGATTTATTTAAGAGAGGGAGAGCGCAGAGGGAGAGTGGGAGAGAGTAGCAGACTCCCTGCTGAGCAGAGAGCCCAACATGGGGCTGAGGACCTGAGGTCCTGGATCCTGAGGTCATGACTGAGCCAAGGCCAGCCACTGAGCCAACGGAGCCACGTAGGTGCAAGCCTCCTTTTCTCTCATCACGGAAAATCACTAAAACCAGCAGTAGCTTTGTGCTGGGGTGTATACTTACCTGAGCCTTGAGAATACATCTGGTGGTTAGCAAAACTCATCTGGACAGAGGAAAAAAAAGTCTTAAAAACAAAACTCAAATGTGGAAAAAGCAAATTATTCAAATCTTGTTTTGCCTTTGACTTCAAAGGACTCCTATATAGGATAAACTTTGAGGAATATGAAAAGAGAAGGATTTGGCTGAAAGAACAGAAGAATAAAATCAAAGTACAAAGTCGTGAGAAAGCCCAAAACCATTTCACTGCTGTAGGAGACATTGGCTGTGCCCTTTGAACAAAACCAAGTTCACCCAGAGTTGTCAGCTAAGTGAAGAAGCAAGTGATGTTAAGGGTGGCATTTTAATTGTTTTAATTGGATAATATAACTTATTTAAACTTGAAGAATTTTTTATTTTTATCCAAAGCCAAAGTCAACTGAGGTATATTATTGAATACTAAAAGTTTTTATTTACTATTAATTCTGAATGTGGAGATTAATTATTTATTCAAGTATGCTTGGGGTAAAAAAAAAAAATCACTATAGTGTTCGTTCGAATTTCTAAAAATCAACATTTTACATATAAATAAGATTACTCTACCTTAACTATACTATATCTACTCAACGATGTCATGTACTTATTACTATAGTAATGCTACCGTCATTCAAAAATATTTTTTAAACTCTCTTTATAATGAAATTTTGGGTCCTTGAAGAAAATTACCTCCAAACTTCCATAGAATTTGTAACAGGACTATTTTGTTCTGGCTACGAATCAGTATTTCTCTTGTGCAAAAATTTTAAAAGAACTTTAAAAATAAATATACAAATAAATAAAATAAAATCATTCATAATTTCTTTACCACATTAACATTTTTTAACCTTTTAATATATATTCTTCCAGAATGTTCCTATGAATTTGTCACGTGGAAATATTTTACAAGTGGTATCATTCTATAGAGGCTTCCTTTTGCTTAATATATGTTATATGTGATATATAACATATATACATATATAGTGCCTGTATAATATATAATACATACACATACATAGTTAGTAATATGATCTTATATATATTACTAGAACTTTCCTTGTTAATAAACATGCCTCATTAAATTCTTTATTACTGGGTAGTGTTTTTATTGAATGGATCTAACAAAAATTTCTTAACACTGTTTTCCAAACTACTTTCTGAAAGTCTTCCAAGATGTTCCAAATTACAAGAAGGGGAGAGGGGAGTGATGGGGATCAAAGTTAAAACAGTTGTAAAAGTCTTAATTGCAGGACTTCTCAGAGTGTTCAGTATGCTAATTCAATTCATGCACTTTCAAAAGTGGAATATTTTACGATGCATTTACAAAACAGAATAAGCCACTGAATTTTTTATTTGATAAAACCCCATTAATGTTCTGACTTACTCAATTTTTAAAATATGTACCTTGAAAAACTCTGTTTAATCATCTCCCTATCTTTGGGTATGTAGGCTGTTTTAATCTTACTAACTTTTCTCAATAGTGCTTTGATAGGGGTGCCTGGGTGGCTCAGTGGGTTAAAGCCTCTGCCTTCGGCTCAGGTCATGATCCCAGGGTCCTGGGATCGAGCCCCGCATCAGGCTCCTTGCTCAGCAGGGAGCCTGCTTCTCTCTCTGCTTCTGCTTGCTGCTCTGCCTGCTTGTGTTCTCCCTCTCTCTCTCTCTGTGACCAAAAATAAATAAATAAAAATAAAAAAACAAATAATGCTTTGATAAACATTTTCAGAATTCACCTTTGAGCATTTTTCTGCTCAAAAAATTTCCTTCAGATAAGTGTTTAGACATAGATTGCCTGACCTATTCACAGATTTAATGATTTGATACATATCACCAAATTGTACCTCAAAATCTATCAATTTACATGTAACACTTTCTGAGATATTTTTCTCATAAATTAATCAATACCTGCTATTACCATTACTTGAATTAACTTTTATTTTTTCTTGCCCTAATTGCTTAACCACTTTATTTTTTTTTAAGATTTTATTGATTTATTTGACAGAGAGAGATCACAAGTAGGCAGAGAGGCAGGCAGACGGTGGGGGGAGGGGAGCAGACTCCCTGCTGAGCAGAGAGCCCGATGTGGGACTCCATCCCAGGACCCTGAGATCATGACCTGAGCTGAAGGCAGAGGCTTAGTCCACTGAGCCACCCAGGCACCCTGCTTAACCACTTTAATCAAAAGTCTTATTTCTAGTTGATTGTTAGTAATCTCTTATGTAATAAACCACATCAGCTTGAAGATATAGATAGAGCATAAGAAAAAATTAATCTGTGGAGTCTCACAAACTACCATTCCCTCTTCCCCTGTCTCATCTCTCATCATCACCAATGGTGCTCTATTTCATAAATTTAATTTCTATGGCACAGCAGGAAAGCCACACATGAAGTCACACGTGACTAATTTCTCTAGGTTAATGGCATCCTGGCACCGCATTGCAAAAATAAAAATTAAAATGCATGTATTGAAGGTTTACAAATCTCCTAACCTCCACCTGGTAATTGTCCCTGCTCTACAAAAATCATGCTAGAACTAACAGATAGTCTAACAGCAGACCTCAAGGAAGAAGATAATTCTACAACCGAGAATTTCCAATCATTCAGGGAAAGCCAATACTACAAGAGAAGCAACAAACTAAGAGCAAAAAAATTTGGTCTAATGAAACATAGGTAATAGAACACTCAAAAAGATGAGTTTTAAATTTTGAAAAGGTTATTAAATCTTCAAAAGAAAAAAGGGAGAAAGGATAAGCAAAAATAAAATCTGATATTTTCATTAGTTTTACTAAACCGACAAGAAAAAAATTAATCCTTAACCTTATATAATTGTTCCAATTATAGAAAAACAGAAAAAGCTACCCAAAACTTCATTTGTTAAGGCTCTCCTAATACTGGAATCAAAATCAGGCAAGGACTGCATAAGAGAAGAATATTATGAACATAGATTTAAAAATCTTGAAAAAAATATTAGCAAACGGAATATAGCAACATAAAAACAAATTAATATAGCATAACTACAGCCTATTCAAAGAATAGAAAAATATTTAGTATGAGAAACTGTGTTACCATAATATCTCCATTAAAAATGTAAAGAATAAATTCTTTTATCATAGAAGTTGATGGAGAAAAAAAATTCAGTATGCTTCAATGTCCTTTCATACAAAACAAGAAAAGCTCTTAGCAAACCAGGAATAATAAGGAATATCCTATTCAATTAAAAACTTGCAGTGAACATTATAGATAACAGTGGGATAGCCAAAGAAATTTACTTAATATCACGAGCAACACAAATTTGTCACCACTCACAAATTTTTAAAATATTAAGAATGGGGCACCTGAGTGGCTCAATCCATTAAGAGTCTGCCTCCCACTCAGGGCATGATCCTGGGGTCCTGGGATCGAGACCCGCATCCAGCTCTCTGCTCAGTGGGAAGCCTGCTTCTCTCTCTCACACTCCCCTTTGCTTGTGTTCCCTCCCTCACTGTCTCTCTCAGTCAAATAAATAAATAAAATCTTTTTAAAAAATTTTTAAAAATAAAAATAAAATAAAATCCTAGGAATAGTTAAGAGTACAGGGAATGTGCCACTCTCACTTTCATTCTCTATGATGCAGGCACCTGGGAGGGGGAGCTGTAGGATCTGTTAAAATAAGAACTTGTGCTCACTGCATGACTTGCCAACTCTGTACACACTCATACTAACACAGGAACACAAGAACAAAAAGGGCTGGAAATAGGTGAAGGGATTCAGAGCACACTCATCTTGGTGAGCACTGGGTAACCTATAGCATTGCTGAATCACTGAAACATGGTACACCAGAAACTAATAAAACACTGTGTTAACTATACTGGAATTAAAATTTTAAAAATACATAAAATTATTTTTAAAAAAGAAGAAGAAAGGACTATGTGGGATGTAAACTACAACATTATTTATAATCATTAAGAATTGGAAATAATCTGGGTGCCTGGGAGGCTCAGTGGGTAAAGCCTCCGCCTTCAGCTCAGGTCATGATCTCAGGGTCCTGGGATCAAGTCCAGCATCGGGCTCTCTGCTCAGCAGGGAGCCTGCATCCCTCTCTCTCTTTCTGCCTGCCTCTCTGCCTACTTGTGATCTCTCTCTGTCAAGTAAATAAATAAAATCTTTTTTAAAAAAAATTGGAAATAATCTATACTACAAAGCTATAGTAAGCAAAACAGTATGATACAGGCACATAGATCGATGGACTAGAAGAAAGCCCAGAAATAAATCCACACGTCAATTACTCTGCAACAAAGGAGGCAAGAATACACAATGAGGAAAAGACAGACTCTTGAATACACGGTGCTGGGAAAACTGGACAGCCACATACAACAACGAAACTGGACCACTATCTTGCACCATATACAAAATACATTTAAAATAGAGTATAGACGTGAATGTAAGACTTGAAACCGTAAAACTTCTAGAAGAAAACAGTAGCAGTAAGTTCTTTGATGCTTCATTATTTACAATAGCAGAGATACAAAAGTAAACTAAGAGTCCACTGATAAATGAATGGGTAAAGAAGAGGTGATACACACACACACACACACACACAGGACTATTACTAAGCCATAAAAAGAAGGAAATCTTGCCATCTGCTACAACATGGATGGACCTAGAGGGTATTAGGCCAAGTGACATAATTCAGACAGAGAAAGACAAGTACCATATATGTGGAATCTCAAAAAACAAAACAAGCAAAACAAAACAGAAACAGACTCATAAATACAAGAAATTATTGGTGAGCAGAGAGGGAAGGGGTTGGGAGTCAGGTGTAATAGGTGAAGGAGATTAAGAGGTACAAACTTCCAGTTATGAAATAAGTAAATCACAGGGATGTAACTTACAGCATAAGGAATATAGTATGGTCCATAATATTGTAAATCTTCACATGGTGACAGATGGTGACTAGACTTATGGGGAACCATTTCGTATTATGTAAAAATACCAAATCACTATGAGGTACACCTGAAATTATTAGGATATCGTATGCCAATTACACTTCAATTTTTTTAAAAGAGTCAGAAATAACCAATACGTCCATAAATAGAGGAGCAGTTAAATAAACCATGCTATATCTACCATATACTAACATAGGGAAATCTCCAAGACATATGGTTGGGGGGAAGAAAAGGGAAATCAAGTAACAAAAAATTATGTACACTATGCTATAATCTGCATTTTAAAAGAAGAGCGCACAGGGATGCTTGGATGGCTCATTTGGTTAAGCATCTGACTCTTGGTTTTGGCTCAGGTCATGATTCAAGGGTTGTGGGATTGAGCTCTGCCTCGGGCTCCCAGTTCCATGGCCCGTCTGCTTAAGATTCTCTCCCTCTCCCTCTGTCCCTAACCTGCAAGCGCTCTCACTTGCTCTCCCTCTTTCTCTCTCTCAAATAAATAAGTAAATCTTAAAAAAAAAAAAAAAAGAGCAAACAAACTCATGTGTTTTGCAGTGATGTCCATATATATGTATGTATACACATACAAATAATTATGAAAGAATCCCCACCAAACTGGTAAATTGTCATTTCTGAGAAGTGATTATGGATGTGGTCACCAGGAACTTTAGCTTCATCTGCAATGACTAAACAAGCCTATACTGATATACTACATATGTAATTATACATAAATACAACTTTAATTATTAGAGACCAATAAATGATATTTTCCCAAATTAGTAACAATAAATTTGCTTACTTAATTTTTAAGAGAATATTTCCACAATGACAGTAATCCCAAATTTCTAAGAAAGACACTAGACTCATGAGGGGATCAGAATCAGCCTTATGACAGAAGGCTAATTACTTAGGGAGATACTAAAATAATAGATGAGACCAGAATTAGCCTTAAAACGAATCAGAACAAACAACAACAACTACCAAAATCCTCGGGAAATCAATTGTGTCCCAGGTTTTTCCTTACACAATATTTTTTTAAAAAATTTTAAAGGGGTGCCTGGGTGGCGCAGTCATTAGGTGTCTGACTTTACCTCAGGTCGTGATCCCAGGGCCCTGGAATCAAGCCCCATGTCAGGCTCCCTGCTCAGCGGGAAGCCTGCTTCTCCCTCTCCCAGTCCTCCTATTTATGTTCCCTCTATCGCTATGTCTCTCTCTGTCAAATAAATAAATAAAATCTTAAAAAAAAATAAAAAATTTTTAAAGATTTTATTTTTTATTTGAGTGAGAGAGAGGGAGCACAAGCTGAGGGGGCGGGGGTGGACAGAGGGAGACGGAAAAGCAGACTCCCCACAGGGAGCCCCATGAAGGGCTTGATCCCAGGACCCTGAGATCATGACTTGAGCTGAAGGCAGACCAGTTAACTGACTGAGCCACCCAAGGTCCCTATGCACTATTTTTTGATCCTATAAAATGGAAACTATTAATTCTAGATTCCTTTGCACTGACCACTCCTGCTCTCCTCTGTGGCTACTATTGGTTCCCCAAATCTTCCTGGAGAAAAATCACAATTATCATTTTCTATAGAACTTTTGAAGCCCTCTCAATCCCCACGCATCTTCTCCTCAGCCCAGAGAAGAGAAGCAGGGTTCTCTAAGACAATATGGATGTATGGCTAGCACTGGGGGTCCACAGATGAACCAGGGAGAGCCAGAATCCTACCATTCCATTAACAGTATTTGAGCTGCAAACCAGGAGGGCTAAGTTTTGATGCCTGCTTTGCTCTGTTACTTGGTCAAGCCTCGAAGGTTATTTTTCTCATTTGGAAAATAAGGAACCTAGATCCATCAGCTTCTTTCTGATTCTATACTGGGATGACTGCTAGGTTTCACTGGTCAGCATGCACCTGAAAACACCACTATCCCTTAAACGGTCTTGCTTCTCTCATGGTAATATAAATCCGATCCTCTGAGACATTAATCACTAATATAATTACCTAGTGTCAGAGGAAACTCTCTTATTGAGAAGTCACCCGGAATTAGAAAGTAACATGGGATAAGGGACACCACAGTTATTATTTGACATGAACACTCAGCCAGAGCAGCAGGGGTGTTGTGCTTATGTGAACCTTAAAGCAATCCCTTATAAAGACTCATTTTATGAAAGCAAAAGTTCCACAGCCATTTTGTTCAAAAGATGTATACTCAATTTCTCAGGAAGGCTTTTAGAACAAGGTGTGTTATTTAACGCTAAGTAGAGCTGGCCTTTTTCAGCCCTCATTGGCGAAAAGGGGTTGGCTTCATGGAGGACAAGAACCTACCTGTCCTAAAGTAATTCTTCCAAGGGCTTGTCATGGCACCACCTCCCCTCTTTCCAGCTTCCATTGGCCTTTCCCAGGTTCAGGTCATGGCAGAGAAATTCAGAGTGTGAGTGACAGGAAAGCAAGCATTCTAAAATAAGTCAGTCCATAGAGCAATGTTGAAATAAACCTTGGGTTGTTAGAGACCAATGTGGGATGCTGAAGTAGAAGTGGGGGGATGCCTCCAGGAGCATCAGGTAGTCAAGCTGGGGGACATGGGGCATTACTAGGGAAGGGAAGGTAGGGCAAGATGGGGTGCTCAAGACTAAAATACTTGGCAAGCTGAGGGGAGACAAGAGGCGCCTTGGCTTAGGGTGAAACTTTTGCCAGAGGCTATAATTAATTTTAATCATTTCAAAAGCCATTTTGCTAAATTATTTTTTGGGTTTTTGCTTCACTACTTCTCATAAGTGGTGCTGATTCATCATATTTAATTCCACTCCTGGACTTCTCCTGATTTTGTTTCTCCCGAGTGAACAAGGCAACATCGCGCGAAAGGGCTTACTATCTCAGAGTAACGCCCACTGCAAGAAAGTAGTGCCAGCTTGCCTGAGTCCACGCTGAGTGGCGTAATTGCATCTCCTCCCCTAGTGTTTTGAGGGTAATCACCAGCTCCAGCGCACCCCGCCCCTCTGACAGCCAGAGGGAAATAAATTAGAGCAAAATCACTCTCAGTAGTTATAGTGGATATAAAAGCAGGATGGAAACTTCATGACTAACTACAAAAAAAAAAAATATATATATATATATATATATAATGGACAGGTGAGAGAGAGATGTATATGTTTACCCAAGCTTGTTGGAAGTACCAGACTAAAACTTTCTGGGTTAGTTGCTGTTAGTAACAAAGACAATGAGAAAATATCTATTCAAGACCGGATGTTAGGCAACCCAAGGCTGAACTGATGATGGATTGCTGTTGTTGGTCCAGTATCTTTGAGTTCCCCAGACAGTCATCCAGAATCCACACAGACGATTGGACTTGACTGATTCATATAACACTCAATGAATTCTATTGACTCTGAGGGTAAATTTGATATATTCAAACATGAAGTCATTCATGTGGAATTGTTCCACCAAATAGTACCTATAGAAGTTATTTTAAATGGCCTGGGCATCGATGATTTGTACTGACCACTTTTACCTTTTATATATTAAACTTTATTTAATATGCTTTTTTTTTCAATAGTTAATTTTGTACCATCCAAATGTCATTAGCCTCTTTCTTCAAAATTTGGCACCTTCAATTCCCAGTTCTGATGCTGCTCTTAACTGAAAGGAAAAAAAACATTAAAATTCTCTTAATAGACATGCATTTCCTTTAAGAAGGTTCATTGTCCTTTCTGGGAGCACAGAGTTGGACCCTTTTAAATCTCCATGGCAAAAGGCTTAATTCCTTTGATTTGAACTTAAGTGCTTGCATCATAAGCCCTGGAGAAAAACAAAGATAAGAACTATTAAATAAACATATCTTTCCAAAGCAGTCAAAATAACACTTACTTTCACTTTTATTCTTGCTTGCTGTGAAGTTTTCTTCTTGCCATCTGAGGAGCTAAAACTTTCTGAATTCTGGACTTGCTACAGGAATAGCCAAATGAGTTTTTCCTAGCATCCTGACAAAGAAGTGACTTAGAAAGAAAAGGTTTCTATTCCAGCTGTGCTCTAAGTCCTTAGAGCATTGGAGTTTCTATAACTTTGCAAAATAAGCAAGGCGCAACCTGTCCTAAGAACTTTTTTTTTAAATAAATGAATTTGACACAGGATATAAAATGGCACATAAAGCCTAAGTGTTTTCCCTGTTGATCTTTTACTGACCCATCATAATGTCAATCCTATGTCATCCTATGACTATAGTTCTTATTGAGAGAATTAAAGACCTCTGGTGATCTCAAATAAGGCAATCACTTCCCTGCTGAGCACCATTTACCTGTGTTAAAATTACAACAGACACCCACATGCAAAAGAAAGAAATTAAATACCTACCTCACACCACGCCACTGCACATTCAGAAATATTACCTCAAACTGGATCATGGTTTAACTGTAAGAACTAAAACTATAAATAGCATCAAAAGCACAAGTGACAAAAGGCAAAATAGACAATTTTGACTTCATCAAACTCGAAAATTTTTTGCCGCCTACCATGAAGAAAGAAAACACAGAATAGGAGAAAATATTTATAAATCAATCTGATAAGGGTCTAGGATCCAGAAAATATAAAGAACCCTTACAACGTAATAATACAAAAAGACAAATACCTTAATTAAAAATAGGGGTTAATTTTAATAGGCATTTCTCCCCAAAATATATACAAATGGCTAAGAACATGAAAAGATGTTCAAAATCATTCGTCACTAGGAAAATGCAAATCAAAACCACAATGAGATGCCATTTCACAACCACTAAGATGGTTATAGTAAAAAAAGACAGACAATAAACTTTTCATGAGGCTACAGAGAAATTGAAATCCTCGTGCATAGCTGGTGAGAATGTAAAATTGTATGCTCGCTTTGGAAAACAGCACAGCAGTTCCTCAACTGACCCTAGAATGACCCAGCGATTCAAGACCTAGATAATAAATTAAAGAAAATTGAAAACATATGCTCACACAAAGACTTGTACATGAATGTTGATCACAACATTTTTCATAATAGCCAAAAAGTTGAAACATCCCAAATGTACAAAAACTGGCAAATGAATAAACAAAATATGACGCATTCATATCCAATGAAATATTTGTCAATAAAAAGGAATGGAGCATTCATATTTGCTACCACGTGGCTCAACCTCTAAAAGATTATACAAACAAAAGAAACCAGTCACAAATGGCCATGGGCACTAGGCATGGAGTCTGCTTGAGATTCTCTCCATCTCCTTCTGCCCTTCTCCCTGCTGGCATACACTCTGTACACACACACATATATATTGTATGATATATTGTATCATACAATACATATATTGTATGATTCCGTGTATATGAAATGTCCAGAACTGGCAGAGCTATAAAGATAGATCAGCAGTTGTCTAGGAGTGGGCCACAGTAGGAGAGAGGGGAAACGCGGGGCGCTGATAGAAAGTGACTGCCAAAGTATATAAGCTTTTTTGGGAGGATGATAAAAATGTCCTAAAATTTGATTTGGTGAATAGTTGCACAATTATGTAAATACACTCAAAACCATTGGGTTGTACATGTTAAATTGTAAATGACATGCATATGAATTATATCTCCATAAAGCTGGGTTTTTTTAAAGACATGCATTTAAAGAAAATGCAGAAAAAAATCACACCATCATGTTCTCCCTCTAAAGCTTCCATTCTGATACTGTATTCTCAGTCATACAATGTTGCACCCATGGGATTCAATTCTACTATTTATCTGGTGTAACTAAAACTTCGTTACTCCATTATATATGAAATATTCTACTATTCGACACCAAGCAAAACTAAACTCTTTTGTCATGGGAAAAAATTAAAGCCAAGTTTATTCTTCAATCAGTTGCCAAGAATATTGTCGGAGGGGAAGTAAAAGAAAACTAATGATGCTACAAGATGGCGGGGGGGGCGTCTTATGATTTAGGGTAATACGGTATTCTTTTGAATCTCTGTGGTCATGTCCTACAGAGACCTGGGGCTGAGTTAGTGACCACTCCCAGAATGTTCTAGTGCAGTCATTCATATTCCAGTATTGACCATCTTGTTTTGCTGGTTGGCACACTGATGTGCCTGAGCCAACAACTGGATACAGATTTGTGTGGGCATGGTTGATAGAGCACTGCTTTGGCTCCACAGGGAAGTGAGGAGTTCGGTGGAAAAAATCTAATGGGAAGAGGGCGATAGGCAGACCAGGTTAGCCCAACAGCCATGGTAGTTCAGAAGGATGGAGTCAAGTGCTCTGTGGCCTCTGTCTCTCTGATTTGCCTTCCAGTCCCACCTCCCAGGGTTTTATGTCTGACCTCCAAGACAGACGGAAGACTGTGAGTAAGAACTGAAGAAAACAGATCTCTTCACCAAGAAGGAAATCATAAACATCTGGGCTTAGAGCCTTTCTTTCCTCACCCATGCACGTCTACCCCTCAAATAAAGTGTAGAGCAGTGTGTACAGCACACCATCATTTGTGCAGAAAGCAAGCGTATTTTGTATTCACCAGTATATATGTGGAATAATTCTGAAAGGATTAATAAGAAGTAATAACATATGTTAACTCATGAGGGGACTTTAGGGTCCAGAGATAGGTATGGGAGGGAGGTTTTTAATATTTTCTTTTGTGTCTCTTCTGTACTTAACAATTTTTTGAACTATACAGGTATATTATCTGTTCAAAATTAAAAGTGCCATATACATATATAGGGAATATCTACACATATATTTGTATATACATAATTTATATAATTTACATATGTAAATATATACCTACACGTATACATACATATGTGTGTATCCTCACTGGGACAACTCCTTTTACCTGAAAAACACAAAATAATCAACTGAAAAATTATCAAAAGCCATAAGAAGACTTACTAATGTGGATACTTAAAAAAAATTAGTTCCCCAAAATTGATAACTTTCCTATATTAAAAAAATATATATATAATGCAAAAAAAGAAATGTTACCATTCACAAAAGCATCACAGCTATAAAATAATAAAAATAAACAGACAAACATATTCTGAAATAAGACCTAGGTAAAGAAAACTTGAAAATTCTAATAAGGAATACATAAATAGAAATATATCTCATTCTTATATATAAATACACAATATGGCAAAAATAGGAGATCCCCCTGAATTAACTCATAAATTCAATGTGATCACCAACAAAAGTATAAATGAATTGTATACATTGAAACTTGATAAGAATTCTATGGGGAAAATGGAAAATAAAGGTGTCGAAGTGTGAGGATGCTAGGATAGCTATAATAAACACGGAAGTGTGGTCATGGAGAGCTAGCCCTTCATGTAGCTAAAACATATACTTTAAAACATGACAGTGCTTCGGGAACAAACACAGCATGAGGGCAAAATCCCAGACTGGAATCAAATGTATGTGATCGTTCAATATGTGATAGAGCTGGCTTTACAAATTAGCTGGGAAGGCTGGTTACATCAATACTGATACTGGGAAAATTAGTTGTTTTAGTAGGAAAACTGAGATCGCTTATATAAAACTACATCTCAAATATATGAAATATTTCTAAATAAAATATGAAACCAGAACTAAGCTAGGAAAACAATGGGCACTTAGGAAAACAAACAAACAAAAAACTTGGAATGGAAAGGTCCTTTTTTTTCCCTTAAGCTTTATTTATTTTAGAGAGATAAGGAACGCAAGCAGGGAGAGGAACAGAGGGAGAGGGAGAGAGAGAATCTCAACCAGACTCTGCACTGAGAGCAGAGACCAACACAGGGCTCGATCTCATGACCCTGAGATCATGACCTGAGCTTCTAGAAACAAGTCATATGTTTAACCAACTTGGCCACCTAGGCACCCCAAGGCCATTCTAAAATGACATAAAATCCAGAAACCTATAAAGGAAATAATTAATAGATTTATTTTCATAAACATTACCAGTCTCCACATAGCTAGAAATTTAATTAACAAAGTCAAAAGATTAATAAAACCCTGGAAGAGTTTATTTACAACATATGTAAATACATTTTAATTGCCTTGATATGCAATTGTCAAACAAACCACTAGAAAAGCAAGCAAATGGCAACACTGACTCAAGACAGAAAAAAGAGAGATCATATAGATAGGACTGTGAAACAGAAATGAAGTATATATTTTTTTTACTTTTTAATAGGAAAAGATGAGAAATATTGATAAAGTGTTGGCAAAGCATAGAAAAATAGGAACTATGACCATTGCTGGTTTCAGTGAAAATAGTGCAGTCTCTTCGGAGGGTAATTTGGCAATATCTACATTATCTATCTATCAAAATTCTAAAGGCAGGGGCGCCTGCATGGCTCAGTTGGTTAAGCATCTGCTTTCAGCTCAGGTCCCAGGACCTGAGCCATTCAGCTCATGATCCCAGGGTCCCAGGGTCCCAGGGTCCCAGGGTCCCAGGATCAAGCCCCACGTAGGGTTCCCTGCTCGGCAGGTGTCTGCTTCTCTCTCTGCCCCTCCACCCATTTGTGTGCTCATGCACTCACTCTCAAATAAAAAAACATTTTTAAAAAAGTTCTAATGGCAAACATTTCATTCAACAACTCTGCAGAGAAACACATTTATGTAAACAAAAAATGGAGGTAGAGGGTATTCATTCCAGAAACTAAACCAACAGTGCACCTGGGTGGCTCAGTGGGTTGAGCCTCTGCCTTCGGCTCAGGTCATGATCTCAGGGTCCTGGGATCGAGCGCCGCATTGGGCTCTCTGCTCATCAGGGAGCCTGCTTCCTCCCACCCCCAGCCTGCTGCTCTGTGCTCTTTCTCTCTCTATCAAATAAATAAAAAAATCTTTCCAAAAAATTTTTTTAAAAAAGAAAGAAAGAAAGAAGCTAAACCAGGGTGCCTGGGTGGCTCAGTGGGTTAAGCCTCTGCCTTAGGCTCAGGTCATGGTCTCAGGGTCCTGGGACCCAGGCCCACATCAGGCTCTCTGCTCAGCGGGGAGCCTGCTTCCCCCTCTCTCTCTGCCTGCCTCTCTGCCTACTTGTGATCTCTCTCTCTCTCTCAATCTGTCAAATAAATAAAATCTTTAAAAAAAAAAAAAAAGAAAGAAAGAAAGAAAGAAACTAAACCAAAGAGGTGCCTGGGCAGCTCAGTCATTGGGCGTCTGCCCTCAGCTCAGGTCATGATCCCAGGGTCCTGAGATGAAGCCCCGCATCATGCTCCCTGCTCAGTGGGAAGCCTGCTTCTCTCTCTCCCACTCCCCCTGCTTGTGCTCCCTCTCTCACTGTGTTTTCCTCTGTCAAATAAATGAACAGAATCTTTAAAAAAAAAAAAAAGAAACAAACAAACAAAGCCAAATATTAGATAAAATGTGGATGTCCATTGATACAAACCTGATTAAGTAAATAAATGTATATTAGACCACTGTTAAATATAGTGAAATAGATCCAAAAGTGATATGATAAAAAGTCTCCAAAATAAATGTTCAGTAAAAATAGCACTCTGCAGTATACATCATATATTTATATAAACATTATATATACACATATGTATACATATAGGTACATAATATACAAATAGATACATAATATATTTCTGTTTATGTAAAATTAATTTCATATATTTTTACAACTATGTCATTATGTATTTTACATATATGGAAAATTCTGTGAAAATGAGTCAGAAACCATTAACAGTGCTTGCTTCTTCAGCAGGGATGGGCTTGGAAGGTAGTAGTGTAGGATGTGTGGGAGACTTTCTTTTCACTTCACACATTTGTACAAGTTGAGTGTTTTTACCAAGGGTGTGTGTGTGTGTGTTTACTCACGATAACTATTTCAAGATAAATAATTTAATCATTGGAAAATGTAATCATACATATGTAATAGTTGACCAAAAACTACCTTAATTGCTTCCTTACTGCAGGAATCATAACTCAGACATAGTTACTGGCAACTCAGACTTGCCACATGGGGCAATTTCTGACCATTGATCTGCTTCCATCTAAGGTGAGTTAAGGGTGTTTATGAGCAGGAAACAGATCTAATCTTTACTGCCAGTTTCTGTCAGCTCAAAGTTCAGACTAAAAATCATGCCAGCATGCCAGCAGCTAACTGGAGGGCACTGACCAAAACTTCCCACTAGGTTTCTGACTGGTTAAAAAGTGATGAACCTGGAAGAGCCCATTCTGCAATGCAGTGCTATTCAACACTTGCACTTGCTACTATTTATATCTAGCTGGGAAATAACAACACAAAAAATGTAACACCCCACGGTTATACCCATCCTGCAACTATGTGTGCCTAAAGAGTTAAGCTACATTTGGCACTATACAAGCAAACCATGGTAAATCCTTGAGATCAAACTTCAGGTGATGGGTTGGGGTGGTGGGGAGAGGGATACTTGGGTGGCTCAGTCAGTTAAGCATCTGCCTCCAGCTCAGGTCATGATCCCAGGGTCCTAGACTGGAGGGTCCCAGCTCCGTGGGGAGTCTTCTCTCTCTTCCTCTCGCCCCCACCATTCGTGTGTACTCTCT
This sequence comes from Enhydra lutris kenyoni, assembly GCF_002288905.1. Classification (NCBI taxonomy): domain Eukaryota; kingdom Metazoa; phylum Chordata; class Mammalia; order Carnivora; family Mustelidae; genus Enhydra; species Enhydra lutris. The sequence continues at coordinate 14,332,778 of NW_019154100.1, read as the reverse complement.
TTCATTCTCTCTCTCATGCTCTCTCTCTCTCTCTCTCTCAAATACACACACACACACACACACACACACAAAACTTTAAAAAAAATAAAAAATAAAAATTTAGGTGATGAGATAATTCCAGTCCCAAATCCAAATTCAAAGTCCAGGTCCACATCCAGAGAGAAAAAGATCATCAGTGCTTTTCCCAGGGCCATTTTTAAAGAGTGGAACCATTAGAAGGACCCCTTCTAGAGACTTTTGGTGCCAAGTACCTGATTTTGCCTTGTCGGGGTTTCTAGAATTATCAAGCAATTACTGGAAAGCTTCCTAATATTAGACCTCTGCTAAGTATAACAGCAAAACAGTCTCAGAGGAAGGTATCCTAATTAAATCAACATGTTTATCATAAGGAAAAACAAAACAATACCAATGTTTTGGAATACCAGGGTTAGGGCAGCAGGAGAATTTATTTGCATGAGATACCCTTTTACCATGTAGATATACCTTTTTTTAAGTGGTTTGACATATCTATTTAAATATAAAAAATTTCAGAAGTAATAGTAATAGTGGGTTTTTCAAACATTAGGACAATTAACTGTTGTGGTATGTTATGTCAAAAGGTAACCATACAGATCTTTATGCTTGTATCTTTTACCAGTCTCTTCATTTCTTGACGATTCCATTCCTATATTATTAGTTGTGAGCTACGGTGATTTCCAGGAGGATTAACTCAGAAATGTTTCTATATCCTGTCTTGTTTTCTACCCTCTCACATAGCACACAATATCTGATACATTGTCCTATCCCTCACCATCCTACATACTGGATTTTCAGGGCATGTTTTGTATGTTAGGTAACTGAATGACTGAATCATGCCAATACTAACCCCTGAAAAACCCCATAGTTAACATTTATCAATACAAGAACTACTATCCAAAAAACTTACTACTTCTACCATTATCATTATTTTTTAAAAAATCATTTTGGTTTCAGTAAAACTCAGATTAAGACCCTCTATTTCAACCAAATGTCTGTGTACCAAAAATGTTCATCTCAAATTTTGGAGGTTCTTGTTAAATACCTTGTTAAAGGATTTGTAAGCATTCTCATATAGTATGTCCCAACCACAGATAAGTCTACATAGAAGATTGATTTTTTTTTTAAAGATTTTATTTATTTATTTGAGAGAGATCACAAGCAGGCAGAGAGGCAGGCAGAGAAAGAGAAGGGGAAGCAGGCTCCCCGCCGAGCAGAGAACCCGATGCGGGGCTCGATCCCAGAACCCTGAGATCATGACCTGAGCCGAAGGCAGAGGCTTTAATCCACTGAGCCACCCAGGCGCCCCATGATTTTTTTTTTTTAAAGCAACTACTAAGGGAAGTAACCTGTTCTTCCCCACTACATGTAAAATGAAGTGTTTTTGTTCATTTAGTTTTTGGTGGGAAGGTAAGCAAATAGTTGTGGGAAATAAATACTTAGTAAAAGAAACAGCCACTGAGACCATCCTGTTTTAACAAGTATTATGCTGTCTTATGAAAGGAACATCTCTGAAGAGCCACAGAGAAACTAATCATTTCTGTTTGGATTATTTTGTATTACTTCTCATATAGTAAGACTGCTAATCCTGCCCTTCTGTGTTCACATGTACTGTAACTGCACAATTTTCTGCTCTGCTAACATAAGGTGTACTGAGTAGAAAAGCCTGTACATTCATCAATAGACTTCTTATGCTCAGGGTTGATGCACTGCCAACCAAAAGGCAAAAATCTACAATATAACTACTTCTCTGTGAAATAGGCAAAAATCTACAATATCACTAGTTCTCTGTGAAATATGCACTGAAATAAGTTTATTATTGTATTAACAGATGAATAGATTGCCAGGGAAGTACAATCCATCTCCCAAAACAATCGGTACCAAGTGAATACTGTAAAGTAAAAAAAAAAAATTATTTAAAGTTCAAATTAAAAGAAGGTTTTCAAGTCCTGAGAAAAACATAAATTGGTATTTTCAAGATTGCCTTGCTATAACCATCAGTCTTTTGATAAAGGAAAAAGTACTCGGAGAGTTAAAAAAAATTTTTTTTTTCTTTGCCCCAATACGTTTCTTTCTTGGATTCTATTTTCATATAAAAAATAAACTCTGTCTGGAGTCTGGGTTTTTAAGTTTGAGTGTGATGAGAGACTCCACTCTGGGCCACCACCGTCCAGCCCCATGTCTGGGTCAGGTGTGGCCTTACATCGATGCCGTCTTCATCCCAGACCCCTGAATACTCATGACGTTTCTTCTCCTAGCTAATGTTGCCATTCCAAATCTCTCCAAAACTAAATCTAAAGAAATAAGATGCAACCAGAAGAGAGGATTCATAGAATTAGCAAATGGGTCTTAATAATTTGTTTAATTTTCAATAGTAGTCTGAAGTGGGGCTTTCCTCAATATCCAGTGTAAGGGGTTTGGGGGAGCTCTATAACCCAGGTTCAAAAAGACTGAAGGGAATCTCATCAAAATTAAGAGGATAACTGTAAAGGAAAATTAAAATTTATTTTGATAAATTTCTTTGAATGTCTACATGAAAGTATACTCCACACATCTGTAGTCTTCCTTATTTCTCTCTTCTGGTTTTGGATTCTGTTTCCCAAGTGACATTAATTAATCATTAAGAAAGATCACAGAAGAGGTTTAAACAATAATGATCATTATTCAGAGACACTTCAGGTTAAAACATGTCACAGAGAACACACTATAAATTTTGGACCTCTGATCTACAAACCTTGTTAACTTAGATTACAGGAATTACTCCTCTTCTCCAATTCTCCAGTGTTCACTGGTGTACAAATCAGGAAACAGATGGTGTAGGATAATTTGAGGAGGATTTATTTACAAAGGGACTATTTACAGAAGTGTGGGTGTAGCACAATCACAGGGAGTAGTGCAAGAATGCTGAGCTGGTTACAATGAGCTAACATACCCCTAGCTCCATAAGGACAAGGAGGAAGGTGCAATCATTGAACTGGACGGAGAAAGTCACACAGAGATGCCCACCTCATTGAAAGGCTGAGTGACCTTCCAACGTGAGCACAAGTAGCCCTTGGGCATCTAGCAGAGAGGTCACTCTCTTTGCATCCCAATTTACAACCAGCAGCAAGCGTTGAGGGAATCTGAGCTTTAAGGGCCTCAGTCAACAATGCCACTCTATGCAATCTCTCCGAAAGATACCAAGGAGAATGAATGACTGGATTTTCTATAGGGGTTACCCAACGGCCAAACCTAACCAAAAGCCAGAAGGTGCAGGAGCCATTTCATAAAGTATAAATGAGTCATCTTTCTGGGGTAAAGTTCAAGGTGAAAAACTGAAGGCCTAATAAGATAACACAACACACAGTATTAAATTCCTGTGCCTACACATGTTCCTTAATATACAAATACACACACATATAACTTGAACTTCTTGGAAAAGAATTTTCCCTGAGAATTTACACTTTTGATGTCTTGCACGCTCAAAATATCTACCATCAGATCCTTTGGAGATTTAGTACTGCTGATAATCTATAAGTGTGGGGTAGCATTGGTAGCAAACTAAAAAGGAGAAAAAAGGAAACCAACATTTTTGAATACCAGCTCTTTATATATCATACCTCACCTAATGTTCAAAATGACCCAATGAGTTTTAAATTATTACCCAATCTTTACAGATGAGACTCAAATAATTTAAAGAATTTGTACAAAGACACACCAAAAATACAAGACGAATCATTGATCCCAGGCCTGTTTAACTATAAAATTCATCCAGCTTATCCCTCACCATATTGCTTATTGTTAACCCACTGTATTTGAGTACTTTAACCCAAAAGAGTTGAACATCTTCCCAGCAGAATACAAGGAGAGCAAAAGTCACCTAAAGATCTCAAGGAGGATATTCACTGTACAGGGTTCATGTCTATGGGTAGAATAGTAAAGGGAGAATCCTGTGAGTAAAAGGAGTAGGGAGTTACAAAAGTCTGGATATCTAGGGAGAAAAAGAACAAGAAAGAGTCACTATATACAATCTTTGAGTTCTTCCCACGTCCCTAGCTTGGTGAGCCAGCCCTGCCACTTTCCAGTGCCCATGGACTTTGCCTCTGACGTCTATACCTTTCTACAAAGGAAGCATTTTATTATGTCTACAATGATGCAATGCCTCGCCCTTAATAATAATTTTACCAGCAGCCCTCTTACCCTACTCCTACCTGCTGTAAAGCAGCAGTGTGCAATGGTCAATTGATCATAGGCTCACTGCAATGACCCTGAGAGCCAATGACTCCCTCAGTCACACCTGCCTCTGTACACGTGTGCTGTCAGAGTAAAATGCAGAGGAGGAGGATGTCCTTCCCAATGTGTTTACATCTTGATACCACTAAACTGAGTCAGGGACTCCAGGCAGACACAATGATTTCATGTGAAATCATAAAGGGAATGTGCTTGCAGACTCTGGGGATTTTTTTCTTAGATTCTTTGCTTAGAGAACAAATAATGTGGAGCCCCAGTTGAGTAAATCTTCTTTTGCTTTGAGGAGTCTGCCAGTGTGCTCTCTGACCACAAATAAGAAAATCCACATATACGATCAAATGGAAGTGACTAGTAAGAGAGATGATGGAGGGGGCACCTGAGTGGTTCTGTCGGTTGAGCATCCAACTCTTGATTTCAGCTCAGGTCATAATCTCAGGGTCCTGGGATCAAGCCCCTCGTGGGGCTCCTTGCTCATTGTGGATTGTGCTTAAGATTCTCTCCTTCTTCCTCTTCCTGTGCCCCCCCCCTTGAATAAATAAATTTTTTAAAAAGATTTTATTATTCACTTAAGAGAGAGAGACAGAGAGAGCACAAGCAGGGGGAGAGGCAGAGGGAGAGGGAGAAGGAGACTCCCTGCTGAGCTGGGAGCATAGATCCCAGCACTAGGCTGGGAGCCTAGTGCAGCGCTAGATCCCAGACCTGGAGATCACAACCTGAGATGCCCAACCATCTGAGCCACCCAAGTGCCCCTAAATAAATAAATCTTAAAAAAGTAAAAAAGAGGGGTGCCTCCATGGCTCAGTCTGTTGAGCATCTGCCTCCAGATTGTCATGGAGGTCATGGAGGCTCCCCAAGGAGCTCAGCAGAAGCTCCCACCTGCTCAGCAGAAGCCCACTTCTCCCTCTCCTTCTGCCTGCCGCTCCCATTGCTTGCGCTCACTCTCTGTCAATAAATAAATAAAATTTAAAAAAAAAAAAAGAAAAGAAAGATGTTAGAATTATAGTCTTCTCAAAAAAATTTTTAAACATAGACTCAGTGCCCTACTACAAGCATTCAATGTTTCTTTTTTAGAATAGAGCTCAAAACCTCTAAAAACAGCACACAAAGAAATGACTTCCAGGGCTGGGCAGCCACTCCCGAGTCAATGGGGAATCACTAGCAGTACTTTTATTTTTGACTCAAACTCCACAGTTGTCATAAGGCCAAACATTCCCCTAGCTTCTTCAGTTTCTACACTGGACTCTACAGAACTTATTTGTGAATATTCTGTTTACCCAGCTAGCCTTCTTGCTTGAGCTTTGAAAACATTTTAGACAGCTAACTGAATAAAGAGCTTAAAATAGGGTGACCTTTATTCTTTATCAGCTTAAAATTGCCAACTAGCAGCCAACTTGGTCTTTGGATAAATGCAGAAATGTTTTTGAGCTATTTATATTTTCTTTGCTGTCCATGGAATAATTTAATTCGGAACTAATTTAAATAAAAGAGATTCTATTTAAACTTATGGAATATGTTTTGATCAAATATCTGATGGGCTCAGCCTCTTTACTCAAATGGTTCAAAAAACTGTGAGTTGCAGAATTGTTTGGAAATTAAGGGACAGTTTGAAAATACTATTCCTCCATTAAATTCATAGATTATAGAATATTTATATTATGATCCATAGGTAGACATGTAAGAGTCTGTGTCTTCATGAAAGAGGCCCTAATCTATGAGTAAGAAACATGGGATTTGAGCCATGTCTCTGCCACAAATTACCTGGGATAGTCTGGAAATGTCACTTAAAACTCCACGCCTCAGTCTCTTCTGTAAATAAAAAATTTGGACTAATAACATAGTTTTCAAATCATGATGTAAAGAGCACTTGACACTCTAAAGGGGTGATGGTGGCCATTGTTGGAAGGGGCAGTTGGGCCTCCACTGACCCCCTGACCACTCTTCACCACCATCAGAGAAGACCCACATTTTGCTTCTGTGTAAAATTTTGGTTGAAGACCACTTTCAAATTGTTAAAAAGCTTTGACTAAAGTATCTGTTTGATCAAAATCTACAACTCTGGATTCTTATTTCCATTGACATGTGGGTATGCTTCTTTGTAAAGTAAATATAATTTCCTCTGATACATTAAATATGTATAAAAAATATCAGTGTGCCCCATAAGATAGGATGATGGTAGGACGATGCCCCATAAGGTAGGATGATGATAACCTTATTTTATTCCTATGAAGATGGGCAAACTCCTCTACTTGGACAGATTTCTACAAGTTCTTTCTTACAGCAATGCTTTACTGTTTATCTATGTAAATAGTTCGAAAAGGCCTAAATGGATTCTCAAAATTGGGTAAGAACTAACTAGGAACTGGCAGGATGACATCTCTCTTTGAAATGGCTGAATTAGGGGCACCTGGGTTGCTCAGTCATTAAGCATCTGCCTCCGGCTCAGGCCATGATCCCAGGGTCCCAGGATCGAGCCCACACATCCGGCTCCCTGCTCTGCAGGAGGCCTGCTTCTCCCTCTCCCACTTGCCCTGCTTGTGTTCCCTCTCTCGCTGTGTCTCTGTCAAATAAATAAAAAATTTTTTAAAACAGCTGAATTATGTAATTGGTCCTTCAACACACACACACACACACACACACACACACACACACACATCTCCTTTGAAACATAACTGCATTTAGACAACTAAACTCCATCAATGATCAAGAAAAACAAAGCAGGGTGGTAGAAGTACAGCCAGGATGGGGAAAGGGGTGTGATTTTTGTGGTTCATTTCCCTCAGTTTGGAACAAAAATGGGATGGGCTGGACCTCACTCAGTTAAAGCTGCTCCAGAGGCCCTCACACAGCTATGCATGTGCAGGTGTGTTCGGGGGGAGCAGGGAGAGGGAAGAAAAGGCTGACTCCCTGGGGGAAGAGCCCAAAGGAGGAAGGCTTGTGCTGTCCGTCCAAGGAGAGCTGCTGCAGTCCAGAAGGGCCCAAAGCCTAAAGAACCCCTTGGGGCCGATCCTCACAGTGCAACGAGTGAACTGAAGATAAGGTGGGAGGCACAGAGCAGTGTCAGAGTAACAGCCCAAGAGAGCTGAAGGCTGTGAGAAAATAAATTTCCTGAACAATGCTCATCTCATGTCGCGTCATTTTCAGGGCTTGCCACACTTTTGATGAAGGGGAACCTATCCTGATCACCTTGTCCTTAAGGTGCGCCACACTTCATGGACATGTGTATAATCTTGTGTGTGTGTGAGGAAAACGGTGTGGGGGGCGGGGCAGAGCACTGTATGATTTCAATTGTTTTGACGTGTCAGTGTTTTGGATAGAATAATGACGAGCATTTTAATAATTTCATGACATTTCTTTGGATCATAAGACATGCCCTCATGTCATACAAAAACTAAAGAAAACTGAATTTTTAAAGGAACTTGCAGGCTCTTGGTCCAATTATAATTCCATCTCCCATCAATATACATTGTTTTTAAGCTTATTTGTAAGACTAAATATATTTTTTATATAGTTTGAAGTTTTTCTTGTGGTTTTAAATATTCCATAAAAATTCTACCAAATATACTGATAAAATAACTATAATAATTCACAAAACAAAGCCATAACTAAAAAAATCTACTACTCCTTCCTTAAAAATACACTTTTGAAATAAGGAAAAACTGGTTTTAGTCAAAATTTGTAAAATGACTGGCCCTTAAGTTGAAATAAACATGAGCTTCTGCATTTTTCTCAAAAAGCATTGGAGAGGAATTTTGTCCTCAGAATTGGGTTTCATAGGTCTTCATTCTTGGCCTCTAGTCTCATAAATCAAAAGGTCAGATTTACTATATTTCTCAACTCTCACATATACAAAGGACAACTTATGATTTTCACAAATTAAAAAAAGCAATAGCAGGTTTTGACAATACACACAATTTACCTAAAGAGAAATGTCATCATTCTCACTTTTATTAACAACATTGTATTCGGCAGTGGGTGGGGGGGGAGCGCCATATAATTACTTTGACATAAGACAGGTAACAAGAAATTGGCTGGGGGGGGGGGGGCGCACCTGGGTGGCTCAGTGGGTTAGAGCCTCTGCCTTTGGCTCAGGTCGTGATCTCAGGGTCCTGGGATCGAGCCCCGCATCGGGCTCTCTGCTCGTCTCTCTGCCTACCTCTCTGCCTACTTGTGATCTCTGTCTGTCAAATAAATAAATAAATAATCTTTAAAAAAAAAAAGTAAAGGAAAATCAGAAGCTCAAATCTATTAATTAAATTGGCAACTCAGATTTCAAAGTAAAAAATAATGGGAGATATGATTGTTTTAGGTGAGAGTCCCTGAGGAAAAGACTAAGGAAGAGAAATGTGTGTGCAGTAATCTTACTGGGAAATGCTCTGGGGATAAGTTCCCTTTAAGGGAGTGAAAGAAGCAGGATTGGGCAGAAGTTGGACTTCAGTGCAACAGATGAATTACCAGATCCCACATGGTACTATGAACTTGGAACAGCCTTTCAGAGTTGTCCTGGATGAAGCAATACAGCTGAGCCACCACCGTCCAAGGATCCTGCCTCCACCAGTCACTGGACATGGTCTACCTCTGGTGAGAGTTTGGAAACTTCAATGAAGTAGCTCCCTTCAGCAGAGGGCAATGTCGAGAGGTACTCAGATGTGAGCCATCAGCACGTGGGACAATGAGTACTTGGGTCATAAAGGAGGCATCTGGGTAGCATACCACAGCATCTACGAAAGTGATTAAATTTGGACAAAGCCTAGGATTTTCAGAATGTTATTCCAAGTGAAGTAGCAATTATATTTAGTTTGGCAAACTAAGGAGCTTAAACATTAAACTTCAGCATCTCTAGAATAACAATCATCAATATCTCTCATAAACTGACATGAAATAAAATTCGGAGAAAGAAATGACAGAATAAATCATTATCTAAAAAATCTTTTCTAAGAAACTAACCATCTTTGGCACTTTGATAGAATCCATGCAGCCAAACCTCTGGAATTCTGAACCCCAAAACTTTCTTAGGACTTATCTCTGAATTACCTAATGAGAAGAACAATAAAAGAGTAATCCTTGCTTCCTAACAGCTTTTTTTTAATTTTAAGCGGGTGTCCCAGTTCCCTGATTTTGGAACATGGTTTAGTTCTTAACAAGAGCCCACTCAGATAGATGGTATGAGAGGTGGAAGGTGGGGAAGAATATTGTGTACATAGTGAAATTGGACAGAGAAGATGACTCTCAAGATACTGGGTGATTCTTCTCTAATTTTTATTTCCATCTGTATAATGGAGTAACATTTGCATTAGGTCATAAGGCCCTATGAGTTCATTCTCTCCTAATGCTGATATAGCTCAATTAAAAAATATCCAGGAGGTGTCTTTTATTTTCTAGCCCCAGAACAACTGAACTCAACAAATGAACTTTAAAAGAAGAACAAGTACATGTCACTTACTAAAAACCACTGTAGAAATTTATGTACTATTTGTGAAAAGAAATGTGCACATTTTCAGACTACGTCTGAATTTTCTTGAAACATTTTCCTAATCTCGGGGGCGGGGGCGGGGAATATCATTTGGCTGTGACATGTGTTAAAGCAACATATTTCCATGGGATAGTTTCTACACATCATATGAAAACTGTAAAGAATGATACCTTTCAAAGTTCTGGAAAGGAACAAAAGACAAAAATAATAATTGACTTTCATTTTAAAGTTACAAACTGAGTTATGAAATAACTTTGACAAAAGGGCTCTCCACTTTCATAAAACACAAGGATTTAGAGGAAAATGGGTGCATTACACAAAGTAAATTGAAACTGTGTTTAGGAGCAGTTTTTACTGGCATGGCAAGAATTCTGCATATTCTTGTAAGTGCAAATAAGTTCTTTATAAGGTATAGACACCATTGTTCAAGCTCAGCCTTGCAACAGCTTTCCCAGCTTGGAAATTTGATTTCATGGCCCAGGATACCTTACCATCAAGAACACATATTCAGGGCCCCCTGGGTGGCTAAGTGGGTTAAGCCTCTGCCTTCGGCTCAGGTCATGATCTCAGGGTCCTGAGATTGATTGAGAGCCTGCTTCCCCCCTCTCTCTGGCTACTTGTGATGTCTCTCTCTCTCTTTCTCTCTCTCTAATAAATAAATAAAAATCTTTAAAATAAGAAAAAAGAACACATACACTCACAAAGCTCACAGTGAACTGATAAATAAACCACATACATAATTAATATACAGCAAATGTCAAACAATGACACACTCCACTAAACTGACCAGCAGATTCTCTCGTCTTAGGAAACTGCCAGGAAAGCCACCTCATCAGGCAGTGGCCAGAGGAACGTAGAAAATGATTTGGTTATTCAATGGAATTTCATTCTGACGGGCAGACACAGACTTCATTTGACACAAATGGAAATTCTGAGAAGCAACAGGGAAACTCACATAAGCTGGTCAAGGCAGATCTTTCCTGGATAAAGAGTTCTTTGATGGAATCTGGCAAAGATTGTGTGATTATTCTTTTTCTATAATTCCATGAATAGATCCAGGTTTGGTTGGTACTGTAGTTTATATATAATTTGGTGATCCCTGGGGCGGGGGTGGGGGGGGAAATAAGATTAGGTATGAAAGTGATTATCTAGTTAGAATGACAAAAGAAATCACAAACATTCACAAATTTAGGAAGCTGATAAATGTCAAAATCAACAGTGAATCTACAGGGCACCTGGGTGGCTCAGTGGGTTAAAGCCTCTGCCTTCAGCTCACGTCATGATCCCAGAGTCCTGAGATCGAGTCCCGTATCGGGCTTTCTGCTCAGCGGGGAGCCTGCTTCCCTCTCTCTCTCTGCCTATTTGTGATCTCTGTCTGTCAAAAGAATAAATAAAATCTTTAAAAAAAAAAAAGTGAATCTACAAAAAAGTCTATTTTTATTAATATTAACTGCCTAATTCACCATTTAATATTCTCCCTACATTTGTGACCCCTCCTTCATACAACTTCAATTCTGCAATATCATCTTCTATATAGAGAATAGAAAGATATTCAATCTTTCCTCTAGCCCAGCATATCAAAATTTGTTTTTTATTATAGAGGTCTAGAAGTTTATTTTAGTTTCTCAGGTTGTTATCTGAATGCCACATCTCTATCCTCCACCTCCTTTCTCTCTCAGGCATTAGGGAAGGAATGGGTAGGCGGGGTTAGGAAGTAAACCCCAAACCCTTTGATCCCACAGGCCCCACCCTGCTGCTGCCCCAGCTCCAGCAAGAACTTTAGCCTTTGTCCGATTTCCCTATCCATCCCTGTCCCTGCAGCCCTACAGGGAGAAAGGACAAGGCAGCCATGAACCTGGCTCATGGAAGCCTCTAAGCCACAGTTCAGCTTCTGGTCTAGATCTTTTCCCTGGGGCTAACTTTGTGCTGGGATTGTTCCCAGATCCACAAGGGCCAGTTGCCACAGATGGTCCGGGAAAGCAGAGATAATGCTGGTACGGGGGCTCTGCCCTCGTCCCCAGCTTAGAAAATCCCCTTCACCCCAAAGCTGGGCCAGAGACCAGTGTCTCCTTGTGCCTGGCGGGAGAACCCAGAGGGCCTTCAGAGGGGCTGGCGAATGTGGGTTCCCAACAACAGCTTCCCCAGCCTCGGGTAAATCAGACTCCGCCTCCCTCAAGTTAGATAAGTCTGTGGAGGGAACCATCCTTTCAAAGGGGAGGCATGATTCACAGAGATTTCAGGCCCCTCCCTAGAATGCTCTTGAGAATTTGAGGCAGCTCCCAGACTGTATTTTCGATAAGTGCCCCTCCTGAATATTGCTCTGGCATTTTGGAAACAGGGCTTTAAGGCAAGGTAGTAGATCTCAACTTTGAACCTTTAAGCGGGGGTTCTTTTAAGTCTCAATAGGCAACATTATTGCCCTCATTTCCAGGTTTCCAAGGCATGACTCTGTGTGTGTGCGTGCACACGTGCATGCTTGTGTGTGGTGTGCATGAGAATGTACGAGTGTGTGTGGAATGGTGTGTGCATTTTGTGCGCTGTGAGGGCTGTGTGTGGCCCATGGAGCTGTGTGTGTGTGTGTGTGTGTGTGTGTGTGTGTGTGTGGTGCATGTGGGAGTGTGAGGGTGTGTGAAGTGTGTGTGTTGGAGACCTGAGAGAGAACAGCTCACTTTCCCTGACACATACTGCCTATAATGAATATCTTCACAATCAAGACTCATTTGTGCTAGAAATATGTGACTCAGTTCTGAGGGAGGTAATGAAGATTAGCTTTGAACCAGCCCTTCTTAAGAGAGTTGTCTTTTACATTGATACTGCTTTTCCTCATCATCTGAATTTCTACTTATTACCAGTTTCCTGAGATTAGTTATTATTAAGTTGAGCCCTTCTCCAGTACAAATCTGATAATTAAGTTCAAAAAAACAATACTGTTTTTCCAAAGAAAACTATGTACTCCAAAAAGTAGAACAAAGTTAGAATGACGTTATCCATAAACATCTATTTTATTTTTTGTAGATAATTTGATCTGATGAATCAATGAGCTAAATTAATTTAAAAATAATAGTAATATAGTAATCTCCCTTTAGCTTTTCCTTGAAAAGCTCTACTCAAATGAAAGGTATTAACTGTGGCACTTGTAAAGCAAAGTACAACTGGTCAATCTTTGCCTCCATTAAAAATGAAAAATAACAAGCAACAATTTATTAGTAGCCCATTCGATCAGACCCAGAAATGTAGCTGCCTAAATGCCTCTTTGGCCTCATGCATTATTTTCTCTTACCTTGAGGAGAAAAATTTATGGGCACTGGAAGCAGGGAGACCCGTATTTGAATTCTTGCTCTGCCACTTAGCTGAGGTTTGTCACCTGCAAATTGTGGGTTACAAACCTCATAGGTTTCGAGAAGTTTGAAAGGGAAAACAATTAGCAAACATCGGCCTGTCATTATAAATGTTCGTACATTCCCGGTTTTCTCTGCCCCCTTCTTATATTTTATTACGAATACTGTTCTCCATACCTTAAACACCATTTCACAAAACGTACTCACTCAAAATAAAATTACTTCAGAATTTTTGGCACCGTCACATAACATTATATGTCTTATGTATTTTATTTCACATATTTTCTTTAAATAAAATGTACTCACCTTAAGTAAGAATAGATGTGAAATCATGGGTTTAAAATTTAGCTGCATTGTGCTACACACTAACATAAATATATAACTATTAAGAAAAAGTACCCATGCAACACTGGGGTACAAGCACCGACTGTTCTGTGTTCTGTGCCCTGGGGTCAAGCACCATGCTTCAGCAAGCATTGGCAGAAAGTGATGAAGTCTCTAGATTGGTCAATGGAAAGGGTTCTGCTCGCTGTGCTCATGGCCTGTCCTCATGACCCAGGAATAGATGCTGCCAGGTCTATCGCATACATTCACCACGGCCACAAAACAACTTCGAAGGCCCAGAATTAAGTCATGAAATAGATTCCAACAATATGTCAAAGCTCCCAGATAACTATACTTTCCAGCTAAAATGCACCAGGTTCTAACATACTTTGAGCAGAGTATATGAAGGCATTTTGGCCATGTGACTTAACTGTGTGGAAAAAAATACAAGTTCCCTTGAGCGAATCCATAATTATATACCCATCAGCTCCAGAACATAAAATGCAAAGAAAGTTCATTTATAGTAGTAGAAAGCATAATTAAAAGTTATGCAATTTTTCCTTCTCTGGGTTTCATCTTGTTTCATTTTTTTCCTCTCTTCCCCTATGATCCTCTGTCTTGTTTCTCAAATTCCTAATGTCACTGAGATCATATGATAATTGTCTTTCTCTGATTGACTAATTTCGCTTAGCGTAATACCCTCTGGTTCCATCCATGTTGTTGCAAATGGCAAGATTTCATTTTTGTCTTGATGGCTGCATAATATTCCATTATATATCTATACCACATCTTCCATAGGATTCTTAATCTGAGGAAACAAACTGAGGGTTGCTGGAGTGGAAGGAGGTGGGAGAGAGAAGGTGGCTGGGTGATAGACACTGAGGAGAGTATGTGTTGTGGTGAGCACTGTGAATTGTGTAAGACTGATGAAGCACAGACATGGACCCCTGAAACGAATAATATATTCTATGTTAGTAATTAGAAAAAAAAACTTAAAAAAAAAGTTATGAGATTTCTTTTTAAGGTTTAAGCTAAAAGTTGTTTTCTAGGCCAGAGACACATGTGAAAATGTCGATCTGCATGTTGCCTGAAATATTAACATGAAAGAGAAATTTTGTCATTTCAGTACATTATATAAGTAATTCTTGCTCTGTATTCAAGATGACTTGACATGTTTTAAATATACTGGTTGAGGGCGCCTGAGTGGCTCAGTCGGTTAAGCCTCTGCCTTCGGCTCAGGTCATGATCTCAAGGTCCTGGGATGGAGCCCCACATTGGGCTTCCTGCTCAGCAGGGAGCCTGCTTCCCTCTCTCCCTCTGCTTGCTCCCTTGGGCCCTCTGTCAAATAAATAAATAAAATCTTTCAAAATAAATAAAGAAACAAACAAGCAAACTGGTTGAGTTACTGCCAGGAATGGCCAGCAATCCCTGTACAGATGGATGAAAGATTAATCCAAACTTTGCTGTGAAAGAGAAGAGAAGGGGAAACGGCCAATGCTCAAGAGACTAAGACCCTTTGCTCTTCTTTGCTCGGGCTTTTATTGATCCTTCAGGATAATCCCAAATCCTTATCACTGTTTCTCAAGCACGTGACGTGTGACCAGGGGTCTTACCAAAACAAGGAGGATCTGCTTCCCGGAAAGATAAGATATGCTAATCTGCGTGTTCTACTACACACAGCCTAAGGGACAGTGCAGACATCTCTTAGATCCCAGGGTGGCCGTTTGAACTAAGAGTGTTTCGGGAAGGCAACTGCCTGTGGCATTCCAAGGGCAGAGGGGTCATGCGGGCCTCATTGCCCTTCTCCAAAACCTTCCTTTGCCCCAAGCAGCCTCTGTGTTACATTTTAGCAAGCCAGGTGTTATGGCTGAGTTCATGCCCTACATTAAACCCAATAAGCTAAGGTTGGCACAATCAGAAGAGAAAACCCTTTAAGTAAGAGGAACAAAAAGAATATGTGGATTTATCAGTGGGTTTGATGGCCTATGGGATTTAGCGTTCTCTGAGAAGAACCAGAAGCCACCGTAGTTTCTGGTAAGTGGATTATAGGGAAAACTTTAAGTCAGAAGCTGCCATTAGGGTCATTACTGATGTTTTCAGGTAGGAGATAGGAAGACGAAGATCAGATCTCTATAGTGTGCAAGACTCTGGGACTGCAGAATTCCTTTGAAAAGTAAGTTACTAGTTTATAATAAATGTATGACACCCTAATAGTTTCAGAATGAGACACTTTCTTATAAACAGGAGACCTAATTTCATAGTTAGACGTAAAAATCTCATTTTGGAAAAAATAAAAAATAAAAACCATGAAAACTAGGCTCAAGGAATTCCTTGGGACATGCCTGTGCTTCCTTTTTAATCAATTTCTGAACTGTGACATTTTAATTGTGGAATAGAAATTAATTCCATTTGCCATAGCGAAACGCAAGACAGCGCTAGAAAATCGGCCAGCATGGACTTTTTCAAGCCACTTCCAATTTAGCTAAGAAAAGCCAGGCATTTAGAAATTCTAATCAAGAACATGAGGAAAAATAGAAAAATGTGTGCCATTTCAACACATTCTCTGTGTGACAGGAACCAACATTATTATCCTTTCTTTCAACAGAATTCCATGTGCATAAAAATAAAATATAAACACAGCTGTGCCCTATTCATGATAACAGATCAATTTCCGAAAAGATGTTAATCAAATATTTTAATACAGAGTTATATTGTATATACACTAGGGCAGTATGACAGCATGCTTTTTAGATTTCAGTAACAACTATATTTTTTTAAACTATACTTTTTAAAACAACTATACTTTTTTTTTTTAAAGATTTTATGTATTTATTTATTTGTCAGACAGAGAGAGAAAGCACAAGCAGGCAGAGGCAGAGAGAGAAGCAGGCTCCCTGCTGAGCAAGGAGCCCCACATGGGACTCAATCCCAGGATCCTGGGATCATGACTCGAGCTGAAGGCAGCGGCCTAACCGACTGAGCCACCCAGGCGTCCCTAAAACAACTATACTTTTCAAAAACTTTTTTAAAAAACTAAATTAAGATAAAAGACAAAAAAATAAAATATACAAATTTTAAAACTTGCAAAGATATAATCTCATAATAAAGAATAATACTCCCCAAGAAGAGATTTGGTAACCAACCTGTCCAAATCAAAAAAGTTTTCAAGTTTTGAATAGAAAAAATATATATATATAATATATATGTGTGTGTGCATGTGTGTGTGTGTGTGTGTGTGTGTGTGTGTAATAATTTCTCTAAAATATTTGACCTGTATCATAAGATCTCTATCAGTTGAACTCTATTACACTTTTTGGGGGAACTATATTATGTGACAGAGGTAATAATTATTTTTTTAAAGTACTGAATCATCAAACTGTCTAAAGTAAACACATATTAAATATGGTTTAATTAACTTCCAAGAATTATAAAGGACTTCTCAGACTTTGAAACAACATTACTTAACTTCTTATTTTGAATATTTCTTAACTTCTTATTTGAAATAATTATAGAATCACAAGAAGTTACCAAAAAAAAAAGACACAGGAAGATTCTGTGCACCCTTCACCCAGTCTACCCCAACCTTTTTTTTTTTTAATTTATTTATCAGAGACAGAGAGAGCACAAGCAGGGAGAGCAGCCGGCAGAAGAAGGAGCAGGTTCCCCACTGAGCAAGGAGCTGGATGCAAGACTTGATCCCAGGACCCTGGAATCATGACCTGAGCTGAAGGCAGATGCTTAACCCACTGAG
Organism: Enhydra lutris kenyoni; assembly: GCF_002288905.1. Classification (NCBI taxonomy): domain Eukaryota; kingdom Metazoa; phylum Chordata; class Mammalia; order Carnivora; family Mustelidae; genus Enhydra; species Enhydra lutris. Next base: position 14,315,650 of record NW_019154100.1, on the reverse strand, counting down.
CCCCCTAGGAACCCCAACTTACCACAACTTTAACATCTTCTATCACTTCAGTGCAATGTGAAAACCAGGCAGTTGACACTGGAACAAATTATAGAGCTTATTTAGATTTTACCAGTTCGACATACATTCGTTTGTGTACACGTGTGCGTTTATTTCTGTGTCATTTTACCATGTGTGGGTTCGTTTTTCCATCACTACAGTCAAGATATGAAACAGTGCCATCATCACATAACTCCCTTGTGCTACTCCTTCATAGCTACATCCACCCCCATCCCTAACCCATGACAACTGCTAATATGGTCTCCCTTTCAAGAATTATGTCATTTAACTAATGTTTTATAAATAGAACCATACAGTACGTAACTTTCTGAGGTTGGCTTTTTGCCTTGAGGTTCATGCAAATTATTGTATGTATCAATAGTCCATGTCTTTTTTATTGCTGATCAGTATTCCATGGTATGGATGTTTAACCATTCACCCATGGAGGGATTTAGTGAATTTCTAGTAGTTGGCTATCAGAGCTGCCAAGAACATTCACCTACAGATCTCTCTGTGAAAATAAGTTTCATTTCTCTGAGATATATACCCAGGGATATAAAGGATGACTGTATTGTTAAGTCCATTACTTAGTTTAAGGAATTGCCAGACACTATTTCCAGAGTGTCTGTGTCATTGTTTTACCCCATCGGTGACGGATGAGTGATCCTGTTACTATGCTCCAGCACTTGGCTGTGTCACTATTTGTTACTCTGAGAGGTATACGTGATTGTGTTACATGGTGGTTTTAATATGCATTTCTCGAATGGCTCATGATGAACATCTTTTCATGTGCTTACTTGCCATCTTTATAACCTCTTTGGTGAAACATTTGCACCTGTCTTGCCCATTTTCTAAATGGATGGCTGAACTTGGGAAGAGAGATTTTTAAAAGCAACTTACATATTCTAGATACAAACCCTATGTATTTTCTTCTAATCTGTGGCTTGTCTTTTCACTTCTTTTTTTTTTTTTTAAAGATTTTATTTATTTGACAAAGAGAGACAGAGCAGGAACACAAGCAGGGGGAGTGGGAGAGGAAAAGCAGGCTTCCCGCCAAGCAGGGAGCCTGTTGTGGGGCTCGATCCCAGGACCCTGGGATCATGACCTGAGCCAAAGGGAGATGCTTCACAACTGAGCCACCCTGGTGCCCTTGTCTTTTCATTTTCTTAACAGAGGCTTTCACAGAGCCAAAGATTTAATTTTGATAAGTTCAATTTCTCCAGTATGTTTTTGGGGGTACTTTTCTGCCCTATTTACTACATAATGCACAATTTTCAGTTATGCTTTAAGTATGGAACATTGTCCTTCAATAAATCTTAGGAATTTTGTGTCACAATGCTTAACTTTAACTACCTCGTAAATGTGATAGCTTTATAAATTATGCCAGAGGACAATTCTGTACACTATACACTCCAGGGATTATTTTTATTTCCTTCAATAAAACTCAACTGATTCATGAATGTTGTTTTTGTTTCTCTCAATTCTCCATGGACCTATGAAAGCTTTGCCATGCAAAACGGCAGGTGCTGACACCAGTCAGGGGTAAGTAGCCCACATTGCAGCATGAGGTCCATTAAATCAGAATCAGGAAAGGAAGACAGACTTGGGTTGGATTACTGTCTTGCCAAAATGATTCTGAGCTGTATTTCAGTATGGGAAAGGGGGGAAAAAAAAGAAAAGAAAAAAATAGATATATATCTAACTTTAAATAAATGAAACAGAATCATTTGACGAGTGTCAAGGGAAAAGACCACCCCTTCAATATCTCATATACTGAATTTCTTACTTGAATTTCTTACTTGCTAAGGGGAAACTGTGCTGGCAGAACACAATCTCTCTAGGCAAAGAACCCAATTTATATCACTTCTAGGGAAAGTGAGGAGTGTAGAGATGGGCCGACATTCCAAAGTTAAGGGAACTGAAGCAACACTGCGGCCCGGAGCTGTGGGACTGGTAGACCAGGACCGACTTGAAATCTGGACTGTGGTTATTTGTTAGGGTTTAGAACCAGAGCCAAAGAATCAGTTTGTCTCATAAACTTTGAAATAGGTGTGGGTTGTTTTTTGTTAATACAGTCTTTTTTAAAAATCTTAGTCCCCTTCCCACACCTATTGAATCAGGATCTCTGGTGGTGCGGGTGTGTGGCTAGCTAGCTCAACAGAGAGACAGACAGATGTATGAGGGGTGGGGGGGTCGGGGGGAGGTTATGTACTTTCTGTTTAAAGTAAAGCAGTGTACGGGGTGCCTGGGTGGCTCGGTTGGTTAAGTGTCCACCTTCAGCTCAGGTAATGATCCCAGGGTTCTGGGATCGAGCCCCACATCTGGCTCCCTGCTCTGTGAGGAGTCTGCTTCTCCCTGTCCCTCTCTGGCTCCCCCTGCTTGTACACTCTCTGTCTCCCTCTAAAAAATAAATAAAATCTTTAAATCAATCAATCAGTCAATCAATCAAAGTGAAACTGACTTGGGCTTGTGGTATTTTTGTCACCACTGAAACCATCCTGCGATGGAGCAAACCAATGAGGAGATGCGTAGAATGGAGGCTGCAGTCTCCACAAGCTTTGTTGGAGTGAGCAAAGGCACCAAGAGCAGTGACTGGGGTGATTCCCCCTCTCTCTCCTCAAATGCAAGGCACCTGCTCTTATCGCTAATACTTTCTTTTCCTTCATAAAAGGTCTGAATCATGGAGAAAGCAAATCCTTTCAGAACCTTTGGCCTCTCATTTAATCCTCAGAGACAAGAGTTACACATACACCATACACTTAGTCACATACTTCAAGGTCAAAGTTCTTTTTATTATTGCAAAATGATAGAGTCTTTAGATAAATGAGAGTTATTCAAGTTAGTTATTGACTCTTTCAGCAGACCAATCAGCTCATGCCATTCTGCCCTTTGGGATACTCAGTCCTATTAGAAGTTCAAATCTTTATGTTCTGATTCAATCTGCCTCATTTTTAGCCAGCTAAACTCCCTACCTAGTTATCTGCTCACTTATATTTGACCCTGGAAACTTTTCAACTTAATTGCTCTTTTAAAAATGTTTAACTCAGTAATACATGTAAGTGTTAAATATAAATCATTTCATTAAAAAAAGAAAGAAAGAAAGAAAAGAAAAAGAACGATGCAAGAGAAATCTCCTCTCTCTCTCCCCCTCACAAATCTTTTCCACAAAGGCAACAATTTTAACTGGTTTTGGTTCTTCTTGTGGTTACTTCCAGAGCTATTTTTAAATATATGATTACGGTATTAGTTTTCCAGAGCTGCTGTAACAAATTGGGACAAACTAGGTGGGTGAAAAGAAATTCATTCATTTCTCTCACACTTCTGTGGAGACTAAAAGTCTGATATCAAAGTAATGGCCTGTCCATTCTCCCACTAAGGTTCTAGGAAAGAATCATTCTTTGTTTCTTTGTACCTTCCAATTATAGCACATACCATCAATATTAAGATTTGTATCACGCAAAAAAATTCCTTATGTACATCTGCATTCAATCTCCCACCCCGAACCAAAGAAAACATCAACTTTTCTTCAATTATAGATTAGAGCTTCCTTTCCTATAATTTCATATAAGTAGAATATTACAGTATATAATCTTTTGTGTCTCCATTCTTTCCCCTTAGTAGGTTTTTGAAACTCAACCACATTGTTACTATATCTGTACTGTAGCTCACTCCATTGTATGGTTATATCACAACTTGCTTATTCATTTCCCCTATTAACATTTCCACTTCGGGACGATTTGGGGACGATATGCAATGAACATTCAAATCCTTACATGGGCATAGGTTCTCATTTACCTTGGTTAAAAATCTAGAACTGGCCTTGTAGGCTGTACACTTTCTTTTTTTTTATGCTAGAACTGGCCTTATAGGTTGTACACTTTCTTTTTTTTTTATGTTAGTCACCATACAGTACATCATTGGTTTTTGATGTAGTGTTCAACAATTCATTAGTTGCGTGTAACACCCAGTGCTCACTACAACATGTGCCCTCCCTAATACTCATCACTAGGCTACCCAATCCCCTCACCTCCCTCCCCTCTGAAACCCTCAGACCCTTTCCCAGAGTTCATAGTCTCTCATGGTTCGTCTCCCGCTCTGATTCCCCCTGCCCTCAGTTTTCCTTTCCTTCCCCGAATGTCATCGGTGCTATTCCTTCTGCTCCACAAATGATTGCTAGTAAGACATGGTTGTGTGCTTTTTTGTACAAAGTTAAACTATTCTCCACAGGAGTTGTACCATTTTGTAATCCTATTAGTAAATATGAGAGTTCTAATTGCTTCACCACCTTGCAAAAACCTTTTTTTTTAAATAAAGATTTTATTTATTTATTTGACAGACAGAGATCACAAGTAGGCAGAGAGGCAAGCAGAGAGAGAGAGAAGAGAGAGCAGGCTCCCTGCGGAGCAGAGAGCCTGATGTGGGGCTCAATCCCAGGACCCTGGGATCATGACCTAAGCCGAAGGCAGAGGCTTTAACCCACTAAGCCACCCAAGCACCCCCAAAACTTTTAATTTTAGCCATGCTAATAAGTGCATAGTGATAAATCATTTTGATTTTACTTTGCATTTCCTTGATATTTGAAATCTTTTCATATGCTTGGTTGTCACTTAAAGATCTCTTTTTGCGAAGTACCTTTTTAAATATTTTTTGCTCGTTTTTAATTGGCTTGATGCTTTATTATTGAGGTGTAAAAATCATTCGCATCTTTTAGATATAGTCCTTTGTCAGATATGTCATCCCTTAATATTGCTGGAATACATTCTAATGATATGTCCTAAGAAAGGATAAATATTGTAGTCTTTGGATGCCTAAAAATATATTTTCCCTAGTCATGTTTAAAAAACTGAGAAATAAATAAATATTAAAAATAAACATAAAGATTTTAGTATAGAATTTTCTTTAGATTTTTTTTCTCATATCTTTGAACATTATCTTCTAATATTAGGTTTAGTGTTGAGAAGTATACCTGACTATTTTTCCTCTTTAAACCGAGTATTCTTGATTTTTATTTCCCTCTTCCCTTTATTTCAAACGTTTAGGTTTGTTACTTTTTCTTCATTAATGAACTTCTCCTATTTTTCTGTCCTCTTGTTGGACTGTTTTCAATAATTAACCTAAGAACTCAGTGGGTCTTATCAACTTGAATTGGAATTAGTTCTTTGCTAATGGTTAGGAGCATAGGTCCTGTGTTCCACTGCAACACTGGCTTCAGGCTACTGGGAATGATTTGGAATTTATTCAATATGAGGATTTAGTTGTTTAATACAGTTAAATAAAGTAGCAAGGCATTATATTGTTACTATTGTTACCATTAGTTGCAATATTATCAGTATGATTACCATTAGGAGGAATATTAGGATCCCTCTGATAGTGTTCTCCCATCCATTTTCTTTTTCTAGGTTAATAATTATTGACATGATGGTTTCCTTGAGTTGATACCCTATTTTTAAAAATTTTTTCTTATGTGTTCTGTCTATGTTTTTGTTATGCTTTCTGAATAATTTCACTGCGTTTATCTTTCAACACTAATATGAATGTATTTGGCACTTACATTTTTAACCTTTAAGGGCTCTTATTCTTCTGTTTGTTTTCATTGCATTCTGGTCTTGTTTTAGGGATGCGGTCCTCCTTGACTGTCTCTAAGAACACATATTAGAACTTGGGGATTCGTTCCCTGGTTTTGCACTGCTTATTTGTTTTTAATCCTTCATTTCATAAATTTTCTTGTACTCCAAAATAATTTTTTAAAATTTGTTTCACTTGGACTTTCTTTCATTTTGCAAGCGCTTGTCACCTCCGCAGTTATTCATGATTTTCTGTTTATATTTACTTAATGCAACACATTACTAGGAAGAGCTGGGTATGTAATAAAATTGGATTGTGGCCTCTCCTTACCTGTAGCCCTTTCACTATTCTAGGTGTGACTTACTCCTGGATACTTCCTCAGGTACCCCCTTTCCCATACACTTGCTAATTCCAGAGATCTATAGAAGTACTATGCAGAGGTATTCCTCACATTTGCTTCATTGCTAGGAGTTCATACCCCTTTGTGTTTCTTCATTTGCATTATAAAGTGGTCACAAGAGAAAGCGATTATAAATATGCGAGCTCACTATACTGTCTCCCCCACCACCACATCTGTTCTTTATTGTTTGTTTGCTTGTTTGTGAACTGTGATATTATTGATTCAGTTGCATTTTAAATTTTAAAATGTTCAAACCCAAAATTGAAAGAGTAAAACAAAACAACCATAAAATCCCTCACTTGCATTAGAGGACCGCAGACTGTCACAGCTGTTCGTCTCCCTGGAGTACATGAACACATACTTTCCTTTGACCAAACTATTTGAAATAGGTGACACACATCTCCACGTTGACCTCTAAATGCCTCAGAATGTCTTTCCACAATGAAAGCTTTCCCACGTAACCACACCACCACAAGACCATCAGCACTCCTAAGAAAAAAACAGTAACACAAGACATTATCCAACATTTCAGGTGATTAGCAGATTTTCCCAGTTATCATAAAAATATCTTCAATCAAGTTTTAGGCAATACAAATGGCCGTTAGGTCTCTTTAGAATCCCCAGCCTGGAACATTCTCCTACCTCCCACCCTTCCTTATGAAAGTTAATACTTTGAAGGGTCTACTCTTCTCTGTATACCACAGACACACTATGGGTTCAGTTCCAGACCACCGCAACAAAGCAAATATTGCAATAAAGCAAATCAAATGAATTTTTTGTTTTTGTACTGCACAGTTATGTTTACACTATACTGTAGTCTAGTAACTGCAATAACATCATGTCTAAAAGAAACAATGTATATATCTTAATTAAATGATACTTTATTGCTAAAAAAACACTAAACATCACCTGAGCTTTCCCCAAATCACCACCTTTTTGCTGGTGGAGTGTCTTGACTGGATGTTGATGGCTGTTGACTGATCAGGGTGGTGGTAGCCAAAGGATGAGTGGCTGTGGCAATTTCTTAAAATAAGATAGCAGTGAAGTTTGCCATATCCGTGCACTCCTCCTTTCACAAATGATTTCTCCGTAGCATGTGATGCTGTTTGATAACATTTTACCCAGAGTAGAACTTCTTTCAAAATTGGAGTCAATTCTCTCATTATCATTTAAGTTCATACGATATTCTAAATACTTTGTTGTCACTTCAGCAATTTTCATAGCATCTTCACCAGGTCTAGATTCCGTCTTAAGAAACCACTTTCTTTGCCCAGTATAAGAAATAACTCCTCCTCCATTCATGTTTTATCATGAGATGGCAGCGATCCAGTTCCATCTTCAGGTTCTACTTCTAATTCTAGTTCTCTTGCTGTTTCTACTACATCTGCAGTTACTTCCTCCACTGAAGTCTTGAAACTTCAATTTGTAAAAAAAAAAAAAAAAAAAAAAAATTATCTGTGAAGCACCACAAAGTAGAGCGTTATAAAATGAGATGTGTCTGTAATGTCTTCCTAGATGGGTCTACTTCTCTTCCAGAATTAAGAAATAGGAACAATTTACTATTTTTCTATCCTGAAAGCTCTAACTGCCTTTTTTTTTCTTCTTTCTTTTACTCTTCTTTAAAAGTAAACTCCTCCACATTCCCCCAACTACCTTCCTCCTAGATGCTTACAGAAGTTCTTTTGCCTTATTAAATCACACTTTTTTTTAAGACCCTCGTTTTCCCTACACCATTGTTTTAAACACCACCAAGCCATTTTTCACACAACATTAACTGCAAATATCCTGAAGCAAAGTCTCATTATCATTGCTCCTCTGATATCAAGACCACCCAGGTACACTCCCATGTAAAGTGTTTTCTTCCTACTGAAAAATTAGAGGTCTGCTTCTAGTTCATTGACGCACAAGCAAATGTACACAAGCTTACTGTCTAAATTATTTATGGACAAGAGTCATTCACTGCACTATGCTTTAGAGAAAAGTTTCCTTTCCGTAACTAATGTGTATTTGATTCTTATTTTCAAGTTAATATTTCCAAAAATTTCAAAGACCTAATAATTTTTGTGAAACCCAAGGTAATTTTTTGTTCAGTATCCTCAATTCAAAGACAAACTAAACAACGAAAACAAGAGCAACACAGAAACAGAAACAGAAACAGAAACTGTGTGCAGCATTAGCAAACTGAAACCATTGCAGAACTACAGCATGGTAACATGAAATAATAGTATTTCCAACTTCAGGCATAGGAAAATGAAATTCCATATCCTGTACATAAAATATACCATAGATGAGATAATAAATTAACTAGACGCTTAACTGTTTAAATGAAATTTATGATTAAAAATGTTTTTTGCTTCCTTTCCTTCACCCATTAAAAATAATAGTCAGTGCTGACATGACTTTCAGTGGATTTTTAGAGATTTAATCTAATAGGACAGGAGAAGAATTTTGTTGAGTTGTGCTGAATACGCTTCTGAGAGTCTGGTGGCCAGACACAGTTATAAAACATGATAGTCTCTGGTTCATACATGAATACATGCATGAATGAAATAATTTAGGGCCTAACAAGAATTATTTTATGACTATTATGCCTGTTGTCTCAGGAAATTTCCAGTGGGATGATTGGAGAATTTGGCTTCTTGCTCCCATGACCCATTATAAGGGTTTTGTGTCTTGGTTTCCCAATAAGGCTTATTCTCTCATCTTTACTTTGAAACTCAAATATTCAGTAATTACAAGGGTTTGGTAGGGGGAAAAGTTGATTGGTATCTGTAAAATTAAATTGTAGTATTTACCTTCTTTCTTTTAAAACAAAATTAATAGTCTCACATTATAGAGTGTAACGGCAACCTCAGGCTTCGTTGGCATTTGGATTCATCACTTGTTTTCTTGATTTATAAAATTATTCTCTTAAGTTATAAAAAGTGTCTGTGATGATGATACCCAAGTACATATATTTTGTCTATTCACCTCAAGTAAACAGTAAACCAAGGTGTCAAACAAGCAAAATAAAATAGAATTAAAGCAATAAGGAAGTTACAGCTCTTTACAAATAAGTGTGACCTAGAGTCAGTCAGTAACTGATCTCCAAACTGACTGCAGTTCAAGGCCTCATTCTACGGAACCCTACCTTAACCAGGTCCCACCTTTCTCCAGTTTTGTTTAGCCACAGGCTCTGACTTACCTACTCTCTGGGCTCATTACTATGGAGACAGGCAGGATACGCCAGCCTGAGCCTGGAAGGTGTCCATGGCATCTGCTTCTAGTTTCCCAGGTCTCTTTGACTGGCCTTCTTTCCCACTGACAGAGAGGCCTTCCATGGGGCTGGAGGCCTGAGGAACCTCTAATCTACTTGGTTGATACCCTGATACAAGGTCTAGATACTGGGGGGCTTTACATGGTTCCTACTGCAAACTCCCTGTTCTGAACAAAACTCCAGGGGTGTTCACCTCTCTGTAACAGTCTCCGTTTCCTAGAGAATTAATTCTGTTACTATGTCTCAGGGCTTCCCCTCAACATGGATTTTAAGATCTTCCTGGATCAAGCTCTTCTCATGTTCATTTGGGCCTGTCACCTCTCAGGGACGTGCTGTCTTTGGCCACATTGGATTCCAGAGACCAAGCATGTTTTCGTCTCACTTTTTTTCTTCCGCACTTCAGGAGAAACCAGGATGTCTGCTGGCCACACCTTTCAATTTACAGTGCTTCAGAGCACAGGTTCTTAACCATGTAAAGTTGCCATGCTTCTGAAAAAGAGCTATGTGGTGCCCTCACTCCAGAGATACGCGCATACGCACACTCAAAATCTGTTTCACATATTAGAGGGAACTAACAAACTCTCTAATATCCTCCCAGGCCCTAAGACCTCCTGCTTTCGACTGAATTCTCTAAGGTTGGGCTGCATTTGTATTTTCCGGTGCCTGTGAACCCCGAATTCCAATTACCTTACACACCTGAATGCAGGAAGCCCCACCCCGTAAAAAATCTTACTTCATGTTTCTCAGGGTTTGGTGTAAAAATTAAATATATAGACTTTTAGAAAAGAAGTCAAAGCCTACTCTATGATATTTAATACCTTAACCTAATTAGACATCTCTGTTTAAAATTACATTTCTAAAAGTATCGATTTCTTTAACTCTATTGCTCTTTTCCTCTCCTAGATCTCAGGCAACAACTTGCTCACTTCCCCACACTTCCCTTCCACACCTTGTACATGCATCTTCTATCATCACTTAGCTTCTTGTTGTCATCCACCAGTTTTACCATCCGTTTGTCACTTCTGTTCAAATTTTCAAAGTGCGGTACTTTAAATCCATATATGATGGAAACCATAACCCAAACTACAAACCAAAACACGAAACCTTGTGTCCACCCTTTAAATATGTATACGTGACCTCTGTGAAAGGCTCACTTCCTTTTTTAAATGATCTTAATGTTCATCTACAGATATCAACACCTGCAAAGTGAGGCAATACTCCTACTAATAAAAAGCATACGGATGCATCCGATTCTTGAGTGGAGAAGTGAATTGTTTTCTGGTGAATACATTTACCCAAGCTGTATTTTGATGTGCAAACTCATTTTCAAAAAACCCTATGGGGCGCCTGGGTGGCTCAGTGGGTTAAAGCCTCTGCCTTCGTCTCTGGTCATGATCCCAGGGTCCTGGGATCAAGCCCCACATCGGGCTCTCTGCTCAGCAGGCTCTCTGAGCAGAGAGCCTGCTTCCCTTCCTCTCTTCTCCCTGCCTCTCTGCCTACTTGTGACCTCTGTCTGTCAAATAAATAAATAAAATATTTTTTTTTTAAAAAAAAGCTCTATAGGATGAGAGAATTTGGAATTACTTAACCATTAAGCAATTTTCACTTCTCTAAGATATAATTTTGGGGAAGAAAACTATTGTATTCTGATAGATGAGAATAAAACACGTTGCATTGTAAATTTCTGTTAAAACATTCCCACTTCAAACATGTCGACATACTTCTTCCCCAACAGACACTAAAGCCTTTTTAGCTATGTTTGTCTGAAGTCAATTTCAGGAAACACTTCTCGAAATCTCTCCTTTTAGGGGCGCCTGGGTGGCTCAGTGAATTAAAGCTTCTGCCTTCGGCTCAGGTCATGATCCCAGGGTCCTGGGATTGAGCCCCGCATCGGGCTCTCTGCTCGGAGGGGAGTCTGCTTCCCCCCACCCTCTCTCTGCCTGCCTCTCTGCCTCCTTGTGAGCTCTCTCTGTCAAATAAATAAAAATAAAATATTTAAAAAAAAGAAAAGAAATCTCTCCTTTTATAACTTTCCTGGAAAACACAGCACAAATATCAACTATAAGAAGACAGACCGATGGAGAGATACATGATACATAGATGGCAGACAGATAAAAATATCTTCCCCCCATTATTTCCCATAATGATGTAAACTTTCCCCTTTATGGCTTCTTGCTCGTTCCACTGTTACTTCTTTTCTGTATGATCTTAGCTATTTCTAGGTTTTTCTTACTGGGATACCTCAGAATGTTTTATAAGCCAATATACTGTATTAAGATATTAATTTTTGCTTCATTGTTATTGTTGTAAAAGAATATAAGGACAACAACAGAATTGTGTTTTGTTTTACATAGTTCTTTTCTTTACTTCTCTTTACCTGCTCCAAAAAGATAACCAGGCAAGCAGTAGCCTCAGCAGACGAAGGCAGCCTTTCCTTCTTTACCTAAATCTAAGTTCATTGGCTGCATCATGTTAGCAAAGAGGAAATTCAGGGGTGCAGGAGAACTGGGGAAAACTTGCCCTCGGTCCTGGGCCTCCCATCCCTGCAACAACATTCCCACGCCCAGAAAGGGCCCCTACGCCAATGGACAGGGCTGATTTCCAGGGCTCACGAGAGGTTGGAATCAAAGCATCTCAGAGGAACCAGCAGTGCTGAGGACCAGAGGAAGCTCAGTGAGCACACCGTTCTGTGGGAAGAAGACCCCTTGGCTCTCTGCAGAACCCCCAGGGAGGAACAGGCCTATTGCTTTCCTGGAAGCTCTGGTGAATAAGGGCTTGACGTTAAATTATATTGGACTTGAAGAAAATAAAGAAATGTTTCCTTTTCACACATCCAACATTGCTCAGTTATTTACTATACCTATTATCTACACATCATTCTTATTCTCTCTAGAATATCAAGTCCTAAATAAAATAAAATCTTTAAAAAGGGGGTGGGGTATCTGGGTGGCTCAGTCAGTTAAGCATCTGCCTTTGGCTCAGGTCATGATCTCAGGGTCCTAGGATTGAGTCCCAAATCTGGCTCCCTACTCCCTCCCTCCTCCTCCCTCTGCCTCTGTCCCTCCCCCAGCTCATGTTCTCTCTCTCTCCCTCTCAAATAAATAAAATAAAATCTTAGAATATCAAGTCCTAAACTCATGTCTTTATTTTCTACATCCCTTAAAAAAAAAAGGGGGCATCTGGATGGCTCAGTCAGTTAAGCATCTGCCATTTGCTCAAGTTGTGATCCCGGGGTCCTGGATTCAAGTCCTACATCAGGCTCTCTGCTCCACAGGGAGTCTTTCTTCCTCTGCCTCTCTCTCTGTCTCTTGTGAATAAACAAATAAAATTTAAAAAAAAAGGAGATAAAGTAAAGGTTTATAGTCTTATGTTCCTTGATTTTCCACATACCACATTCTACATTATCTCTCCCCCAAAACCTGCTTAGAACTACTCTTTCATCCTTAGAACCTATCTTAACAATCATGAACAAAGCACTGTGTTTATTGAATTCCAAATCTAGGTTTCATTGTGATTGCACTACAGAATACATTGTTGAATTAACAGCATCATATTTTCTGCTAATCTTTAAATTCAAATTATTTTTAGCATCATGAAATGCCAAGGCAGATCATACAGAGGCATAAACTTATAATCAACAATATAAAAAATAAAATTTGCTTTTGATCAATCATTTCATGGCTTATGGCAGTGGCCTCAAATCACATGAGGTGGGGCATATAAGAAAACAATACAGCCTATGAAAGCGATACAATTAAGGAAGGACAGTCAGAAGAAAGGCAGGCAGGGACAAGAGGTGCTGTCCCAACAGGAAAACTACCCTTAAAAGGAAAAAGACCCTATCCTGTTATTTGAGGCTTTATTCAGCACCCCAGCTTTAAATCTTCCTACTGGGAGGAGTTAGACAACTTGTATGTGACAAAAAGAAAGGGAATGGCCTTGGGTGTCCTAATCCAGTCCCCCCACCCCCCACCCCCCACCAGACCAGCTCAAGAGCCAGAGGGATATTTAAACAAAGAGCGTGAGCTTGCTGCTGGCTAATATGCCTTGGGATAGGGAGCTGTCTTCTTGGTCCCCAAGGCTCGAAACTCCACCCTGGAAGGAGTCCTCCACCCTTTCCCACACGGACAACTACCTGATAGATAGATGTGCACGGACAAAAACTGGATTGGGTGACAGAGGAACAGAGGGTTAATCAGATTAAGACAGCCTTCCAACAATGTCATTAAAACCCCTAGACTTAGTAACTCCAATGGTAACCCTTTCGGGTCCCCTCCCTTTTGGGGAGCTTTGTACTATCATTTCATTATCCCTCATAAATTTTGCTTTGCTGCTCACCACTCTGTCTGGTCTACCTCTTCACTCTCCATGAACCGTGGACGGGGAAGGAAAAGAAAGGCTGCAACCCAATCTATCTGCTCTCCACACAGCCTAATATGCTTTCCCTGGGGACTGAGCAAAAACATATTCTCTGATTACAGTTTTGTGAGACATTCAAAACATATCGATTTGTTTAATTGGGTCACTATTATTTTTCTTAATTTCACTTTTTGACATTTATATATGAATGTGAAATACATTTGGCTATAATTTTATTAAAGGCAGAGAAGTACATTCTAAGTGTCTTATTCTGTTATAAGATTGTTGGTACAATAGAAAGTCACCTTGCAGATTCAGCCCTTTGCACAAATGGAATCATTGTTTTGTTTTAATTTTTTTAATTGAATTTGTTATAGTTGTCGATATTTAAAAACAAGAGGCATCAGATAAAAATCTAGGTATCTGGCTTCCTTTGACAAAAGAAAGAGCTGGTGTAACTAGACCTACTTTCTCTCATTTACCCTCCACGCCAACTGTCTCCCCTTTTTTTTTTTCATACAGTCTCTCAAAATCTTGAATTCCGTCCACTTCGTTCAGAGTTACCTGCGTGAATCCTGAAGACAACTGAGTTAGAAAATCTCGCTTAAATTTTCTTTGAGGAATTACAAATGGACTAGAATTGTGATTCTTTCTGAGATTCTTCCATAATTCATAACCAAACAATAACAGCCCATGTAGTGTGCTTTTTTTAAGGTAGCATTTTAGAGAGTGAACCAAGTAACTAAATATATCTATCTAAAATTACATCTAGTATGGTTTGTACCGATAATTGTAACATGCTCGCTTACTCAAAAATAAATCTCAGCGGTCAACAGGGATAGTTCAACGTGGATAGATAATCACCTAACCTTTTTGCCTAGTACTCTTGACATTCTTTTCCTGGGAGTAACATGAAACCATATGCCCAAGAAAGAAATAATAAGACAGAGAGCGAATATCATTTTATAACAAAATGGCAGTCATTAAAGCTAATGAGATTACAGCTCAGTATACAGGAAAGAAATAATGATCTGGACTCTGAGGTAAAGCCTTAAAGAAATTCATTCTCCTATCACCACCAAGAATACGTTTAGAATGACAGGTCCTAAAGTAAGTTGGCAAAATGAAACCTCTCTGCATATGGTGTTTACTCAGAAGGTGATGAGCCAAAGAGACCTTCATCCACGGCAAGCGGGACCTTCTCTGGCACGAGATCATTTCAAGAGCGGCCCCTGACAAAGGCTCAGGTTTTTGCGCCCATTAGGCTCAGTGTGAAAGGTCTCCGTGCACTTGCCAGCTGACATACAAGACCGTTATCTAAAGATGTGAGCAGCCACAGCACTGGCCCGGCTGCGACTGGAAACCAAAGCGACAATTAATTATGGATGGAATGTGGCCAGGCAAGGCTGCAATTGTAATCAAATGAGACCACACCGAGGAAAAATAACATTTTATCCTGTACTGGGTACCTCACAGATAGATTTATGACTACACTGCCAGTTGGAGATAAAGTAAAAATCAATCAAATTATTCATAGGAGTAACATAAGCATGAGCCAGTGAAACAAAAAAACATGCTTCCTATTACTGTGTTGCAAATACTTCATTTATATACCGCTTCATTCGGCAGAAATGCAGATCCTCAACCTTTTTTTTTTTTTTTTTTTTAATGAAAGCTGAGAAATATATTATCAGCTGGCACGATAATGAAGAGATCTGGGAACTTTTATATTCAAAGCCTGGGTTGCAAAAATATATTACAGTATTTCCTGCTTACTGCCTTGCTCATATTTTATTATGATAACTCTATTGCCTTTTGAAATGTGGAGCCTGGAAGCTACAGAGTATCTACAGTCAACAAATGAAAAAGCTTTTTAATTATGTCCATGAATAATCAAAAAGAGTGAAAAAAGTGCTAAATCCATGCAATAAAAAAGCTAAAGAACTTGTTTCTTTAGAAGCACAGTTTAAATCTCAGTCTAGTTCTGTAAAGGAAGGATCATCATTAGAAGAACATTCCCTGAAAGATAATCTTCAGAAGACTAACTTGTCAAGCTAAACAGAGAACCACTGCCACAAACCACAGGTTAATGGAAAAGAATATCTCGTGGACTAGAATTAGTTTACGATCTAGCAATTTTCTCTTATTTAAAAAAAAGAAGTCATCTATTGATGCAGTGAAGGTATGCACTTATCCGTTAGTAATGAAAGTAATACATTCTTTTTTATTTTTAGAGATTTATTTATTTCTTTTAAAGAGGGTGGGGGAGGGGCAGAGGGAGAGGGAGAAGGGTCTCAAGCAGACTCCAGCATGGGGCTTGATCTCATGACCCTGAGTTCACGACCTGAGATGAAACCAAGGGTCTGACACTTAACCAACTGCACCACCCAGGTGCCCCAATACATTCTTTTTAAAAAATCTCCGAGAATGTGATTGTTTTGTGTAGAAGTTTAAGTCACTTTGGCATTTCAAATGAAAATGTATGACAATCTAAACTCCAAAACTTGTAAAGCATCTGGGCAACTGAGACCTTCACATCAACAGCCTCGGAGATTTTACAGAAAAACTGGAGTCTCTCTGCCCAAATCCTCGATTCCATCTCACCTTCTACCCCCTTGCATCACTTGCCAAGCTCTCTGTAGTGTGGTGACTGGAGAGGGGCCAGAGGGTTCCAGCTAAGGAAGAGGGAGGCAGAATGCCACAGCAGGGGCAATCATTCAGTAACATTGCTTTCACTCACCACCCGCCTTCCCCTTCCAATCCCCCTCAGCTCTCAACCCCCCATCCCCACTGCAAAAGCCAGAAAAGAGGTGGGAGAGACGACGTACTTAGCCTGTAGGGAGTCACACTTAATAATTGCTTAACCAGCAGGGGGTCCTCTTAAGAAGTGGAACATTAGGTATGCTAATGGGAAGGGGCACGGGTTGGTGGTAAACAAATGAATCTACAAGCCAAAAGTAGGGTGATTCGCATTTGTGGGTCTCTTTACCTTCCCCACTCCGGAGGAGGCTGCCGCTTCGGAGTGGATTCTAATGAAACTAAACAATAAATATTGCTATAATGGCAATGCTTTTTTCCCAAGGGTCTCTGGTAGTTTAGCGTGGCACAACTGATTTTGCCTTTTTCAGTTGTCTTGTTCCTCACAATTAAGCAATTAAATACATTTGTCCACCTTTAATGGTTTTTTTGTTTTGGGGGGGGTTGGGGTTTTTTTGGTTTGTTTTTTTGCTTTGGTCCATTTGACATCAATATCAATTAAAAAGTACACTACCAAGAATTCTAGGAAGCAGATGCTTCAAAGGTGGACAGAGAGAAGCATCATGCAGATTATCTTTTTGATGTGAAGACTAGAGCACCCATTAGCAATAGTATTCCTGAATTCCTTTGTCCATGTAAGTGAAGCCCACCTAAAGGTGAGTAAAGCTTCAAATTGTTTTTCTGCAAACTGAATTTGTTCCTTCTCTGTGACAGAATGACAGAATATTGGGACACAGTTACTTGTATGTTTTTTCTGATGTAAAAAACAAGGTTGAGAAACAAAATTTTCAGACTGCTGAGGAATGTGTGTGTGTGTGTGTGTGTGTGTGTGTGTGTGTGTAAAAGTATGCAGGGGGGACAAAGACCATTATGCTAGAATACAGTCTCCTCATTTCCTTCATAATTCAGCATTCTGTCTTGATTTTTACAGAAAATCTCTTCACCCCTCTTCAGACTGGATTTTGCCCTCAGCCCCAAACGTACGTATATAATTCATACCTCGGTCTATGAAGTTCTCTTTAGAGTCCCAGAATCTACAGCCTCCCAAGAGGCTCCGTCTCCCACCATGGTTGGCAGAATCAAATAGCTCCCTTATCTGTGAGAAGTGTCTCTACACTGGAACTATGCTGGCATTCGCATCATTGAATTCTTAGCTATTTCTGCATATATTAGGGCCCCAGCATCCCATCCTCCATTTCCCTCTCCCTCCCCCGATTCTCAATGCTGCTGAGAATTATTTGAGGCCAGGAAACATCTTATGTGCTTCGGGGGTCTGAAGTACTGTGCATAAAACCTGGCACCAAATAGGTCCCCAATACAGTCTGTCACATTGGATCAAAGTTAAGAGTTTAACGTGTATCTGAAGAACAATTGCTATGTATGCATAACCTCTTTTAGTTTGCATTGTTCCGTCTTAGCAAACAGATTTAAGAAGACATTTTCATCTATTCATCTTATTGTCCCTTCGGCACTGTCTTATCACCACAGCCATCCTACATGGGACCTGTAAACAATTAAATTCTTACATATTCAACTCCAAACTGTGTAAAGTATCTGGAAAACTGCAATCGTCAAAGCAACAATCTAGGAAATAGCACATGGGAACTCTAGTCTCTGTTCTCGGCTCAAACCTTCTGTTCTCCCTAACCACCTACTCCTTCCTATAAATTACTGAGCTCTCTGTGCAGGTAGGTGCTGAGTGTGGAGGAGAGTCAGGGAATCCAAGGCAAAAGAAGAGGGAGCTATTTTATGTGAAGTGTGTTGTGTTAAGTGCCACGCATACCTTATTTATTTAATCTCAACATATAAGTATTAATATCCCTGTTTTGACACATAAAGAAACTGAGCCTAAGGATTTTCAACCACGGATAACAAGGTCACAATTCAAACCCTTTTCTTTCTGTGATGTTACACATGAACTAAACTGTTGCATACTTTTGTTACATTGCTATTTTTTTAACTAACTGATGAAAAGTATTTCTTATTCCATCAATAAGTACTTATTGAGTGTCCATGTGATAAACATGCATCTGATAAATAAAATATATTCCTGAAAATCTGCTTAGTGCTCTAATCTCCAGAAACATACTAGGGAAAGGAAGGAAGGAAGGAAGGAAGAAAAGAGGGAGGGAGAAAGAAAGAAGCAAGGAAGGAAAGAAGGGAGGGAGTAAGGGAGGTAAGGAAGGAAGAAAGGAAGGAAGGGAGAAAGAAAAGCAGATACCTACTATTGCCAGCTATTCCTACCAAAGGTATTTCAGAGGGACAATTCCAGGATAAAAGGAGAGAATTTCTTATAAACACACATTTAGGTACCGAGGTGTGACTTAATTCTTTAACAAGTAATGTTTAAAGAATTAATGTATAAAGAATATAAAGAATTATATGTTGTCTATTTAAATCCTTTTCATTTCCAAAGGTGACATAGTAATGTTAGTAGTTCAATATTAAAACCATATGTATTTTTTTCACTAGTATATAATCATAAAGAGCATTTCACTGAAAGAAGATTTTTATGTATTGTGTATATAATAAAACCTAACAGAAATCCTCCACGTGTCTATCCTGTAGGTTCATAGACTAGTTCAAAACAACAAAACCCTTTGTTTTTAGGGAGACCTGTAACAGCCTCAGCTTTTGAACTGGGAAACCGAACCCTGGGCCTTGGCCTTTTACAGCTGGCTCTTTCCACATGATGTTTATCTTGCACAGAGCACTTTTCTGCCTCCTTCCATCATTTGGTTACTTCTTGCTGATTTTTCCCTTAGCTTAGAACAAACTTCCTCCCAGGGATGCTTAACCTAAAATGCATGAACACATAAGGTCTCTGTGGGTAGAACTGTATCTCATTATAATCCATTTCTTTTGTAATGCGATGCACTGTATTTCATGCATGTAAAAATTTTTTTCTCAGGAGGGGATCATGCCACAAAAGAGGTTAAAGGAGCCCCTCCTCAAAATTCCCACCATGCTCCGGTCTCCTTCCTAAATCAAAACACTCAGCTCTTATTTTCCGCCTCCCCTGAAGGGTAGACGCTTCAAGGCAGGGGAGCAACAGTGTTCACACTGTATTCCCTCTACCCACATGCTGCTTGTACGCCGAAAGGGAACACAAGATATTTGTGGAAAGGACAGATGAATTATATCAACCCAAAGTGGCAAACCTGGCTATTTTATGACACGCAGTAGCCCCATTTGAAAGTCACAGATGAATAAAAATGGGAACATCCAATTGTGATTCAATGCCATTTGATAGAAAAAAAAAATATCTTTCAAATCTTGCAGTTTATGAAAAAAAAATAGGTTAAGACCTGGCTAAGAGAGGAAAGCCCCTGAACGTGGTCTCCCTGACTTCGTGTCACAGTTCCCGAATCACAGCCTGGAAGTTGTCTCCCACTTTATACCAGTTCCGGCCCTGGAGAGAGCGGATATAAGAAACTGAACTTGTAAGGTCCAATTCTTCGTGACCACTGCCTTCCCAATGGCTGGACAAGAATGTCCTTGTCACCCAGGGCAAAGCCTGGTCACTGAACTTAACCACCGGTCTCAAACACTTGGGTTTCTTTTCCCCACTTCAGATGCCTCGTTATTTAAGGAAATACATTTTACAGTGAAAAGAAAGGAGGGAATGGGAGGTGAACTAATATTGACTATGAGTGTTATGTGTACAAAGATACTACAGCTGTTTGAGAGACGTACAATTCTTTTCAAATTATTTTTAAATGGTAAGTAATTTGCACAACATCATGCAGCGATTAAATCAAAGAGCCTGAGCAGGACCCAAATCTGCATGCTCCAAAAGCTAGTGTCTTCCCTGCCTATAAGGATAGGGGAGAATTACAGGCATCAAAAGCAGATGGTTGTAAAACCATTTTGATACCAATAAATACAATGATTCCCAAGTGTGTGCTTAGGTCGGGAATGCTGTCTTCCACAGAAAATTTCTTTCTGATTATGCTACCTCATGGTCCAAAAGATTATAGTAAGAATGAAAGAGTTACTTGAGGCAGAAGAACTATGTGCTAGACACATAGTAGGGACTTAATTAAAAGTGGCTCCCCTTTTAACATCTCACTTTAGCATGATTGGCCTTAATCTGCACATAGCGTACCTTCACAACAGTAGAACGTCCTCCAGACATTTGCAAGGCTACTGGTTTAGCTGCCAGTTCTTCCCTCAGTCCTTTCCTGATTTCAAACAGAAGGTTTTGTTTACTCTTCTACAATCTTTCATTTCAGAGACTAATTCAACATCAACCGTTAGATACACCATTATTACACATACTAAGAAAAAATACTGCCTATTAAAGTATGACAAATCAAACGTAAGGTACATCTCACTTCAACCACGTAAAGATGTGAAAAGCACGCTTCTCAATCATTTAGAAATTATGCCTGTGGTAGTCATCTTCAGAGTTCATCCCACCTTGGCACTGGGCTTTTGCACATGACAGTCAGTCCTTGACCCGTTCCACCCTGGAAAGTGTGAATTCCCAGACCCTTCCAAGCAGTGCAGTCTCCCAGCTGCTGGGCAAGAAAGTTTAGAAGCCCAAAGATAGTCCTTGGAAGAGGGATGCAGGTGACAGCTGTTAGTGGCAAAACTGTTAGCAAAGAAGCTGGGGAGTGGGGGAGGTTCAGATTCAGAAAAGGGGACCCAGGGTGATCCAGGAGGGCGGGAACAGCATCCACTGCTGGACATATTCAATGCATGACTAAGACAGGGAGGCTGGTTTTCATGTGTGGGCTGTGGAGTCAGACTCCCATCATAACCACATTTTACATAGCGACGATAACCTTGACCTTATTTTAATCTAAAACAATAATCACTTCACGAAATAGCAGAGAATTTTTAAACAACTCGTGTTTTCATGGTTTCTGTTAACACATGAACCACATGTAATTTATTGTAACGTTTACAAATCAATTCTACTTTTTTCTAGTTTATAAGTAATGGACATCCTTGATGAGAATTATAAATATTCTGATAATATGCAGGTCAATCTACTTGGCAATCTTGCTTCCCATAGATCAGCTAGATAGTTTGTGTCACCAAACCCGAATCTAAGTTCTCATTAAGATTCTGAGAACTGGCTAGGAACATTTTTTGAGCTTGAAGGATGTAGAAATGATCTATTTCTGGTCGTCACTAAAGGATGTATGGGATTTGGCATTAAAACCTCTATTATTAAAGACTCTTTCCTAGAACTATATTGCTGGGCAAGTCTAATAATAGTGTAGCCTTGGGGCAGGGTGTAGCAAGGCCAAAACCAGGAGAATGCGTATTAGTTCCAAAGACACAGAGTTCAATTAAATCCAAGAGGGAAAAAGAACCAAGGGGCAAAGCCAAGGTCAATTATGGTGTCAGGCCTAAAGACGCCAACTAATGAATGAATAAGTGCCCTAGTTAATAGTCATGGATGAAAGCCAGAAGTAAATGAGGAAGCAGGAAACAGGGGTATAAGGAGAATGCCCAACTTAATTCTGGCAAAGAGCACCTTGCTGGCCTACGGTTCCTTTAAAAATATGAGGACACTCTTCCTCTGTTGTACGGAGACAAGAAGGGCACTTAGAAGGCACTGTCTATGTAGGGATATGGCAAACTTTGTGCTTGACCGAAGCACCACATTGTCGCACATGATGTCTGTATTTCTCCTATCTCTGAAAAATGGTGATTCAGATTGCTGTCATCACCATTTCATAGAATTACACTCTACCTGGTAGGCAAGAGTCACAGGCAATTTCTCTGGGAACCTCCAATTAAAGAGCGGAGACCTACTTAAACTTTGATTTCTTGTAGTTTTTCTTTAGCTTAATACCACTATTAAACATCATCTATTTAATAGCCCAAGGAAGAGTTTTTGGAAAGTGTTAATGAGAATGTAGCTCATTGTCATCTCAGTTTCTCAATGACTCAATTATATGACATTTACTTATGCCCTTTGAATGACAATAGTCACGCCAGCTGCTGACTGAAGGGGAATTTTCCAGCAGCACTTAAATAGACTGTTTATCTTCATTAGGTCTTTGTTAGAATTCTCTGTGAACAGACTTGGAGGCTGTCATTCATCTGGAGCAGCCCTATCCCTGTTTTCTGTGGTTCTGATGTCTGCTTAGCTCTCTCTTCTTTGGTTATCCGTTCAATGTTTATAATTTTAAACATATATTATCAACGTGCTTTCATACATTCCATGCATTAACCTTCATCTAAATTTAATGTTTCTACATTTTGTATCTTAAAATTATAACTGCCACATATGTGCAACTCATTTTTATTCTATACTCTACTTCAAGAAGATAAGTAGAATAACCGGTAGAAAAATCTCTTAACCAGGGTTCCTATCAAAGTCAGATGCCTTTGTTGATGTGTTACAAAAGTAGTTTGTACATTGTTTCCTTGGCATAAGTAATGGTAAATTTTCAGACATGATGGGTGAACAATAGGACAGTGTAGTCACTTAAAAATTTGCCTATACACTATCCTTCATTCATATTTTTTTAAAAAAATGTGTATAACACTAAATCTATACTGAGTAATCATTTCTTGATCATTTAAATGATATATTTTCTATTGCTGCACAGAAAATTGCAGAAGTGACTAATAATTGAGATTACCATGAAAGCACAGAGGTTAACGGAGTTTTCCACATGTGGCAGTAGGAATTTTGGACTTCAAAAGGTGGTTAACAAGTCTTCATCTTTAAAGGATCTTTGAACCAGTGTTAAGGTTGAGTTGGATTCAAACAATAAGAAAGATAATTGGGGGAAAAAAGAAAAGAAAAATATATTTCCAGAGTTGTTGAGAAGAATATTAATCACATCATTTCCAATGGGGATTCCTGGCCCATATACCTCAACACTGCTTTAAAGAACTCCTTCCCCATTCCCCACCAACAATTTTATTTATATTCTTAAATATGAAGATACATTTGTAAAGGCAGCAGTTTTTTTTTTTTTTTAAGATTTTATTTATTTGGCAGAGAGAGATCACAAGTAGGCAGAGAAGCAGGCAGAGAGTGAGGACGAAGCAGGCTCCCCACCGAGCAGAGAACCCGATGCGGTGCTCGATCCCAGGACCCTGGGATCATGACCTGAGCGGAAGGCAGAGGCTTTAACCCACTGAGCCACCTAGGCGCCCCAAAGCAGCAGTTTTAAATATTCTTCTGACTACTCTGTATAACAAATGAAAGAGATACTTTGTTAAGCTAGTTTTCCATCGCATAAAATCAAGTAGATGCTTTCTTGTTTCTAAATATAGATCATTTTAAAAAATAAATACATATTGGGGAGCCTGGGTGGCTCAGTGGGTTAAGCCGCTGCCTTCAGCTCAGGTCATGATCCCAGGTCCTGGGTTCAAGCCCCACATCGGGCTTTCTGCTCAGCAGGGTGCCTGCTTCCTCCTCTCTCTCTGCCTGCCTCTCTGCCTACTTGTGATTTCTCTCTGTCAAATAAATAAAAAAATAAAAAAATAAATAAATAAATACATATTATTTATTATATACTTACTGTATTTGAGGAACTGCTAAGTGGCTAAGTGAGTACTGCCCTTCAAAATTCTTTCCCACTTGAGAGTCTTTGAATTGGCTCTTCTCTCAGCCTGGAATGCTCTTCCCCCACTGAATAACTGGTCCCGGCTCCCTTCCAAGTTTCAGCCTTTCTTATTACATATCAAGAAGGAGAACTCTTGGGGCACCTGAGACTCCAGCCTGCAGTTAAGCCTCTTGATTTTGGCTCATGTCAGGATCTCAGATGCCCGACAGGCTGAGCACTGAGCCTGCTTGGGATTGTCTCTCTCCCTCTCCCTCTGCCCTTCCCCTGGTCATGCACGCTCTCACGCAATTGCTCTCTCTCTCAAATAAAATAAAAAAATAAATAAATAGAGGGGCACCTGAGTGGCTCAGTCAGTTGAGTGTCTGCCTTCAGCTCTGATCATGATCCCAGGGTGCTGGGGTGGAGTCCCACATCGGGCTCCTTGCTCAGCAGGGAGCCTGCTTCTCCCTCTCCCTGCCACTCCCCCTGTTGTGGGCGCCCTCTCTCTCTCTCTCTCTCTCTCTCTCTGTCAAATAAATAAGTAAATAAAATCTTTTAAAAAGGGAGTTCTGGGTGGCTCAGTCAGTTAAGCACCTGCCTTCGGCTCAGGTCATGATATCAGGGTCCTGGGATTGAGTCCCCCAATAGGGGCTCCTTGCTCATTGGGGAGCCTGCTTCTCCCTATGCCTGCCTCTCCCCCTGCTTGTGCTTGCTGTCTCTCTGACAAATAAATAAAATCTTTAAAAAAAAAGAAAAGAAAATCTTCATTAGCTTCCCTTTAAAAACAAATTTTTTTAAAAAGTAGAGCTTTCAACATGATTTCTATCTTGTCAACGTATTTCTTTCAAAGCACTCTTGCAAATCTATAACTGACTGACTCATTCATCTGTCACCTTGTTTATACCTACCTTCCCATTCGCCCAACAGAATTTCCATGGGCCAGAAACTCTGTCCTACTCGCCTCTGAATCCCTTACCCAGGTACATCATAAACACTCACAAAAAAGAAACTGAGTAAATGTGTGAATGTTTGGTAAGTATTATTTCACTGAATCCTCCAAACAATCACATGTAATCATTTCAAAGGAACTGAGGCTCAAATAGATTCAGAAGTTTGCCCGAGGTCATTTGAACAGTCAGGCAGCATGAGGGTTAATGATGCTCCTAATCTTTATGGATCGTTTGCCTCTCAAACTAATTTCACATAATAATATCACTGGACTTCCGGCATCTGCATTAGAAAGAAACCTGAAGAAAGTTCTTTTTTTAATACCCACCTCGGAACAATGGGCTACCAGGCCCATTCAGCCTCCAGAGCCAGCCCCCCTCTCCATCCCTGTCTCCACAGGTTTAGGTTTGGCCCTCACCATTTCTCACCAACTTTGCCCTTGGCCTCCCAACCAGTCTCTCAGCTCTAAGTGACTCCCTCTACCCTCAACACTCCCACCAGGATGACGGTGCAGATTAAACACTTCTGCAGAAATTTCTTGGTGGCTTCCCCTACTTTAGGATCAAAGTCACACTTGTTAGCTTTGCAACCCCCTTGAGTGCCTGACTTCTGCTCTCTTCTCCTATGCATCTCTCTTACTCCCTGCGTTAGGACCTACGCTCAGTGAGGGAGACAGTGACATTCTTCTCTATCCCGTAGTCTCGTATTTCCTCAGAACGTGTTTCCCTGACTTGTCTACCTGATTCACATCCAACCATCCTTTAGGACTCAGAACAAACATAATTTCTTAAAGGGCTTACCAGAGCTACTCCCCCTATGAGCACCACCAAGCTGAGTGCCTGGCGCTGGGCTCGGCCTGCCATAAAGCACCGAACATTTCACAGCGTGTAGCAATTGTCACATATTGCTGTGTTCTTCTTTTGTGTTATTTCCTTTCTTAAAAATCTGGCAGTCCTTGATGGACTCCCTGAGGGCATGTTCTTAGCATAGTACTTGGTGTACAATAATCATTCCAAAGTTATTTGTTGAAAGAATGAACTGAAGGGTGGATATATTTTTTGACATGATTGCAATTAAGTTTAATAAGGAAAAGAAAGGGAAGTGAGAATTGATGAAATGGTATCAGAATCTGTGCCTCAGGAGCCCAGGGTATTTGGTCTCTAACTGTGGTGCCAAAGAGCCACCCTGCCCCTGCACCCCCCCAACCCGCCTGCGGGAGCGCATAACGGGTGCTCTTCACTGCATCAGCCCAGGCCCCAAAAGAGCTTTAAGGGGCTACGTTCAGTACAGTGGAAGACACACCAGTAAGACAGTCAGCCTGCTTTGGAAACTTGCAAACCAATGGAGAAACACATCATTTTCCAAAGGAATTCATATGAACCCCATGACTTCCTTTCATTCAAGAGGTATGACCCGAAATGTCATCAGCAGTCACTTGAACTGGCCTTGATTTTCAGCTAATAAATTGTCCTGAAAGGCTAAATTGCCTCTAGTGATCGATTTCATGTATTTGCTCTAAAACTCGCCTCTTTGAGACCTAGTTCAAAGACCTGATCAATTGAAGAACAAGTCCATGTTCATAAATTCAAAAGCTGCTTAAACATATGCTTCATTATTTTTTTTTAATCTCATTGTAATAAACCTCCAGGTTAGAGTCCTCCTGAGAAATAACTTTTTAGTCAGAGTCCTCAAATCCTACTTTGCAGATTTCAGAGATGCGTAATGCTATATATAAATTTCAGACAGGGATTCCTAGAGAGCAAGGACAGTGCCAGCCAGCCACACTGCTCAGGGGACACAGGACTGCAAACAAAAAGCAGGTGATTTTTTTTTTTTCTTGTGGGCCTTGAAGAATTATTTTGCTTTGCCTTTGTCCAGGTTTCCATGGAAACCTCTCTCCTGGAAATGCGCAGTTCTTCAGAGCCCTCACGGAGAATGCAAGCAGAAGACAAACCCGGAGCTGTAATCTATCTTAGTGCCGTCATGAGTTGATGGAATAAAGGGATATTGTTATATTCATAAAGAAGTCAGTCAACATGAAAATGAGTATAATGAACAAACAATGGGTCGGATGATACCTTTAATTTTCTTTTTGCCTTTGGGTAAATATAATGTAGGGATCTAATGTAGGGTTTTCATTTCTTACTTAATACATGAAATACTGAACGGTATAATAGCAGTCCAAAGGTACCAATAACCCGCCTAATAGTTCATTCTCCTGTGAACTGAAGCAAAATGAAATGAGCATTTTCAAAACAATATAAGTAGACTCGGAAATTCAGAAAGAATTTGATGCTGACGTTGTTAAGAAGGCCAATGCTACTATGAAGAGCCCCTAGAAAGTGTCAGAAGTAGCCAATGAGCCAGTAATATCATGTTTCATAAAGGGAAGCAGAGAAATTCCTCCAAACTCACAGGAAAAGAACAAGGAAAAGAAAACTGCCAGGTGTCAGTGTATGAGAAAGAAGGGAGGGAAGCCACGTTTGTAAATCAGCTGGTACACGTGATACCAGCCACGTTCTGCTGTGGCTTCCTCCTAGCAGCGCGTACTCATGGATGAAGCCGGGCACCAGGAATACGGGGTAGTGAGGAGAGAAGTGATTCCTTACCTCAGGAAGCATAGCTCCTAACAGAAGGCAGAGGAGATAGACACGAAAGAGCTGGTTTTATAACTACTGAATCACAAACTACAAGATCTGGTGAGGAAGAGAAGGGTGAGTTTCCATGAGAGGATAGAAGGCAAGAGCCTAACCTTACGTACCTTACGTCTCTCACAATAATCCCTTGGGTTCGTTAGATGGTGTAATCCTGCTCCACAGGAGCTAACAGAGGCACAGAGAAAGTAAGAAATGTCCCTCAGGGGTCAATCAGGAACTAAATATTGGAGTCAGGATTTGAGCCAGTGTGGGTCTGTCAGTTCATGGTCTTTTTCCTGTGTCATATGATGTTGCAAAGTGGCTGTCTCAATTTCATTCTACATGCTGAATTTATGCATCCGAGAGATGAAATATATTTGTCAGAAGGTGCTACAATGTGTGTGAAGTCTAGATCCCCCTAATTTATTTTCTTAATAAACACTGAGGGTTTTTCCTTCAAGGAATCCTTTGGAACTCCCCATTCTATCAAAATGACTCTTTTAAATACTTATGAATTTGCCTATCTACAGACACAGACACAGCCCGCTTAGGATTCTCAAAGCCAACCCAGTGGCTGGGCTGGGAAGTCCGCGTGTTCACATCACTACACAAGAGCTAGTGCGGAAGTTTGAAATCCACAGGCTCCCCAGTTAGCCCTCATTCGAATCTTCTCCCTGACCTGTCACTGCTACCCCTCACCCACTTTATCATCCTAGTGCATGTCTGTCACTCTACCTCAACTATAGACAACTCGGAAGGTAGAGGACACATATTACGCATCTTTGTACCATAGTGACAAGCATAGAACTTTGTCACTATAGGTTTTCAGTTGTTAAATAGTTAAAATGCTAAGATTTCATACTACTTTCATCAAATATTACTATTTCAACCAGACTCAAAGTTCATAGAAAACATTCAAATTATCAACTACTTCTGAATTTTTTCTTCCAAGAATCTTATTTCTGTAGGAAGCTTATTAGCTACTGTTGTGATGACATTACTCTGCAATCTATCTTGAAATGAGTCAAGCTTCCTTTTTCATGAAAAGCTGTAGAGAGGGATAGAATATCAATTCACTTGACATTATCATCAAGCCTCCTAATTCCCTGGAAATAAAGACTTTCATAATTTTGTTTTTCCTTAGCTGTTCTGCCAGTTTTCTCCTCCTTTTCCAGGGCTGTAAGCTTTGCAGTCTTGTAGGTGGCCTTCCCTATAAAGAACAACTATGGGGTTTGTTTTTTTTTTTTTAGAATCTGTTTTGGTATCCACTCTGGTGAAACATGGTACCAAACACCTTGAAACACCATGTGACAATGTCAACAAAATATCCTCAAAAGTGGTGTGATGCTCTTACCCCAGATTACTCACCCAAGGAGGAGGAAGGAGCTATGATCTTGCCATTTTGGTAAAAATGAGCACTCCAAGAACACAAGCCCTGACTCATTTCATTAGATCCTCTTACCTCAATTCAGTTCAAATATTTACTGAGCATCTACTATATGCCACATGCGGTAAGAGATATGCCAGTACAAACGTGAATCATGGGGGACATCCTACCCTTAGGTTGGGGGAGACAAGCCATGGGAATTGATAATATCTTCTA
The DNA here is from genome assembly GCF_002288905.1 of Enhydra lutris kenyoni. Taxonomy (NCBI): domain Eukaryota; kingdom Metazoa; phylum Chordata; class Mammalia; order Carnivora; family Mustelidae; genus Enhydra; species Enhydra lutris. The sequence continues at coordinate 14,286,564 of NW_019154100.1, read as the reverse complement.
GCATGAGAGGAGCAAGATCTTTCTCTTCCCTCACCTTCCACCGTCATGTCCCACAGACAACTCTTTTTCTCCATGGGAATTCAAGTAGAAGAAATTACATAAACATTAACAACTCATAGACAATGCAATGACTAAGTATATCTGACTCAGAATCTTCCTCATCCCATACTTTTTTTTTTTTTTTTTCCTGAAAATGTCCTACATTCTCCAAGTTTTTCCACCCTAGCATCCATCTGGACCAGAAATTAACAAAGATTCTTGATTCCTGGTCTCTAATTTCTGGAGATGAACATTAGGAGTACAATGGGGATTCACTAATTCTTTCAGTGTTTGCTTTTGAAATCCTAGAAACTCCTAAAAAGTCTATTTCCCCCCCCAAAAAACACCCAAATCCATCAATATCTTTTTTTGTCCATTGATTTTTATGTGACTCTGTATTTCAATGTTTCCTAATATATGTTCTTCATAACACTAGTCCAGGGGATACTTAGGGAAAGAAAGGTGATTGTTGAGGAAAGAGTTCTATGGTCAAAAATCTAGTAATACAGAAACTCAATTAATTTTATTTAATTCAGCACTTCTATAACTTACTTGGTTAAAATACTCTTTGACTCTAAAGCTTGGTATCCTGAGAAATTCATTTTTCATGGAACACATTTAGAAACAGTACTGTAAACTGATACCTTTGGAATTACTGGCCTAAGAACAGAAACCTTCCATTCTCTGGAGCTAAAACCTTATCATTCGTTCAGCAAATATTTATTGACCATCTACTATCTGCTAAGCCCTTAACTCCTTGTTAGTTTAAGTCTCATCCAAACCTCTGGGGTCAATCATGTCCCCAAACATGTGAAATATAAAGAACCTCCACAGAGTTCCAGAGGTGAGCATCACATCCATTTTGTTATTCACCCTGTTAGGACAATATTCCTTCATTCCAGTAGTTGATATTCAGTCATAATTCCTTTCACCAAGCCCTAATCTCAGCTCTGCAGTCATTGGGTTTCCTACTGTCCCGAACACATCTGAGTTTCTCTTTGGCTTCCTATCCACTTCCTTCAGGACTGAGTCCTACTTATCACCTATCCTACACCAAGGCATCCAGGGAAGTGGAACCCGGTGTGTGAGGAAGAGTGCTCATATCTGGGTCTTTGATATCCAAGCACCTACCAGAAGGCCCCCATGCTATACTAAGTTCATTTTTCTCAGACCACCCATGATCCACACTGTTACTTCATATGTTGGGCTCCTGGAATGGCTCCCAACCATTTCCAGTTTCTTCTGCTCTACAACAACCAAACCCTAACTGTGAAAATTCTCTCTTCCCTTCGTTTCTAAAACCATGCAGCTCTCTTCTGTTTTTCCTCCTTCCTCTCTGAATGCTCCTTTTCCATGTCTTTCTGGGTTTTATTTTTAGCTACAGTTTCTTAAACGCAATCTACGTTCAGGCACAGTCCCAGGCCCCAGGCTTTTCTTTCTCTGCACTCTCTCAATGGCAGCTCATTTACCCTCAACACTTCAATCACATAAGTATGATTAAAGGTTAAAATCAGACTTGTCTTTAATCTTTTCTGAAACTTATAAATTTATGAAGACCAAATGTGAATATGAATAAAGCATTTATAAGGAGCATGTTAGATAATTCAAAAACTCTAGGTACAAAATTATGTATCCAGAGAAGAGAAGACAATAATCATAAATATGATTTAAGTTGGCATCAAAATTTAAATCAGCCTTTGTTTTCCATAACAATTTTGAAATACATACATTCCAAAATATCGAATACATCTTTCTTCCAGAAGATGTAAAAAGTTTTGATTTCCAGTCTATCTAGCATCATTAAACCCTCATCTCAAAAGACATGAAAATAAACACTCCACATATCATTAGTTAATAAACATCTTCGATCAATCAAGAGTTGAAGTTGTGTTCATATACCAAAGTGGTAATTCACTGACTCAGTAACAGAACAACTGATTCTCTTTTTCAGGAGTAGTGATAGATTGTCACAATAATAACACCTTACATTCGGGGCACCTGGGTGGCTCAGAGGGTTAAGCGACTGATTTTGACTCAGGTCATAATCCCAGGGTCCTGGCATCAAGCCCCACATTGGGCTCCTAGCTCATCAGAGAGCCTGCTTCTGCTTCTCCCCCTATTCATGCTCTCTCTCTGTATCTTTCTATCTCAAATGAATAAATAAAATCTTTTAAAAAAAATAGCATCTGGGGTGCCTGGGTGGCTCAGAGGGTTAAGCCTCTGCCTTCGGCTCAGGTCATGATCTCAGGGTCCTGGGATGGAGCCCTGCGTCCGGGCTCTCTGCTCAGCAGGGAGCCTGCTTCCTCCTCTCTCTCTGCCTGCCTCTCTGCCTACTTGTGATCTCTGTCAAATAAATAAATAAAATCTTAAAAAAAAAAATAACATCTTACATTCAAGATTTGTTATACCCCTCAATTACTTTCAGGCTACCTATCCTCAGTAGATCCCAATGAAAAATGAGAAGTACAAATTAGCATCTCCATTTTATCGTTTGGCTATTAGGTCACGAAAAGTTTAAGTGACTTGTTCAAGATCATACAGTTGAGCCAGAATCCAAATAACAAAACTGCTCTCTCCTGTTCCTCCAGTACAAGACTCTAAAACTCTTGATATAGTCTCTTGTAATCACTTCTATGATGAGCAAGCAAGGTAGCTGAGAAAAACAATATTGTAACACACAATAGTGTAGCAATGCTGTCCTACATCACAGGTAAGGAAAGGGGAGACCCAGAAGTGTTATGACTCGGCCAAGTTCAGAAAGATATAAAAACCATTGCACAACCAAAGTCACAGAAAATCGTAAGCCATTACACAACAAATCTGAACTCCAGAATCTCCTTTCCATGGAGAATGTCAGTATAGATGATATGACTACGTTTCACCTGTTCAGTGTCTTCAGCAGCTTCTGAAAAGGTCTGCCGGCTCATGACTCATCTCTAATGGTGAAGCTGAATTTGTCCATGAATGCATCTCAGAGCAAATTTGCAGAGAATAAAATGTCACGGGGTGAGTTATTTAATGAGGTCAATCACTTAATCTCTGGTACTCTTTTGAGGTTACCGGGCTAAAGTGGCTTTTAAAAGTCTGTCCTGGGGTGCCTGGGTGGCTCAGTGGGTTAAAGCCTCTGCCTTCGGCTCAGGTCATGATCTCAGGGTCCTGGGATCGAGCCCGCATCGGGCTCTCTGCTCAGCAGGGAGCCTGCCTCCTCCTCTCTCTCTGCCTGCCTCTCCGCCTACTTGCGATCTCTGTCTCTGTCAAATAAATAAATAAATAATTGGGAAAAAAAAAAATAAAAGTCTGTTCTTTAGGGTGCCTGGCTGACTCAGTCGGTGGAACATGCGACTCTGATTCTGGGGGTTGTGGGTTCAAGCCCCATGTTGGGGGTAGAGATTACTTAAAAATAAAATCTTTAAAAACAACTTTAAAAAATAAATAAAAATAGGGATGCCTGAATGGCTCTGTCAGGGGTCTGGCTCTTGATCTCAGCTCAGGTCTTCATCTTGGGGTCCTGAGTTCAGACCCCACATGAGGCTTTGCGTTGGATGGGAGCCTACTTAAAAAATTAAAAATAAATTAAAAATAAATAAAAACAAAAGAATTAATTTAAGTCTGCCCTTTATAAACTTCTTTTCCCCTTTTGCACAACTATTCTTGGCAACACACCAGCAACATCTGAAGTGAACACGGGTTCATGAGTGGATGTATCCTGCCAAATCAAAGATCGTCTTGATGAGGGAGCAGAAGGCTGGCTGAAGATAAAGCAGAAGCTGACACCCTGCACCGTCCCCCCCGCAACTCCTGGGTGGGACGTGTATGGCATTCTTCCAGGAATCTCCCAACTATCTTAATGTTAATGTCTTGCCAGAAGAGAAAAAACAACCTGAACTTGACAATGGCAAGGTCTTCTTTAGCACAGGAAAGTTCTTTTGAAACCTCCGTTTTCCTTATGCCCCCAACCCCACGGTATATAACCAGCCACCCCTCACAGCCCCAGTGCCATGGATCTTTCTGCCCACAGATCCTGTCCCCATGCTTTAATAAACCACCATTTTGCACCAAAGTTGTCTCAAGAATTCTTTCTTGGTCATCATCTCCAGACCTCACCCCACCGAAACTCACCTATACTCCAAAACCCCATCAGTCTGATATTCTCTTTAAAAAAAACAAGACTAAATAAATAAATGAAATAAAATAAAAATTAAATTTTAAAAATTAAAAGTAGATAATTAAAAATACTATACTTTTCAGATGTCATAATGCTTGAAAATAGCCATACATTGTAGAATACACCTATAAAGCATTTCTTATTTTTACTGGTTTCCAGACCTTTGGCTGACATTAATTTCAACTCCTCTTCAGTATACACTCATAGTTATTACTCTGAGTTGATAAAACCTGGCTTCTGGATTTCTTAACAGTTAACTGAAATCTTATAATACAGATGCCTCTTATAAATCTTATAATACATGGGATGCCTGGGTGGCTCAGTCGTTAAGCATCTGCCTTTGGCTCAGGTCATGATCACAGGGTCCTGGGATGGGGCCACATCGGTCTCCCTACTCAGCAGGGAGCCTGCTTCTCCCTCTCCCGTTCACCCTGCTTGTATTCCCTCTCTGGCTGTCTCTCTCTGTGTCAAATAAAAAAATAAAATCTTAAAAAAAAAAAATACAGATACAACCACATGAGAAGAAATTCCCAAAGACCCACAATAATAATAAGTGATTTTTTAACGTATTTAGTACACTCATCTCACAAGCAGAAATAATGTAATACGTGGAAATGGTAGAGAAATGATCAATCAGTTTTCAACTTCTATTTTGACATATGAATAAATACATAGCTGGTTTTAATATTTATTCTGCATATTTTTAAAAGTTAGAAATTTAAGCAGGTACATGATTTTGAAGTAGTAGAAAGGATGGAGCCAGACCTAAATTGCAATATTGACTCCACTAACCTGGCTAAGTCACTTACGACTTAGCCTCAGTTTCTTCATTTATAAAAATAGTGATCATCAAGTCCACTCAGAAGGTTGCCACCAGAATTAAATATGATAAATATGATAACAAATTAAATATGATAACAAATTGCCTATTTTCCAACAGAGAATGTGAAAACCAGTATATAATTTTCACTTCTTTCTCACTGCATCTTTGCTTTTATACCTCTCCATTAGAACCCTATTAATTTTCTGCTTGTATATCCTAAATTTGAAATGCATGTAGCAATCTCTACCTTGTTGCAGTGCAAATCTTATGCAAGTAAAGACACTTGCTCCAGTGTCAAGCACAAAGGGTATATTTTAAGTTTGTTATTATTGTTCTGGGCCCAGAGGGGGGGAAAATGTATTTATTGATTTGTCGTCTTTCCGAATTCTATCACACTGTGCGCACGATCTTCTTCATATCTTTATTTAAAATGAAGTCTTTTTTTTTTTTTTCTTAACTTAAATTTGCAGGCATACTGTCCCCTTCAGGCATTTGCCCTGTATATTTCAATACTCAAGTCTCTAGCTGGACACCAGATACTCCTCTCCTGCGAAAGTTGCAACGTAAAGCAGATCCCAGGCATCCACTGTCTGGGAAAACTAAGGTGCTTTGTGTCTGACATCAACCTGAAACTCTACAAGTAAATGGAACTCATGGTTCTCACTGACAGTTACTATTTCCTCCCCTCATAATTAATATCCTTCTTTGAAAATTTTGCCTGGAGCTTCTACTGTTAGAACAAGTAATCATAAATGACACTTCACCTGGAACAAGGCATTTAAGGATTTAGAGATTTGTAATAAACCACACCCTCTCTGTAGGACCCACAGAGTTGTAAGGTTTTACTGTGAGGCTTTTCTGGATGCCTGGATGTGAAATTAACCTAAACATATCATGAGGCCGCCTGGGTGGCTCAGTAGGTTAAGCGTCTGCCTTCAGCTCAGATCCTGATCTCAGGGTCCTAGGATGGAGTCCCGCACAGCGGTCTGCTTCTCCCTCTACTGTAAGGGCCTATTTAGCCAGAAGAATTCCATCTTGGATTAAACAGTCATTTTGTTGTTTATGCAGTAAAACTTAAACTGTCCCTGCTCCCCTACCCCCCAGGGGACTTACTTAAAAACAAGTCCCAGAAACCAGTCCCAGGTAACAAAGCCCAAATACAAGGGTGGGTCAGGCCAGGTGGAGGTATCCAATCAGTGGGGGCACATACTGTCTCCCTAGTTACCAAGGAGTGTGGGTCCCACCTTTTGGGCGCCAATTCTGACCAAAGTGATAGGCTAGTTCAAATATCTACTAGGGTAAATTATAATTCAATTGGTCACTTATGTGTGACCTAGCATGACTGTGCAGCTTTCTCTGTGTTACAATTTCATTGACCACCTGTGCGTGGCCAGGCCCAACCGCATGGCCTTTGCCCTTAAAAGCTAGTCTGTGAAGCAGAGAGAGGTCGCCCTCTCTGTAAGAGGCGCGGCTCCGAATGTTTGGTTTGATTCTTAATGCTTGGCGCGGAATAAAACTTTGCTTGACCTTTGCTTTGTATCAGTCTCACTCCTTTAATCACGAACCCACTATTAGGGGTCCTTTCACTACCTCTCGCTCTCTCTCTCTCCTACACAAATAAATAAATAAAATCTTAAAAAATAAAATAAAATAAACACATCATGGAACACTAGCTCATTCTAGTTATACTGGAGTATTTGCTCAGCATTCATTGGTTTATTTCCATCAGTCTAAGTCCATATTTTTCAAATTCCACACTGCAATTGAATAAGGGCTCTTGACATCAGAATTGTGTTGTATACCACATTTTACAAGGTGAAGGGAGAATAGAATAATATGGAATGGAATGAAACAAAACAAAACAGAAAATATCAGAGTACATCACATGCAACAGGGCACAAATATTAAAATAGTATTTTGTGAAACTTTTATTTATATGTATGTATGCGTGCATGTGTGCTTGGCCTGGGTGGTGATGTAAGAGGTATTTCTCATCGTGCACCACAGTGAAACATCTTTTGCGAGTCACTGAGCTGGTGTAATGGACACATAGATCAGCCATCCAGACACTTCAAGGAAGGGCTTATTGCCCAGCTGTTGAAAGTGCTGTCATCAGACACCCTCGCCTATCAGCCTCTTCGGGGACTGCCCCCACTGCAGAGAGCTGCCTTGCAACTCAGATAATGTGTGGCCATTATCTGGGCCCATGGCCATTATCTGGGCCCATCCAACAGTTGACACAGAAGGAAAAAGACCAGGCTATTGTGTTCCAAACCAAGACAACTCCAAAAGGCCATTTTAATTTCACAGCTCCCCATGGGGTCAGTGGAGACTGTTGTTCAGGTCTGCATAGCAATTCAGTCTCTCCCTCTACCCAGCCCTGTTTCCTCCCTCTCTCTTCTACAGATGTTGATCCCAAGGCAGTTCCTAATGAACATTCTGCACACTGAACTCCACTGTAGTGCCTTTATCAGGAGAACCCAAATCATGATATCCAGCTGATGGGAATAATAAGTTATGTGAGTCAAGTCAGCTGAAAAGGCCAACCATATAATAAGCAAAGAATCTTTACATACAATATAGTCCTTAATTTTTTAATGGCTCTGCAAATTCAAAGGCTCCCATTATGACCATAGTCTGTTTACCCTATTAGCTACTAAAGCATTTGATCAAAATGGGCACACCCATTTATTAATGATCACGTTTGTTACCACTTTTCCCCGTAAACTTGCACAGCTGTCCTATCACATGAAAAATGCTAAAGTGACTGTGAATAATGCTTCATTTCTTCTGCCAGCTGTTCATTCTACCTTAGCAGCTCTTGGGTTATTTGTCCTTTGTCTTACAAATATACCCACATTGATGTGGCAACAAAACAGTGACAAAACCATTAAAGGGCAAAGGGGAGAGTGGAGGGTATTAATAGAGAATCCTTCAAGACAAATGCCAGGGCACCTGGGTGGCCCCATTAGTTAAGTGTCTGCCTTCGGCTCAGGTCATGATCTCAGGGTTCTGGAATCGAGTCCCCCATTGGGGATCCTTGCTTATTGGGAAGCCTGTTTCTCCCCTTTCCTCTGCCACTCCCTCTGCTTGTGCTCTCTCCCTTTCTCTGTCAAATCAATAAAAAATAGAGCCTTAAAAAAAAAAAGACAAGTACCATATGATTTCACCCATATGTGAAAAATAAGAAACAAAACAAATGAACAAAGGAAGAAAAAACAGACAAACTAAGAAACAGACTCTTAGCTCTAGAGAACAAACTGGTGGTTATCAGAGGGGAGGAGGGTCAGGGAGAATGAGTGCAGTAGGTGACAGAGATTAAAGACCACACTTATTGTGAGGAGCACGGAGTCTATGGAAGTTTTGAACCACTACATTGTACACCTGAAACTAATATAACACTGCATATTAACTATACTGGAATTAAAACATAAAATTTTTAAATTTAAAAAACTTAATAAAATAAAAAGTTTAAAAAAAATTTTTAAAGATTTTATTTATTTATTTATTTGACAGACAGAGAGCACAAGTAGGCAGAGCGGCAGGGAGAGGGAGAAGCAGGCTCTCCGCTGAGCAGAGAGCCCAATGTGGAGCTTGATCCCAGGACTCTGGGATCAAGACCTGGGCCAGAGGCAGCTGCTTAACCGACTGAGCCACCCAGGAGCTCCTAAAATTTTTTTTTAAATAAAAAATTTTAAGAAGTGAAACTTTCAAGTTTATTCAAGGAGAAATGTTGAACAAGCTGCTTAATAATCAGGCTGTACTTTCTGAAGTAATCAAAATTCTCCTAGCAGGTGCAATATTCTCTTAAAAACTTAGTTTTCTAGAATATAAAATACTTGCCACAGAGCTTGACTCACTTCCTGTGATTAATTTTTTCAGGTAAGCAAAAAAAATTAAAAGAATCCACTGGTTCTGGTTTATTTTTAAATTAAAATATGAGTTGGCTCAGTTATACAGCTGCCACATAGCATATTTCTAGCATCTCGACTCAACTCAGACCTCCCGTTTGTTTCCCTCCTCAAGTATATTTTGATGTGTGTCCTCTAGATGGGAACTAATGGTGGTAAGTGGATCGAATGCAAGGGGGAAATTTTTTGTTAACAAAAGATGAAAAAAGTCAAAGAATTTTTAAGTAGAAAAACTCCCAAGTAAGGTCATTAGCAAAATAAACTGGATAAAAGTACGTGTTTAGTTTTAAATATTCCGTTCAAATAAAACAACTATATAAATTTTTAGCAAAGACTGACATGCTCCCACTTTTTATTCAGAGGAAAAATAACGGTCACTTACTGCAGTCTTTTCTTTTTTCTCCCAGAAAGTGGAATTTCGAAAAATAGAAAGACCTATAAGTAGCAGTGAATCTGTTGTGCTTTCAGAACAATGAGGTTTATTTTCCTCCATGCTTGGAATACACTCACAGCGGAGATGGAACACCAGGTAGGTTTGAATAAGGGGAATGGAGTAATAAGCTTGGACCTGCGTTCTCAGCCACAGCACGAATGAATGAGAGGAAACAGCTGCAGCCTACGGTTGTTCTCTCAATAAATTGATGCAGGGATTCCGTGTGACCTGGCATTCACAGTGTCTAGATGGTCAGGCAGGCTTCTTTGTTTCTCATGCATTTTCTATGCTGGGAATGTTTCCCTGGCTTTTCAGCATCCTCCCAGACCTGTCAGTCCACTTAAGAAGTGGAGCAACTATGGGGGCCCAAAGTGGTCCCACCAGCAAGGGCGGGGTGGGGGCTGGCCCACAGCCTTTCTTTTCACACTCTAAATAAAGCTATTATCTCTAGTAAAATGCCTGAAGGGGCCCACAGACACACTGGAGGTTAAAGGAAGGCCCATGAAAGATGCACTAGCAGATGGAACTGGAAACTATCTAGTAAGGGCTAGACAGCCTGTAGGAGGGGAGTTCTTCCATTGAAAACTCAGGGCCTGTGTGCCTGCACTCAAGAATTATGAAAGAAGGGAGAATTTTAGCATGACTGGACTGTAGCAGTATTCATACCGGTCACCTGTCCCTGTCATAGCCAGAAGATTCACATTACGCCAGATGAAGGACCATGACTAATACCCATTCTATTGAAGGTCTGACCTCAAGATGAGACACATGATTTCCAGCTTTTATCATATGTATTTCTTTTATCATAAGACCATTCTGTTGACTTGAGGACTTGGATTTAACAGAGCAACCAAGACAACTGAGGATTATCTATTTCTGCAGTGAGATCTACATCTACACCGAGGATTAGATACAGTGTTTTCAGAGCTTCTATTCAGTTTTTCTGATGACAACTGGGTGAGTTTCAGATGGTGGAAGGCTATTACTGCTACTTCTTTCAAAGTGCAAATTTCGAATCACTCTATATGCCAAGAAGGAAAGGTCTAGGACCAACTTGGGTAGTATATTTGAAGATAATAAAAAATTAATACCCCCCCAAAAAAAAGATCTGAGCAAAAAACAACTTAAATAATTAAGTCATGTTAACTTTAATCACACTATCTGAATAACTTCTGATGTCCTGTTAATTAATGGAAACACATCCACACACTGGCAACTATGAAAGACAGCATTCTACACTCAGATAAACTCATAAATAACAGATATTTTCTGTTGTGATTTAATTCTGAGACAATTTGGCACAGGCACTGGTGCAGAATGATTATTCTAGCTTTGGTCACATTTATTCTCCTTTTACATAATATCTGGATTCCAGCCCTCAGAGTCCTTCGGTGATTTTCTTTAAGCAGTTTCCAAACAGTTAAATGAACCATCCTCTCCAAGAGAGAAGAGCTTAATCCTTCTCTAATTATATGACCTAATCATGAACTGTAAAAGTAAATGATGTTAATTAGTACGAGAGACTGGGAATAAAAGGGGCAGAAGAAAAGCCTTTTTTTTTTTTTTTTAAATCCTTTCATGCCCCTTCAGTCACTTTCCTGTGAATAGTTTGTCATTCAAAAGGAATTTTCACTGTGATTTCTCATGTCTCTAAATAGTAAGTGTAATCCAGACTGGACCGTTCCTATTCTCTCTGTTGTTTTGTTTGTTTGCTTATTTAAAAAATTTAAACATTCTCAATGACACTAAGTTTCTCTGTGTAGACAGTTTCTCTATAATAGAAAAGAAACTGTAGTAATTACAACACAATTTAGCTCAAGAATACCATGAAAGAGTATATTCATGTTTTACCAGTGCATGACAAATTATCCCAAATCTTGACTCAAAACAATAAAAACGTATATTACTGCACACATTTTCTGAAGGTCAGAATGGAAGTAGTGTCCCCGGATGGTTCTGGCTCAGGGGCTCCCAGGAGGTTACAGTCAAGGCTTAGAACAGGGTTTCAGTCATTTCAAAGCCCCAATAAGGCTGAAGTATTCACTTCCCAGGTGGTTCATTCACATGGCTGCTGGCAGAAGGCCTCAGCTCCTCACCGCAGGGATTTCTCCACATGGCTGGTATTTTTGTTTGTTTGTTTGTTTTTTGTTTTGTTTTAAGATTTTATTGATTTATTTGATAGAGAGAGGGCAAAAGAGAGAGAACAAGCAGGGGGAGCCGCAGAGGAAGAGAGAGAAGCACGTTCTCTGCTGAGCTGGGAGCCCAGATGTGGGGCTCGATCCTGGGACCCAGGGATCACCACCTGAGCCAAGCCGAAGGCAGATGCTCAACCGACTGAGCCACCCAGGCACCCCTCTACAGGGGTGTTTGACTGTCCCCCTGCCATGGAAACTAATTTTCCCCAGAGTGAGAGCACAGGAGTGAGCAACACATCTACGACCTATTCCTGAAAGTCATATACCATCATTTCTGCAACATTCACTTAGTTAGAAGCTAGTCATTTGCTTCTACATTCACTTACATTCAACAATCACCTAGTTAGAAACAAGCCCAACCCATACTCAGTGTTTGGGGGAGGGTAGACTTTTAGGTTCAACCTTCTGAATGTGTGCACATACTTTTTAAAACCACCACAGAGGGGAATCCTATGTGAAGGACAGCTATCTCAGCAATCTCATATACAATATCTGGAATTTCCACCCAAAAAGAATCACTCCTAAAAAAGTAGATAGATTATTCAGGCATAAAAAAAGAAGGAAATCCTGCCATATGCAACAATATGGATGAACCTTGAAGACATGGCGCTGATTGAAATAAGCCAGTCACAGAAGGACAGTTACTGCACGACTCCACTTATATTAGTTTTAAGAGTAGAGCAGTCAGGGGCACCTGGGTGGCTCAGTGGTTTAAGCCTCTGCCTTCGGCTCAGGTTATGATCTCAGGGTCCTGGGATCGAGCCCCACATCGGGCTCTCTGCTCAGCAGGGAGCCTGCTTCCCCCTCTCTTTCTGCCTGCCTCTCTGCCTACTTGTGATCTCTGTCTGTCAAATAAATAAATAAAATTAAAAAAAAAAAAAAAACAACAACCAAGAAAAAACCATCCACATTTCAAGGCTTCAAGTATACCACTAACACTTCTTTAAAAAAAAAAAAGAGTAGAGCAGTCAAACTCATAGAGGCAGAAAGTAGAATGGGGATTGCCAGGAGCTGGGGGAGGGGGGTGGGGAGGAAATGGAGAAATGCTATTCAAAGGGTATAAAGTTTCAGTTATGCAAGAGGAGTAAGTTCTAGAGTTCCACTGTACAATACTGCGCTTATAGTTAGCAATACTATACCATGCACTTAAAATTTTGTGAAGCAAGTAGATTTCACATCGTATGTTCTTACCACAATATAAATCATTAATTAATCAGTTAACTGAAAAAGGAAAGGTGGATGATTCACAAGAAGTTACTCTAGGTGGTTTCCCTATGGTTACATGTAGCCACAGGTAACTTGTTACATATGCTAGCACTTCCAGATGATTAAATTTTTGAACATTTTTAATTAAAGTTACTAACTTGACCTACCACTTGTGAATTTAGTAGGAAGATTTTCTAACGAAAACTCCATCATAGAGTCATGTTTACAAGACAAATGTATTCACTTCCTGCTGTAGGTACAATGAATTACCACAAACATAATGGCTTAAAACCACAATCATCTATTATTTTACAGCCCTGGAAGTCAAAACTATAAAACAAATCCATGGGGCTATGTTCCTTCTAGAGGCTCTAGAAGATTATCTATTTTCTTGCCTTTCTGGTTTCTGGGGGTTCACCTACATTACTTGGCTCGCAACCCCATCCTCCATCGTCAAAGCATCTCTTCTCTCCTCTCTGACCTCCTGCCTCTCTACTATAAAAGTGCTGTCTCACTTCAGACCCACCCAGATTATCCAGGATAATATCCTTATCCCAAAATCTTTAACTTAATCACACCTGCAAAGTTCCCTTTGCTCGGCAAGATAACATATTCCCAGATTTCAAGGATTGGGACATGGACAACTTTGGAGGGAGGTGTTATTCTGTGTACTGTGATGTTTTTAGGAAGATGTCAAAATTCAAGTAAATTGAGGGGAATACCCCTGATGGACTTAGTTAACACCATGTGGTAAAGATTTGAATTAATTTAACCAGTAAATACATAACTAGTGACCAAAATGACTGACCTATATACTTAGACATATTTGGCCTTCGTGTCCAAAATCATGCCCTGTGAGATAAATCATATTTGCTTTCAAAACTTGTTTATCATTAACATCTTGGATAAACTAGAATGAAAGCCTGAAATTTGTGAGGGTAATACTCTTGAGACATCCATTTCTTTCGCTAGTAGCTCCAATCCCACGCTCTTATCTCGACCGTTCCACGAATGATGAAGAAATGCACGCTGCCTTGAGAAATGTTTATTTGGAAATATATTAAGTTTGCCTAAGAGACTTCAACAGTTTCTTTAGAGACTAGAAAACAGCGTCCCATACACAATGAATCAGAGACCTTACAGAATGTGATGGAACCTAGGAAATGTGAAAATAATACAGGTCTTTCCCACCCTGCATACCCGTCCCACACACCCAAATCTATATGTGAAGATTCTAAGGATCAAAGAGATCAATATACCCTTAACTTCTTAGTAAAGCAAGCAAGTGACAGAGCTTGCCCTAGGGGCCAGGTTTTGAGACCCTCCCCCACCTCATATATTTTGACTTCATCACATACTCATCACATGCCCACATTTATCCCTTGTTTAAAAAGATAATAAATTTACATAATCTATGTGGGGCATGGGACCCTGGGAGGAATGGCTGCCATCCACGGAGAATTTAACGCATGCTGGCTGCTCTAACAGACACCTTTACATCTATTATGTGTCTGTATTTGTCTCAATGAGGTGGGAAGCATTACCCCTGCTTCTAAAATATAAAATGAGCTGGGGCATCTGGGTGTCTCTGTCAGTTGAGTATCTGTCTTGACTCGGGTCCTGATCTCAGCTCCAAGGGGAGCCTGCTTCTCCCTCTCCCTCTGCCTGCCACTCCCCCTGCTTGTGCCCAAGCGCGTGCTCTCTCTCTCTCTTTCTCTCTCTGTCAAAAAAATAAATAAAATCTTTTTTAAAAACTTAAATTAAAAAAATATATCTGAAATGAGCTAACAAGGTAACCGGAGTAAGAATGCTAGGATATGGCCTGGATCTCTCCTTTTAACATCAAAGCTCAGAAATAAATTCTCACTACATTCCTGAAGAAAGAACAAAGAAATGTACAAGTTGAACAAGCAATTTCAAAATGTATGTAATTGGGGCACCTGGGTGATTCAGTCGGTTAAGTGTCTGCCTTTGGCTCAGGTCATGATCCCAGGGTCCTGGGATTAAGCCCCCTCTGTGTTCCCTGCTCCCCTGCTCAGAGGGCAGCCTGCTTCTCCCTCCTCCTCCCCTCTCCGTCTGCCAGGCCCCATGTTTGTTCTCTCATAATCTTTATCAAATAAATAAATGAAATCTTTTTTTAAAAAAATGTGTGTAATATAACACTATGAGAGGAGATTCCTACCTATTTCATACATTAAAAATTACAAAATCAAACACTGTTAATAATTTGTTCATTCAACAAACATTCATTGAGCATTAATTGCATACCAGACATTGTCTACATAAGATGTGAAAAAGATAAATTAGTGCCACTCCTAATTAATAAGTAAACCATAAAGTTTCAGGTAGTAACAGAAAATATTTTAAAGAATAATATCATTTCAAAGGGTAGGAAGAGAATAAGAAGCTGTAGAGGAAAGATCTCTCAATAAGATAACATTTGAGAGGCGATCGGAATGATGAAAAGGAGAGAGGCATGAAAGGGCTTTGGACAAGAGTGTCCCAGGTTGTGAGGAAAGCATGGAAGATGGAGATACAGGCTAAGTATGACCTGCTAACGGCAACAAGAGATCCAATGGGAACTGAAGCCAAGTGGGCCACAGAAAGTAGTAGGACATTGGGCCAGAGTTTGACCCGGTAATGTCTTGCTGTCTGTGAAAACACTTTGGCTTTTACCCTGAATATGATGGGATGCACTGAAAAGGAGACTAAAATGAATGGACTTAATTTCAATCTATTTTAAACAGACTGAAATCTGCTATAGGAAGAACAGATTGTGGGCAGGCAAACAGGAAGCAGGGTGACCGGTTAGGTAGCTGTTGCAGGAATCCAGGCAAAACACAGAGCAGCACCTGGGGGTAAGCTGATAATGGTGGAAGGTGTGAAAAGTGGATCATTCCAGAACATAGTTTATAGAGCTGAAGTTTATCAAGCTGGTGGATCTGATTCTAAAGAAGAAAGTTAAACATGATTCCTAGATTTTTAGCCTAAGCACATGTTTGAATATAAATACCACATAGTGAAGTGACAGAGGGGGAAGCAAATTTTAAGATAAGAAGGTGAAATTCAAGAGTCCTGTTTTACGAATGTTGATTTTGAGATGTCAGTTAGAATCCAAAATAGAATTGAGGAGTAAATAAATATAGGTAGTAGCCTGAGACTCAAGAGGAAAATCAAGAAAGGAGATTAGAACATGGGATCCATCAATATTAAATGGAATTTATTTAAAGCCATGAGATTGGATGAGACTGTTATTTCAACATCCTTCAGGAGCCCACTTAGCTAGTATAGTTAAGGAAGAGAAAAATATGACAATATTTAGATGTTGGGGAAACCAAGAAGGCCAATAGAAAGATGATGAAGCACCAGCTGTTAGATTATTAAAAAAAAAAAAAAAAAAAAAAAGTATGTTGGGGCCTCGTGCCCCACAGCACAGTGAAGAAAATATGAATGAACATAAAAGAAATTTTATTTCTGTGGAAAGGTACAGTGGACACAGTGGAGAGATATGAGAGTTAAGGAGGGGTGGGAGATGGGGCCAAATTAGGGAAGCGATGGTATGGCGATGTGAGTAGCATGGGTTTCCAAGGTATCCAAGGTGATCTAGACTGTGTTTTAGTTGAGAACATAACTAGTTAAAGATTATAGAAAGATGATGCTCTATTTCTTTCTTTTTTTTTTTTTTTAGTAGAATTTTTTTTTTTTTAATAAACATATATTTTTATCCCCAGGGGTACAGGTTTGTGAATCACCAGGTTTACACACTTCACAGCACTCACCATAGCACATACTCTCCTCAATGTCCATAACCCCACCGCCCCTCTCCCAACCCCCCTCCCCCCATCAATCCTCAGTTTGTTTTGTGAGATTAAGAGTCACTTTGATGCTCTATTTCTAAATAAAACTGAATTACTCTGAATATGAAGATTGAAAATTATCATAAAAAATCCCAGGGTGTAGAACGCTTAGAAATTGTAGTTTTCTGATTTAACTAAATACTCTGGGTAGCTGCCAGCCAGGGTTTCAACTTTCAGATTATTCTGAAATACAGCTGTGCTTTCATATACAGTGTACTTCAGTGTATTAAAATGGACATGGGATAACACTCTTGCTGAATATTATCTTCATGTTGAATAAGTACAGGTACAATCACGCTGTGAACCACCCTCCCATTTAGATAGAGAAAAAAATCAGATTAAAATTGATGTCCAGAACAGCCTTTAGACAAGAGAAAATAGTTCCAACCAGCATATATCAGAATAAACTCTGATGCTCAGAACAGGAAAGAAAATTCCAATCTTCCTGCTTTGCCTCAGTGATAGTGAGCAGCTAGTTGATGCAGATCTATGTAGATCCTTTTAGCACTAATTGGAACTGCTTAATCTGGTAGAATGAACTAGTAATGGTACAGGTGCCAATCATGTTCACAGGCCTATGAAACGGCCTCCGGATCAGAAACTAGACTAAAGGCAAAAAGAAGTGCCAGAATGGTTTTTTATTCTCTACCTTCCTTTTAGGGGCTTTTTCTTTTTTCAATGTTCCCCTATTTTTATTTATAAATAGGTAAATTTTTTTTAAAAATTTAAGGGGTGTCCTGCTGGCTCAGCTGGGGGAGCACATGACTCTTGATATCAGGGTTGTGAGTTTGAGGCCCACACTGGCTATAGAAATCACTTAAAAATAAAATCTTCAAAAAAAAAAAAACCCCACAAATTTAAAAGAATATAGGTAATACCAATCTCCCCTTTTGCTATATTTTCTTATACTATCCTATAGGATAAAAATATTTTCTAGCGGCACCTGGGTGGCTCAGTTAGTTGAGCATCTGCCTTCAGCTCAGGTCATGATTCCAGAGTCCTGGGTTCGAGCCCCACATCGGGCTCCCTGCTCAGCAGAGACCCTGCTTCTCCGTCTGCCTGCCGCTTCCCCTGCTTGTGCTCTCTCTCTCTCTCTCTCTTTCTCTCTGTCAAATAAGTAAATAAAATATTCAAAAATACATATTTTCTAGTTATGCATATAGCACAGATGCATCTGGGCTATTAGTCAATTAAACTCTAAAACAAGAATCTCTTTTTTGCTTTATAAAAGGAATTTACACAAGATTAGTTATGACTTAAAATAACATCCATAATGCATAGTAGACCTCATTGTGTTAAGTCAAAAACTATAGTTATTTTTCACATACAGTTGACCCTTACACAATGCCAGGTTTAGGAGCCCTGACTCCCTTCCCCCATGCAGTCAAAAATGTGCATTTAATTTTTGACCCCCCAAAACCTTAACTACTACTAATAGCCTACTGCTGAAGCCTTACCAATAACATAAATTGTCAACTAACAAATATTTTGCATGTTATATGTATCATATACTGTATTCTTATAATAAAGTAAGCTAGAAAAAAGAAAATGTTATCAAGAAAATCATAAGGAAGAGGAATTACATTTGCAGTGCTGTGCTATAAAAAATCCCCATACAAGTGGACCCACGCAATTCAAACCTGTGTCATTCAAGGGTCAACTTTAAACTAGACTGTGTTGTAAGTAACAATTATAATCTAAAATATTAAGGTGATGCTATCAACATGTGAAAAATACAATTTTTTTCATGTTCTTTGAGTTTGGGTTTTTAATAATTTCAGAAAAAATATATATATAATAGTATAATTCATAAGTAAAATAAAGGGCAATACACGTTGTCAAAAAAACACATTGCTTCTAGAGCATTATTTTCTCTTTGCATTTCCTCTCAAGGATGGAACTCATATACCTACTTACTGACTACTGTCAAATATGGTTTTATTCACTAAAGAGGTATGTTTCTCATATCCTGAAAAACAGCATGAAACAATTTATATCCTAGAATATGTTTTCTCAAACAAAGAATAGTAATTTTTTCTTGTAATTATTTCAACATCCCTCAGAAATGTATTATATTTATGACCATCTTTATTTTTCATCCTCATAAATTAGGGTTCAAAGAGGCTGGACATCTTGGTTATAACAAAAACCAAGACATAAGTGATTTCCAGTTTTCTTTTTTGGTAATGTAAAAATCAAACACTATGTCCTCTACCTGTACAATGTCTCAAAGGACCAGACAGAATCTTCACAATAGCCACAAATAACTCATGCAACTCACAAATTCCTTGGAAATTGAACAGAAGGCCCAGGGATGAGTGGATGATAAAGACGTTGGGAAAAAAATCTTGGGGATTCCTTTTTTTCTTCCCCCAAGATTTTTTAATTTTAATTTTAATTTTTATTTGTTTGATAGAAACAGTACAAGAAGGAGGGGCAGATGGAGAGGAAGAGAGAGAACCCCAGCAGACGCCACGCTGAGCATGGAGCCCAACATGGGGCTCAATCTCATGACCCTGAGATCATGAGCTGAGCCAAAATAAAGAGTCGGGTGCTTAACTGACTGTGCTACCCAGGCTCCCCAGAATTATGATTCTTAATGTACTTTCAAAGGCACACTGAATCTATTTTGTGCCAGATAAATATAAACTCCGTAGATTTGTTTTTAGATATGGAAATCTCTGTGTTTTGTTTTTCACATTTACTCAAGTCACTCAAGAACCTAATTTACTTGTAGCTACAAACTTGGTGTACTAGAAATAATTCTCAATACTTACTTTCCTTGCTGGTTGCAAGTGCAGCTTCCTGGCCTACTACTTCCTACTGACTTACATAATGCCTACTTTTATATGGTATCTCTTGGAAAAGTACCTGACTATTCTTGTTTCTTATATTTACTGGTCCTGATAAAGAGTAACAGTTTGCAACAGAATTTCAAGATACAGTCTGAGGCAGATATAAATGGAGTCCTGCTTTTGCTTCCATGGTTGTTATAAAGTCTGACTTATTTTGGTAGTTGACCAGATTAACTGTGCCGCAGCACATATGTGTGTATACAGGGACACAGAATACAGAAAAAAAAGAGAATAAAACTCTTCTCATTTCTTTAGACTGGCTTGCAGGCAATTCTATCTCCAAATTCACTCAGGAATCAGGAAGCAGAAAAGATTGTTTTTCATAGACAAGAAGGGGTAACGGGGAAGTATGTCTTGCAGAAATGAAACAAGAGAGTCCCTGAATTTGATTCCAAAGACCACACAGAAATCTGTGGTTTATAGGCTGCTGTATAGTTTCATGTAACAGGAACATAACAACAACGACTTAAGCGAACAAAGGTTCTTATTTTCACCTAATAGGAGATTCTAAAGTAGGCATTTTACAACTGACGTTTCAACTCAAGGATCTCATCAAGATGCCCCTCTCCTCCTTCTCTCCTGCTCTGTCATTTTTAATATGCGCCTCTTATTCTCACATGGGTGGCCTCACCTCCTCAAGACATTGCACTTGGTTTGGACATAAGTCAAAAAGGTGGGGGCAATGATCAAACAACAAAGAGGAAAAAGTCAATCATGTGACTTCCAGTTATATTCCATTGGCAAAACCCTATGTTGTGAACTGGATACGGGCCAGAACACTCTTTTAGACTGGGCAAGTTGCGTCCACTGGCCAAGAAAAAGATGTGGTGGTAAGTAAAGTTAAGGTGAGGGGCGCCTGGGTGGCTCAGTTGTTAAGCGTCTACCTTCGGCTCAGGTCGTGATCCCAGGGTCCTGGGATGGAGCCCCACATCGGGCTCCCTGCTCCTCAGAAAGCCCGTTTCTCCCTCTCCCACTCCCCTAGCTTGTGTTCCCTCTCTCGCTGTCTCTCTCTGTCAAATAAATAAAATCTTTAAAAAAAAAAAAAAAAGGAGGATGGCAAGATAAAATATGGAACATCTAGAAGAGGCAAAACTTTGGAAATAATAAGAAGTGGTTCTGGCTGCAGGGGTGGGAGGGTATGGTGAATAGGCAGAGCACATAGGATCTTTAGGGCAGTGAAAATACACTGTATGATATGATGCAGGTAGGTCATTATGCTTTTGTCCAAACCCATAGAATGTCCAATACCAAGAATGAATCCCAGGTAAACTACGAACTTTAGGTGATTATGATGCATCAGTGTAGGTTTATCCATAGTAATAAATGTACAATTCTACTGGTATTAATAATGAAGGAGGCTGTGCTTGCATGGGGATAGAAGGTATGTGGGAAATATCTGTGCCTTCCTCTCAAATTTACTATAAACCTGTTCCAAAGATATAAGGTTTTTTAATTTTTTTTTAAAATGTATACTTTAAAAATAATAGAAGACATCCAGTTAAATCTGAATTCCAAATAAAAATGAACAAATTTTTTTTTAAAGATTTTATTTATTTGACAGAGAGAGATCACAAGTAGAGAGAGAGAGAGAGAGAGAGAGGAGGAAGCAGGCTTCCCGCCTAGCATAGAGCCTGATGCGGGACTCAATCCCAGGACCCTGAGATCATGACCTGAGCTGAAGGCAGAGGCTTAACCCACTGAGCCACCCAGGCAGCCCAAAAATGAACAAATTTTTAATATAAGTAAGTGCCTTACAAAATGTGGGACATACTTGTACTAAAAAAGTATTAACTGTTTACCTGAATCTCAGATTTAACTAGGCATCCCATAGTTTTATATGCTAAATCTGGTAACTCTAAAAAGGGGAAACTACCTGTTGGATAGGCAGCTAATATCCGCCCATGGAACCCTTGGAGAATTTCTCACTGCCATTCTCCATAGAGTGTTCATTAATTCTCTCTTCAGGGAATCTACCTTGAGTATCTAACTTCAGAGATTAAATAAATGGTTTTATCATCACCAACCCCAATAGTTTTATCAAATTTAACCCCAATGGTTAAATTTATGTGTCAACTTGGCAAGACCACAGTACCTAGAAATCTGCTAAAAAACCAGTCTGGATGTTGCTGTGAAAGTAATTTTTAGATGAGATTAATATTTAATTCAATAGACTTTGAGAAAAGTGGATTAGTCTCCATAACCTGGCTAGGTCTCATCCAATCAGCTGATGGCTTTAACAGATTAGGGTCCCCCAAAGAAGAAAAAATTCAACCTCAACACTGCCTTTAGACTCAAGCTAAATTTCTATTCTTCTCTGGGTCTCTAGCCTTGCCGACCTGTTCAGCTGGTGTTGGACCAGCCTCTACAATCCTGTAAACCAGTTCCTTAAAATAAAGAAATAAATCTCTCAATAGATAGAGAGTAAATGAGAGCAAAATTTGCTCCCCCAAATTATCTGGATTATCTGGAGCTCATTATTTTTAAGACCCTGCAGACACAGGCAAGGCTCTGAAAATCAAGTGAGAGTTACCCTTTTATAAGAGACGTTTACACTAATAGGGGAAATCTCCGTTTGTCTGGGTGTCTCCCAGCTGACATAGAAGGAGGAAGTTGACTAACTCTTTAGAAACTCTTATCACTGAAGAAGGCAAATGAATTAAGTCTGCCCAACAGCCTTCCCTTGATTACTGTGCTTTTCCTGGTGATGTCCCATAACTGACTCCCCGCCCCTAACATCTTTCTTTTGTCTTTAGCTGGAAATGATATTTAAGGAGGTGACTTGGGCTATTTCAGGGAAGTTATTCAATTTTCCTGGGTATCTCCCATGTATAAAGGAGTTGCACATGTGATTAAACTTCTGTTTGTTTTTCTCCTGCTAATCTGTCTTATATTACAAGGGGAGGGGGAGGGGTTCTCAGCCAAGAACCTAGAAAGGTAGAGGGAAAATTATTTTTCCTCTACCACGATAAGATAGATAGCTAGGAAGATAGGCAGACAGACATCCTATTTGCTCTGTTTCTCTGGAGAACCCTGTCTGATACACCAACCAAGCCAAAAAGTTGAAGAAAACACTTGATTAAGGAAGTTTAAGAGAATAAGTAGACCTATAAACCAACTCAAAAGTATGCAGACTGGATTCATGTACTCTTTTCATGTTAAAATAAAGATTGGTTAAAAACGAGCTGCTAACCAGTTTTTTTTCCCCACTGAATTCAGCCTTTTCTTCAAAATCTCCCTCGCAGTAGCAACTGCAAATAAATACAGAAGCACATTGGCTTTTAATCTACACTTGCTTTATACTCTAGTCATAGGAGGTGCTTCAAAATTCTTGACTTTGTATAATTATACATATTTTAATAATGGTTCTACTTCATCTGAATGAGGTCTATCAATTTCTTCACCCAAGAATCTACTTGTAGGAGTCAAACCATTTCAGAGGAGTTCAGTGTAAACCATTTCAGAGGAGTTCAGAGTAAAATCAGAAGCTAAAGTGTTCTGGCAATTTTAAAAAGTTTATATCAACACAATCATGTGTACATATTTTCTAATGATTTTACTAGACTTTGTACTTAAAGAAAAAAATCTTTTTCCATAAAATACAAATTTCTGACACTAGTAATGTGTTGATATCCTTTTACTGAAGAATGTGTCTGCAGTGACAGCTTTATCAATATTTTTAAGAGACTTGCTGGGTGTGGTTGCAGAACCTGCCATCTTCTGATTAAAAAAAAAAAATGCTATGAGGGAGGGCCAAAAAAATAAAAAATAAAAAATAAAAAAATCTCCTTCATTTTTATTCACTCTTTTATGTTTATTTTTTTAAATCTCTGTAAATCCAAACACTATTAGTGTCTCTTAAAATCTGTAACAGAAAATTCAGAATTACTAATATTTTAGATCAAATTTATAGTCAGAATGAAACAAGTTAAACTGTAAAAGAAAAAGAAAATAGGAAAATAGGAAGATTATACCCAAAAGCAACTACAGTCTGTAAGTTGAAAGCTTAGTGAAAGCAGTGCCTAAAATTTTTGTTTTTGTGTTTTTCTCAAGTCATCCATACCCTGTTTACTTACAGAAAATATCGTCTACCTTACCTCGCATATGGTGTTTTCCTCCTGGTGTATCAGCCCTGCCTTCCCCCAGCCTGACTCATGTTCACATTATAGAAATCACCTAGGATAGATGTTTCTGTAAAGGTAATGGGATACCCTTCAGTGGGAAATTCAGGATATCCAAGTTAACACACGTTGTTGATTATGAGACCTGTAAATGTTTCTCCTCACATCTGCACGCTTAGCTTTAAGTTCAAACCAGCAGACCCTACTTTTCTTTACAAGATTGGGGTAGACAGTTACTCCTTAAAGGCTGAGAAGAGAGAGGAGGGTGACAAAGGAGTAAATCTCAAAGAATGAGTGTTTCCCCAGCAGAGGAAAAAGCCATGGGAAAGCATGCATCAAAACACTGGGATCCTAAAAAACTGAATCCTGTTTTCCTACCTTTGCCAGCAGTGCCCATGTGGGGACTTCGTCCTGTTTGCCTATCCTTTCTGATCTTACTGAGAGGGATGTGAGTCTTCCTTCCTAACCCTCACCAGACTTTCCAAAGCAAAACATAAATTCTGGTCTACTCCAGCCCAGTCTTATTAGGTTTCCCTATTCTTTACTGTTTGCAAAAGAATGAGTTAAAAAAACAAAAGGGGGGCGCTTGGGTGGCTCAGTGGGTTCAAGCCTCTGCCCTCCGCTCAGATCATGGTCCCAGGGTCATGGTCTCAGGGCCCTGGCATGGAGCCCTGCATCTGGGCTCTCTGCTCAGTGGGGGGCCTGCTCCCCCCACCCCACCTGCCTCTCTGCCTACTTGTGATCTCTGTCTGTCAAATACATAAATAAAATCTTAAAAAAAAAAAACAAAAAACCAACATCACAGTAAACAGGTGACATTTGGTAGAAAGAGAACTGTACTTGGAAGCATAACATGTGGGATTAATGTTCTAGATCTGTCAGAAGCTGTGCAACTTTGAGCATGTAATTTTTATGCTGTAGGGCCTTCTATTAAAGAAAGAAAAAAGGGGGGGGCACCTGGTGGCTCAGTCATTAACGATCTGCCTTGGGCTCAGGTCATGATCCTAGGGTCCTGGCACTGAGCCCCCCATGAGGCTCCCTGCTCAGCGGGAAGCCTGCTTCTCCCTCTCCCACTCCCCCTGTTTTTGTTCCCTCTCTCGCTGTGTCTCTCTGTCAAATAAATTAATTAAATTAAATTTTAAAAAAAGAAAGCTTCATAAGAACAAGTAGGTTTTATCTGAGCCTCAGTTTACTCACCTGTAAATTGTGATTAAAAAGTTCTAACTCGGTATTGAGGAGAGGGTGGCTGGGAGTGGGAGGGAAGCACTGTTAGGAGAAGAAATTATGTGTGTAAAGTGTCAGCACAGCTCCTACACATTGTTTCAATGAGTAGATGATTTCTTTCCCCTTTTCCTCTCTGATGGTTTTTTTGTTTTTGTTTTTGTTTTAAGATTTTATTTATTTATTTGTCAGAGAGAGAGGGGACACAAGCAGGGAGGGCAGCAGGCAGAGGGAGAAGCAGACCCAGGAGCCCTACATGGGACTGGATCCCAGAACTCTGAGATCATGACCTGAGCTGAAGGCAGACATTTAACCAACTGAACCACCCAGGCGTCCCCCACTGGGAGCAGTTTTTGCATTGGGGCTGAGAATTCAGCCTTCCCCAGTGGTTGCATGATTAGTAACCCAAGATCCCCACCTTCCTGGATTGTACATTCTAGGAACTGCAGGGGTGATGTAGAGGAGTAGCAGAAATAACAGACGGTAAACTGAGTTCCTCATGTGTTAGTAGTTTTTTAAATTAAAAAAATATATATTTTTATATATATTTAACTTCAAAATATAAAATATAACTTCAGACTTGTACGTTGATCACATGTCAGCCTGCTTCACTTCTGGCAATTTCTTGCAGAAACTGATACAAAACTGCTGAGCGCCTATAAGAATTCAGAAATCTAAATATAGAAAGCAGTAATTACTTTTTTATGTAACAAAATGCTAATCCTTGCATTTTTCATTGTTTTATTGGACTAATTTAGTCTTCAGACTATAATCCCAAGTACACTGGCAAGTCTTTTGGAAATGAACAAGAAGAAAACAAATCTAAAGGAAGACATCTATTTTTAGCATCCCACTAAGCCTTTTCTTGCATGGCTGTAGTTATTCCAAAATTGGTCACAGTTTTATTCGAACTGTTCTAAGAGAGGGAAAAAATAAAGAAATTTATAAAATGGATATTTAAATACATGCTACCAAATTTAATTGATTTTTAACACAACTATAAAAGTAAAGCAGGCCGTGTGAGATATTCATCAGCACCATTTGCAAAACAATCAGTCCAACCCATTCCCAGCCTCAACCCGCTACTGACCCTGTTCAGGGTCAGACGGCCGAAGAGAGCAAGAGGAGCTTCCTCCTGCCCTCCCCCACACCCCGGCTTCTGGGCTGGGGCTGCTCATTGTCTGGCTAATGGGATCCTGGAACCCAGCCAGAGCTGTAACCTGCGCGTGTGGTTTAGTTTTGTTTTGTTGTGAATGATCACACACATTCTGGCCCAAACTGCAGACAGAAGCTGGGGGAGGAGAAGGATCTTATTGTACGGAGCAGAGAAAACGCAGAAAAGTGAGAGTTCTGGATGAAGTTGTCTTATGTTCCAAGAAATAAAGTTTAGGTAAATGATTAAAATAGAGAAGCACGTGAGGACTCACGATTTTCTACTATTGAAAGAATTTGTGAAAAAAAAACCCACAAAATTTTCAAATCTTGAAAACACAAATAAAATACAACAGAAAAGCGTGGCAAAGGAAGAAGATGAAGGGAACCAAGCATGTCAAACCTTACAGGAAGACATTCTCAGAAATATAACCAAGGGGCGCCTGGGTGGCTCAGTGGGGTAATCCTCTGCCTTCGGCTCAGGTTATGATCCCAGAATCCTGGGATCGAGCCCCACATCAGGCTCTCTGCTCAGCAGGGAGGCTGCTTCTTCCTATCTCTCGGCCTGCCTCTCTGCCTACTTGTGATCTCTCCCTGTCAAGTAAATAAATAAGATCTTTAAAAAATAAAAATAAAAAAGCAATATAACCAAGAAACAGCCAACTTTATGCATAGACAAATTGAAAATGAAAACTAAATCAGGCTGCTTTCCTCCTTGAAGCTACAGAGGAAAGAAGAATTTCCTTAAAGTAAATGTACAAGAGCTTAGTGTTTTGTTGTTGTTGTGTAAGCATAAAATCCGAAAATAAAAAAGGTATGTAATTTTGCTGACAATTACATTTCTAGACATTTTTAAGTATTGATAAAGTTATCCTTAAAATTACTTATGTGTGGATACAATTTAATCACACCAAAGAATTCACATAGACAGAAAGTGTAAGAGCCTGCCTTCCAAAGATGATGTTAGCGAGCAAAGAGGCACTGAGAAGACCTGCTTGTTTTTTAGTAAACTACAATAAAAGAGCTCAGAAAGGCATCAGGCTGGCTGTCAGGAAATGAGGTTAAGCAGCGGAAACGGGAGATGTCTGGATCAGGGGATCTGAGGAAGGCTTTTCCCAACGGGTGCTTTTGTTTTCCTTTTTCATGTTAAGTTGGGACCCATGATTTGTCTTTCACATGTCCACAAAAGAAATACCAAGGTAGTAAGATAACATCTCCGAGGGTACAAGCCCCGGGTTTTCTCTGCAACACAGAAAGCTGTTCACTCTCAGCCCAGAGCCAGTCTTCCTTGACTGGGACTGGAACACATGCTGGAAGTGGAGACAATCAGTAGTAAGAGGTTGAGCACTGATATTTTTTTTACCCCAAAACACAACTGAAGCTGGGGCCGAGGATTTTGGAACCAAGACCTTGAAAGTTCACACTGAGTCATCTGCCTGTAAGTAGGGGAAGGGTTAAAGTATAGGAGGGAGACAAAGGAGCCCCTTGGCTAGACTGTGAGGGTATTTGGGGTATGAAGACTCTGAAACAAAACAAAGACAGAGATCAGGGAAATTTAGACCACCCCATCCCAACTACTAGGGTTAAAATGTTTTTCTAATAATTACATTGTAAACACAGTAAATAAAAATAACCACAAAAACTAATCAGGCCTCAGAGAAAAAGTTCACAATAAAGATTAACCAGACCGAGGGATACATATCTATAGATCATAGATGTCACAAAAACAAAAACAAAAACAAAAACAAAAACAAAAAAAAACAATTCTCACACAATGCATAAGCGTCATGTCTAGTTCCAGGCCACTGACCTAACCACCAGCAAGTTTCCTGATAAAGTCCTAATAAAAGGCCAGAGATGAAAAGCCCTTATTTGCAACCCGGTGGGGACCCCTCTCACTCCTGAAAGCTTTTTCTGTACCCTTGCTTAATAAAACTCTATCACTTTTCTCACTTTCCTTTGTCCGCAGGATTCATTCTTTGACTCCCTGTAACAAGAAAGTCACTCTCCAGCTTCAACATCACTCATCATCAGGGAAATGCAAATCCAAACTACAATGAGATATCACCTCACACCTCTCAGAACGGCTACAATCAAAAACACAAGAAACAGTAATGTTGGCAAGGATGTGGAAAAAAG
This sequence comes from Enhydra lutris kenyoni, assembly GCF_002288905.1. Taxonomy (NCBI): domain Eukaryota; kingdom Metazoa; phylum Chordata; class Mammalia; order Carnivora; family Mustelidae; genus Enhydra; species Enhydra lutris. The sequence continues at coordinate 14,258,450 of NW_019154100.1, read as the reverse complement.
GAAACCTTCATGCACTCTTTGTGGAAATGCAAATTGGCGCAGTCACTGTGGAAAATGTATGGAAGGTCTTCAAAACTTAAAACAGAACTACCCTCTGATCCAGGAATTGCACTACTGGGTATTTACCCACAAAATACAAAAACATTAATGCAAAGGGGTATGTGCATCCCTATGTTTATTGCAGCATTATTTAGAAGAGCCAAAAGTATGGAAGCAGCCCAGTGTCCATCAATAGATGAATGGATAAAGAAAAAATTATATATATCTCCACACATGGATGGAGCTAGAGAGTATAATGCGAGTGGAATAAGTTAGGCAGAGAAAGACAAATACCATATGATCTCACTCATATGTGGAATTTAAGAAACCAAACAAATGAGCAAAGGAAAAAGAGACAGACCAAGAAACAGATTCTTAACTATAGAGAAGAAACTGATAATTATCAGTGGGGAGGTAGGTAGGGCATGAGGACTAATAAGTAAATTCATCATGATGGGAAAAAATGAAATGCAATGCAATGAAATAAAAATAAAAGAGTGAGACCATGTAGTCCTAGAAAGGGAAAAAAAGAGTCGGTTCCTGATAAATGTCCCAGCTGCAAGAGGCCAACTATAAGTCCTGCACATTTTTTTGATGAGAGTTCCCAAGATGCTTACGAGAAAAAAAAATTTTTTTTAAGATTTTATTTATTTATTTGGCAGAGATCACAAGTTGGCAGAGAGGCAAGCAGAGAGAGAGACAGAGAGCGAGAGAGAGAGGGGGGATGCAGGTTCCCTGCTGAGCAGAGATCCTGATGTGGGGCTCCATCCCAGGACCCTGAGATCATGACCTGAGCCAAAGGCAGAGGCTTAACCCACTGAGCCACCCAGGCTCCCCTTATGAGAAAATTCTTAAAGCAAATTTAGTGGGTAGCATGTACCCTAGTGATTTGTCATCAACACATATACAGGACTTAGAAAGCATGAAACAAAGTAGTCTTGGACGGAAACCTTTAGGTATGGAGAAACTAGTGGTGGAAGATAGGAATGCACTATCACTTTTCCAGAGTTCAAGGACTGCCCTTATCCAAACTAGGAAACATCTGATTCCCAAGACTGAGACACAGCCATGTTTCTTGGGTCTCACTCTCACAATGAACAGATTTTGCCAACTTCTGGTAGTCCCCATTAGAAGAGCATTTGTTCCAGAACTGTTCTCCCTAGAATGGGCTCTATTCAAAACTGAACTCATGAATACCTTAATGCCTGCTTCTGTTCATGCCCATTTTCTCCTTCCTCCTCACTCTAAAACTTCCTTCTCACTCTAAAACTTACACTCATGCAGGAAAGCTGATCTCAGTAGTAGAACAACAACAACAACAACAAAAAACTATAGACTAAAACATTCGGTTTAAGTTAAACAAAGTGTTAACTCTCTCAGGAAAGTATGTAATTTTAGGTCACTTAAATAACAAATTTGTATTAATGGGATTTCTGTGGATATATTTTACAGTAAGGCCTGCCCTCATTTAGTACCTTGTACAAAAACTGACATTTCATTATGAACCAAACCAGCTCTAAGTAAACTTAGCCCTTCACGGAGAGTATTTTGATGATGCATTGCTTGCAAGGAAGGTCACCTCCCAGAGCTGGAGGCAGGTGTAAGTAGTGGAGAAAACTGACCAAGGAGGAGCCTACGGGTTCTGCCTGGTTGGGGAAGGGACCAAGGAGGTACAACAGATATGGAAATGATGGGGGCACCTGGATGGCTCAGTGGGTTAAAGCCTCTGCCTTCGGCTCAGGTCATGATCCCAGGGTCCTGGGATGGAGCCCCACGTCGGGCTCTCTGCTCCGCAGGGAGCCTGCTTCCTCCCCTCTCCCTCTCTGCCTGCCCCTCTGCCTACTTGTGATCTCTCTCTCTCTCTGTCAAATAAATAAAAAATCTTAAAAAAAAAAAAAAGAAAGAAAGAAAATGATGGAAGGACCATTTATGAAATCAGCATTGGCTATCATGCCATCGTGCTCTGTGTGATGAGGATAAGCAGTGAGGTACCCTTGAAAATGAACAGACTACAGTCAGAAAGGTCTGGGGTTGAACAGCTGACCTCACAACTTAATATACAGGGGAATCTGGGCACATGACTTAACCATGCTGACATGTTAGTGTCTTCATTTAAAAATTATATGATTACAGAATTAGAGATAATACAACTCGTGGTATATATTAGATGCTCAAAATGGCAACGTGTAAATCACTATTCACTACATGCGTCTGAAAGAAGAGCTAATATCCGAGGCACAGAGGAACTGTGTGAAATGGACAATATTAGAGCTGCAGGTATCAAGACTCGTGACAGTATAGAAACAGTCAATACCAAAGGCTCAAATTTTCTTTCCTTAAAATATCTTCTATCTAGCCGCTGCTTAGGGGTCCAACCAGAATTACATTTCTCACTAAACCTTACTTGTGACCTTATCTACAACAACACTTCATTTTTTTTTTTTATACTTAAGTGTAGATAGAAATGTGCTATTTATAGCTACCACCCTGGGCTATAAATCTTGGAGGCAATGTGGGTGCTGGCTTGGTTGCTCAGAGTCCAATTGAATGACTAATTAAAAGGGTGAGCTCTACTGAGTTATTCTCCCATTTTTTTCAGCTGTGTGGGACAGTGAGAAGATTCTAAAGTAAAGGTGGAATAAGTAATAAAATGATGAAAGGCAAAGCTATGGGCAAATCTCATGATCTGCTACAAGTCTGGAGGAAGAAAAAGTTGAAGATTCTCTTTGCTATTAAAGAACAATAAATAAAACATAAAACAAGCTAAGGGATCCTGATACTTTTAATACAATGTACCCAGATTCCCATTATCTTATAGGACCAATCAATTCTGCATTTATAAACTAGTATACTGAAGACTAGAAAAAGTTAAGCCATAATTAAAATACACTTTATGAAATATTGAGTCCTATCCAAATAAAACCTAATATCCTCCCCCTTTAACAGATTTTATTTATTTGACACAGAGAGCAAGAGAGGGAATACAATCAGGGGGAGTGGGAGAGGGAGAAGAGGGCTCCCCACTGAACAGAAAGCCAGATGCAGGGCTCAGCCCCAGGACCCTGGGATCATGACCTGAACTGAAGGCGGATGTTTGACTGAGGCACCCAGGCACCCACTAATATCCCCTTTTGAGGCCAAAAATATGTCTAAAAACAGTTTTGTCATATTAAATAGAATAGCATGATCAGGAAGTATTTTTTATAATCAAGAACAGTCAATTTTATTGAATGAATAATTTATTGAACATCAAAAATGTATAATGCCTAGGAAACTTATTTTCTAAGGGAATTTTGCAGATGTAGACATTTCTCTGAGAGAAATCTCAGGACTTTCAGAACATTGTTCATTTGTTCTTAATACTCATACAAATCTAATAATCAAAGTTATTACATTGGAGAAATCTAATCTCTAGACAAGAGAAAATAAATTTTGATTTAAGCTTTAAGAGAGAAGAACGATGCAAAGGAGAAATGGGAAATTTACAACACTTTGATCATAATATTCCTTCACTTAGTGAATGTGGAATTGCTGGCGGTCTTCCACACACTGCGCTGGGGAATGCAACCATGAAGAAGACAGATAGGTTCCCCATCATCAAAGTGGACCATGAGCATAATGGCCAAAAAAAGAAATCACAGTTGTAATGAACACTACAGGAAGGAAAAACTGAATTCAAAAGAGAGAGCCTAACTCAAGAAAGTTGATTTTTAATTTTTTTTTCCCCTAAAACCTGATAAGAAAAAAAAAGATGAAGAAGAAGAAAAAAAGACTGATAGACAAGCAGGATTCTCTAAACAATGGAAGCCTGAGGGACATCGAGTGGGGGAGCAAGTGGTAGGACTGTGTGCCAGACAAGAAAGAACTCTTTAAGTGTGCAAGTCTGCATGCAAAAGGGAGGGCCATACATCTAAGTAATGAAAGAAATTCTGAATTTCTGGGGGGAAAAACCAACAGGGTGAGCAGTACAAGATGGCATTGGGACTTTTAACCATGACTAGATAGACCATAGAGAACCATGCAAGCCTTATAAAGTCAATATTTTCTAAAGATGTCACAAAGCCATTGAAGAGTTTTTAGTAGAAATACGATTTGATTTGCTCTGCACTTTTAAAAGACCACTAGTGTTGGGTGGTGATGGGCTGAAGACGGTACTGATGGATCTGAGCAACAACTAGAACTAATGATGAACTCTCCATGGGCCCCTCACAATACAAAGTGCTTTACACACATTACCTTATGTAACCTTCATTGAAACCCTTTGGGGGAAGTTTTCACTTCTTTTCTGTGGAGTCCCCATGTGTGTAAAATTAAAAATAAAATCGTATGCCTTCTTTTCTATGAATCTGTCTTTTGCCAGTTTAATCTACATGCCTCTGAGATTTAACCTAAGAGAGTAGAGGAAAAGTATTTCTTCCCCTTATGATCAGAAATAACCCAGCAAAATATGTGGAAAAAGAGTAGCCAGAATGATAGGGGGAACATGATGAGAATTATACCAGGAAACTTAAGATAGGAGATGGTACTTTCGAAGGAGAAAGTTAGCAATAGTGTCAAATGCAAAGGACGAGTTCTAGTCCTAGCCCTGAGAATTGCAAGAAAATAGTGCCCCCACAGTTATGGGGGAGATCCAACTACATCTACCTATTGTATCAGGCACTATATTTTTTATGCTTTATATACTTAATTCACTTACAACTTATACAATCTTCGTATGGCAGGTATTATCAAAATAATTACAGATGAAAAGGGATATTGAGGTTCAACTACGTTTCTGGGTTTATATTTAATAAATGGTAGATCCATAATTCAAACACAGATCTGCAGATTCCAGTGGCAATAATCTTTCAGCCACAGAGAATCGCATGGCCCTGTAGTGTTATATTAGATGCTTAGGAAGCATAAGGGAGGGACACATTATTCAGAAAGGTGGACACAGCAGCATCAGAGAGGATTACACAACTGAACCTTGAAGGGGAAGGAACAGGCCAATCACACAAGGATAGGCAGCATGTTTTCAGCAAAACAGTATGGGCAGTGAGTGAGGGGAGGAGAGAGAACATCAACTTCAGGGACCCTCTGAACCACACGGTTCATGTAAGGAAGACAGGGGATCTGACGGGGAAAGAGTGGAGGTAGGACCTTTATCCTAAAGATGAACCACTTAAATATAGTCAACAGGGGACCCTCTGGGAGAGATTTGTGTAGGAAATGTGTCAACAGTGTGAAGGGTGAACTGGAGGAAGAGAAGAAAAAATGCAGGCCCTCCAAGTGAGAGCCTGGATAGTGGCCTGATGGACAGGAGGGAAAAAGAGCATGGGTCAACGAGATCAGAAAGGCATAAAATAAAGAGAACTGATGACTTTGACCAAGGTGGAGGGGTGGGGAGGAGAAATGACAAAGAGAAAGGTATATGGGATGAATATCTGTTATCTGACTTGGGCAACAGGACAGCTGGCAGAAAATGGATACCGGAAAGCAGATATAAAGTTAAAAAAAAAAAAAAAAATTGAGTTCAGTCTTGGAGTTTGAATGGCCTGTGCAACTTCCAGGAGAACATGTTATGAAGATGGCTGGCTGTGTAGCGGCACTTAAGAAGAAGCTGGACTGTGGCTGAAATCATGGAGTATGTGTATAACACAGATTCCCCAAACTCATCTGACCACAAAATTCTTTATCCAAAGCTAATGTACTTTTTTTTTTAAAGATTTTATTTATTTATTTGAGAGAGAGAGAGAGAGAGAACCAGTGAGGGGAGGGGCAGAGGGACAGGGACAAGCCGACTCCCGCTGAGCAGGGAACCCAGCTCTCTGCTCTACCCCAGGACCCCAAGATCATGGCCTGAGCTGAAGTCAGATGCTTAACCAACTGAGCCACCCACGTGCCCCCAAAGCTAGTGTTCTGAGAAGAGTTTGTAATTTACTCCTTCTGGGGAAATTTTGAAGCAACATCAGTGACTGTTTCTCATTTTTTTTTTTCAGTAAGAAGGAAAAAAGCAGAGCAAGGACCCCATCTGAATCTTCTACATAGCCTATATTGCTCTACCAAAGATTTTTTTTTTATCAGTTTGCTTGAAAACTGGTGGCAACATCTTTTGTGAAGATAAATGGATTTTTATCTAACATGAAACATATCTTATGACTCATCCTTTTTTTTTTTTTTAACACTCCAGTCTTCATTTGCTTGTGAATAGAATATCTTCAGTATCCAATGATGTTTCTCTCAGCTTTGGCAAATGATTTGGATTAGCTAAGGGAGGAAAAGTGAGGAAATTGCAGTTGTACCATTTTTCATATTGTGACATTTCAAGTAATCAAAACAATTTCGTTATCATGTGAAGGATTCGGTATTCAAATACACAAAACGCAGTTCATGAAAATAACAATTGTTAGGTTTATTCTGTGAGGCAATGGGCTCCTAAAATATTATTTTACTTTCTCTCTAATGGAACCATGTCCCAGAAAAGCAATTTCACATCATTTATTCCTGCTGTGACCTATGCACTCTTTAAGAAGTTTGAGGAGAAACGTTGGGCAATCTTTTTTTAAGCAATGCTTTTAGGAGGGAATTTCCATAACAATTATTTAATTATTAAATGGAAATAGCTGCATTGCTAGAAAGGAAGGCCCATCCCAGCAAAACTACCCAGTAGATTTCCGCTTGAAAATTACTCTCGAGAGACTGATGAGGTAAGAAATAAGATGAATAATTCTAGTCCATGAAGACAGAGGCTCCTCCCCCTTGGGGGGGCATGAATGCCACTTTCTTTTGGAAAGCTAAAGTTTAGTGTAAAGTTTAGCTTTTCCTTCTGTGATGCACTGACTTAGGATGGATCAAGACTGTGGCCAAAGAAGAGGTGAATATCAGCCATCAAACTTCCTTGAATTGTCAAAATAAGAGTATTTCTTCTATTTTTTTTTTTTTTTTTCCCTTTCACTAGATTTCTTTTCTTTGGGGGAATTCCTATAGTTGTGCATCTCCCCTCCCCCACCCCACTTCCAATTACTCAGTGTCCTGTTATAAAGGTTATAATTAAATCAATTTTAATAGTCTCTGGTTGAATTCAAGGCTACTTGTCATCCCACTCTTAGTACCTCTGAAAGGACTACTTGGTAACAGTCTAACTAGGCATGCACATTCAGCAGAGAAATAAGATGAAACAAAACTTACTGGGCTGAACTTGAAAAAGAGCTGATGTCAAGGTGGGCAGGGAAATCATACAGTCCAAGTTCTTTGTTAATCAATAAGGAAAACAAGAAATGATGGAGAACAAAAAGAAGTCTGTGGCCTACAATCATTACTGATAAAAGCATGATTCTTTTCTGATTTTTTTATATGAGTGTTCAAGCCAAAGAGGCCATGAATGCAAGAAATTATTGAAAATCTAGTAAGGCTGTGAACATTATTAGGAGGTCTTCCCATCCTATGCTACCACCACCGCCCTTTTCTGAAAATTGCCCTACTCATCCCCAGAGCGGAGGCCTGATTATAGCGTATGACCTTGGTCCCATGCTGGCTGCTATCGATCAGGGTGCACAGCTAACAAGAGCTTATCCAGATGCCTTTCTTTCCTAAGCCAGGGCTGGCGTTGGTATTCAGAAGCTCTGATCCCTCTCTCCAGCACTGGAAGGTAATACATGGTGAAAAGCTAGTCTGTAGAGAGAGAAGAGAATGACAGAGATAGGGGAGGCGCAAAACATGGAGCCCACAAAATAGCTTGAACAACAGGGCACATAGTAGCTTAAATAACCAAGATGGACAAGATGAGGAGAGGAATGGTTCTGAGAGAAAATTAAAAGTCTTTTGTTGTACATGTGACAAACATTGCTGTCCATAGGGAAGGAGATGTGGACTAGACATCTGGAACTAGGGGAGACGTCACGAGTGGTTCAGTTGGCTAAACCTCCGACTCTTGATTGCAGCTCGGGTCATGATCTCAGGGTCATGAGATGGAGCCCCCATGTCAGGCTTAAGATTCTCTCCCTCTGCCCCTCCACACCTCTCTCTCTCTCTCTCTCTCTCTCTCTCTCTCTCTCGCTTTCAAAAATCAATCAATCAATCAATCAATCATGCTTCAGGATTTAGCAGTTCAGAAAGAAAGAAAAAAAAAAAAAGACAAACCTAGCAAAGGTGAGCAAGAAGGAACAGCAGATGAGACAAGAGAAAATCAGAGGACTCTGGTGCCATGGAAGCCAGAAGAATCAAGTGTTTCCAGAAAAAAGTGACAAAGATTTGACCAATGATTTGCTCATATTTACCAAAACAAAAACAAAAATACCACTTCTTAGAAATTTGTATTCAGCTGGAGAGCTCACCAAATGAATGATAGTCATACTGTCTTTTGGCTGATATTAAAGTTACATATCAAAATAAAAAAATTAAAAAATGAGCATTCATAAACCAAATTTAAAGGAAAAAATACCTCAGACAGATTTAAGTTTTGTTAAGAAAAAATGTCAGGGGTAGGTTTTACAATATTTCTTGGAATGACTGAAATTCATAGGATTAGTCAAAGTGTGAGACTTCAGGAAAATGTCAATAATTAAGTTTGTGTGAGATTCACTTTGCAGAAGGGTTTAGGCTATCGTTTGGTGGACAGTGGTGAATGTCAGTTCTAGGATAGTGAAGAGGGAGAATTCCATAAGGTCTACTTGGCTAAAGGAAAAATGATATCTCATATTATTTTATGTAGGTTGCAAAGCAGTAGGAGAAGCAAGGATTCTGCCAGGGGTGCCTGCTCTGCCATTTGGGGGCTCAGGTGTCTAGCAATAGCTACCAATATACCCCAGCCCCCCACACTAATCATCCCATCTAAGTAAAAACAGTTGCTTCCCAGGGCAACACTTCCAAGCCAGTTTTCTGGCCTTCCAGTTTGACCAAACTGCCTCTGCAGCCCTCCTTAATTTAATGCAAGGGTTGGTACAAATAATGGGGTGAATTTCTTAAGGGTTCTGACCTTGAGCTCTGGAATCTAGCAGGCCTTTTAGAACCCCAGTTCTTCTTTTTATTAACTATTATTAACTGAGTGACCCTGTCTAGAGATTTAACCACTCCAAGCCTCTTTCTTTGTTAGTGAAAAAGGATTACAGAGTTACCTCAGAAAGTTATGTTGCGAATTAAATGAGAAAATAGAACACTTAGCACAGGGCAGGGCAAAGTGCAGGGAATCACCATTCACTAGAAGGTAGTTTCATACTACTGTATTGAGTTGGAAATGTAATAGTATGTGAAATGTATTTGAGCCATAACCAGAGTTTGAAAATGGGGATGTGACGAAAAGCTCATGAAAATGGTTGCTGTGGGGGCTCCTGGGGGGCTCCCACTGCTAAGGGTCTGCCTTGGGCTCAGGTCATGATCCTAGGGTCCTGGGATCCAGTCCCACATCAGGCTCCCTGCTCAGCAGGAAGCCTGCTTCTCCCTCTCCCTCTGCCTGCTGCTCCCCCTGCTTGTGCACTCTCTCACTCTCTCTGTCAAATAAATAAGTAAAATCTTAAAAAAAGAAAAGAAAATGCCAGGAAGAACCAGAAGCGTTAGGTTGCTCAGCCTCTAAGTCCAGCCCTCCTTCCCCTTCTTTCCTACTGGTTACCAGTGTAGACCAATGCATCATTTACTACCCGAACAGACAGAAATGGAAACAGTAGCCCCCTCTCATCTGCAGGGTAAATGTTCCAAGATCCCCAGCAGATGCCTGAAACCACAGATACTACCAAACCTTATAGATACAAGGTTGTTTTCCCCCATGCCTCTGATAAAGTTTAATTTATAAATTAGGCACAGTAAGAGATTATCAACAATGACTACCAATAAAGTAGAACAAGTATCACAATATACCATAATAAAAGTTACGTGAATGTGGTCCCTCTCTCAAAATATCTTACTGTACTGTCCTCACCCTCCTTCTTGTGAAAATGGGAGGTAAGAAAATGCCTCCGGGATGAGACAAGTGAGCTGAGTCACGGGGACACTGTGAGGTAGCATGAAGGCTACTAGTGACGTGGAGACATGATGATTTTTCTAACTGAGGGTCCAAAGGAGGGTCATCTGCTTCCAGACCATGGCTGACTGCCGTAACTAACAGCCCATAAGGGGGAAGCGCAGTTGCTACTAATGAGTACGTGCTGTTAAAAAAATAAAAGTATGGATTTTTCTAAATCAAAACACATTATTCCATTTCTTCCTGTCACTGTACTTTCTCTCTTCTGTGTGAGTGTAACAAGCGGATTTTTGAGGCAGTTTTAAGTGACAGTCAAGGGCTGTTCAAAGCCTCCACACCCTGGTGAGCCCCTGAGCTCGCACTTGTAAAAACCTGCATTATAACACGGAGCCACGAACCGGCCTCACACTTTACATCACAATGGGCAAGCCCCTGCGAGGCGGCTTTGAAATCCCCGGGCTGTGGTCAAAGTCCGGGCCTCCTGGAAGGACAAAGTGTTCTGTTTGTGTAGCACAAGGGTGTGGCTTTTGTAGCTAGTAAAATAATCTGAACACAAAGGCTCCTAGATCCTGCCGAGCGCTCTGCCGTGAACTGACTCAGCGTAAAGTGGTGGGAAAGGAAGCTTTTTCTTAGATTTCAGAACCCTGCAGAGCTACACCCTGGTCACTTAGTTCCGTCCCACTTCAACAGGAAGGGGGTTTCATCAGCTCGTGCACACACATGTCACACACACACACACACACACCCCCCAAGCAGAAGAGAGGATGAGATCCGCCCAAGAGGAACTGTGGGGGAGCCCACTGCCCACTCTTCACAACCTCTTGCCAACCTCGAGCTTTTTCCTTGTTTCATTCAAACAAAACCTAGTTGTTTTCACGGACTGGCAAAGGGATGCTGCCTAATTATGCAGAACCACATTTAGCAGCCACTCGGAAAGTAGCAGCAAAATCAGACATCCCCAGTTAATACTGGAGGGGGTTTCTGAATATCACCATAAAAGCTTTATCAGTGTCCCAGAGAGATTTGTGTTTTGAAAGCAAGATAGGGATGTACATATGCTGTATACGAGTTAACTGGAGACTTCAATTTTTTTTTTAAAAGATTTTATTTATTTATTTGACAGAGATCACAAGTAGGCAGAGAGGCAGGCAGAGAGAAAAGGGGAAGCAGGCTCCCCCCTGAGCAGAGAGCCCGACCGAAGCGGGGCTCCATCCCAGGACCCTGGGTCATGACCTGAGCTGAAGGCAGAGGCTTTAACCCACTGAGCCACCCAGGCTCCAGGAGACTTAAAATTTATTAAAGGTTGTAATCATGTACACTTTCCGGTTCTACACACACCCCCACCACCACCGATTTTGACTTCACGTAAATAAACAGCACAATTTAGAAACCTTTACACAATTTATATAATTTAAAATCTTGATCCTTATATTTGGAATTAAGATCTGAATTATGCAAAAATCAGTTGATATTGATTAGATTCTCCTCATAATTGCTTAACTCATAATTTTGCTCAGATCATTTTGCTTAAAGATTGCTTGGCCAAATTCATATTTTTGTGAAAAAGACTATACAGGACTTTATTTTTTATCAGTAAGATTAATGTTCTGAGGAACTTACATTCCAAGGAAACAAATACCTAGGAAAAAAAAAATCATTTACTAAGAGGGTACCTGGGTGGCTCAGTCAGTTAAGCATTGGCCTTCAGTTCAGGTCATGATCCCAGAGTTCTGGAAAGAGCCCCACATCAGTCTCCTGCCTCAGGGGGGATTCTGCTTCTCCCTCTTCCTCTGCCTGCCACCCCCGCTGCTTATGCTCTGTCTTTCTTTCTCTCTGTCAAGTGAATAAATAAATCTTTAAAAAAAATTTTTTTTAATCATATACGAAGATGAAGAAGAAACTATTATTTTACCTTTCTTTAAACTACCAGAAAGCCAATTAACTTAAGAACAAATTTTTTTAAAAAATTCAGGAGTTTCATGTAATACTACATTTACCAAAAAAGTTAAAAAATCTGTATAGATTACATTAAAGAAGCTTTTGGGTGAGATTTTTGCCAAAAACCATTTAAAGTTAACCCCAGGACAACCTAATGTGTGGATAATATCATATGAATTTAAATTTGATACATTTTTTACTATTAAAGTTTTTAAAAATTGGTTAAATATATATATGTATATATATATTTGGTAAATATATGACCTCCCTTCCCTTTATATGACCTCCCTTCCCTTTATCAAGATCACTAAATGTCCTAAAATTTTGTTTGTTTTAAACAAACTGAAGGGCATAATTGGGAGCAGTAAAGGATAAACTGCCTGATCTATAATGATGTGACAATGCAATTCTATGAAGGTGAGTTCCTCACAAAATACAAGGTAGGTAGGGAATATTGCCAGTTTAAAATGGACTCCCCATGAGAATTAACATTTGTCTTTGGAAGATGTGTGTTCATCCCCTGAAGAGAGTGCCATGAGTATCTACCACATACTAGGCCACATCCTAGGCTCTGGGACGACAGTGGGGAGTTAAGACAGGGTTTCTGCTCTCATGGACCCTACCTTCCTCTGGAGGAGGACAGACGTCAAACACATAAACACAACTCAATAAACAAGTGATATCATATAGTGGTCAGTGCCAGGAGAAAATCACAATGGAGTGTTATACTAGAAAATGACTAGAAATAGGGTCGCCAGGCTTAGCAAATAAAAATACGGGCAACCAAATTCAGTTTGAATTTCAGATAAATGACTAATTCTTCTTATTATTATTGCAGTATAAATATGCCCCATGTGCTATTTGGAACATACTTTTCCGAAAAAAACAAAAACAAAATCAAAAACTATTGCTTATCTGCGATTCAAATTGAGCTCAGTCTCCCATATTTTATCTGACAACTCTACCCAGGACACTCCTTAAATGGGGAGGTTGGGGAAGGCCTTGGTGGGAATGTGATACTGACCTCCAGCCAGAAATAAGCTACCAAACGAGCCCAAAAGCAGAAACAGGTGTGTGTGCTTGGTAGCTAGAGTGTGTGTACACGTCACATTGTTGAGCAATTGTCACGGTCAGAATGGACCAAGAGAACCCTTCCCCACAGGTACCAGAGACCTAGGACAGTAGTCTTCCCCTTCCCCACAGTTTGACTTTTGGTGGTTTCAGTTATCTACAGTCCACAGTGGTCCAGAAGCAGATGATTCACCTTCCGACACACAGTCAAAAGGTCAACAATAGCTTAATGCTAGGTCACCACACCTTCACCTCATCAGGTAGGTGTTTCATCATCTCCCACCATCACATGAAGGGTGACTACAGTACAGTGAGATAGACAAAGAAACCATATTCACATCATTTTTAATACAGTCTATTGTTAAAATTGTTCTATTTTATTATTGGTTACTGTTGACAATCTCTTACTATGCCTATTTAATAAACCAGACTTTATCCTAGGTATGTACAGGAAAAAACAGTATATAAAGGGTTTCAGGCATCCACTGGGGGTCTTGGAATGCTCTCCCATGGATAAGGTGGGGAGGCTACTGTCTATGGGAAATATGCTAATGGAGGCAGGGAGATGGACTGTGGAGGGAAGCTGGACCCTGTAGCAAACTAGACTGTGTGCTAGGCAGGGTTTGGAGTTGCCTGTGTGATATATTAAAAGATGCTTACAGGAAAGGGTAGAAGGAGGAGTAGGCGGCATGAGAGAAATGCGTGAAACTGAGTCGGGAAAACTGACTTAGAAATGGAGGCTCTTGGGCGCCTGGGTGGCTCAGTGGGTTAAAAACCTCTGTCTTCAGCTCAGGTCGTGATCCCAGGGTCCCACATCGGGCTCTGCTCAACAGGGAGCCTACTTCCCCCTCTCTCTCTGCCTGCCTGTCTGCCTACTTGTGATCTCTGTCTAATAAATAAATAAATAAAATCTAAAAAAAAAAAAAAAAGAAAAAGAAAGAAATGGAGGCTCTGCCACTGAGGGCTCCTTAGGAAGGTTTTAAGATTTTAACTGATCTCCTTCTAGCATCAAGAAAGCCCTACAGGGTACAACTTGAAGTTTACTCCCTTTACAATATAATTCCTTTTTTAAATTGTCTTAATTCTTTAAACATGTAGGGGAAAGGAGAAAATGGAATATGCAGAGCCAGATATAGCAGTTTTGGAAAAAGGGAAAAGACAACTACTGAAGGGGAAGCCCAAGCCATCCACTGTGAACCTCGGAGTGGCCCACAGTACTGGGTGGGAGTCCCCTGAGCAGACCAGGGAGCTTAAGGGACCAGCACAAAACGCACAAGGTGTATGTGTACGCAAAAAATACATATACACTTTGTGCGTGTATCCATTTATGTGTATATATGTGTATGGGTCTTGAATGGTATAGATTTAGAGCTACTCCTCCACAAATTTGCAAGTTTTACTTAAGAGCATGTTTTGGAGACCCCTCTGGATCAGTATACACAGATCTATTTATTTCATTCTCTTCAACTCCTCCCGAGTATGCCATCATTTAGACACACTCTCCTTTTAGCAACCTCCAGGAAATGAGCTCTGGGGTCATTACCAGTGTTTTGCCCTTAAGGCTGCTAAGACCATGGTTCCCAGAACCATGCTGGCTGCTGTACACGCACAGCAGTATCATAGGACATTTTTAAATGCTGAGGGAAGCAATATCTGTCAAAGCAACATCTGTCAAACACCACTCAAGCCACTACTACAATACTATTAAATTCGGGTATAACTACATTTTTGTTTTGTTTTGTTTTTTAAGATTTTATTTATTTATTTGAGAGAGAGAGACACACACACAGTGAGAGAGGGAACACAAGCTGGGGTGTGGGGGGAGTGGGAGAGGGAGAAGCAGACCTCCCCCCCGCCCAACCCCCAAGCAGGGAACCTGATGCAGGGCTCTATCCCAGGACCCTGGGATCATGACCTGAGCTGAAGGCAGACGCTTAACAACTGAGCCACCTAGGTGCCCTGGGTCTAATTACTTAATAAACAGACTGTTAGATATTTCTTTCTCCTTGGGGTCACCACGAAAAAACTACTGAGACCCTAGAAGTGCCCTGATCCAAGAAGGTTTGAGAATCTCTGTGCTAAGAAAAACCTTCAACGGGCCGAGTGGTATACAGCATCTCGGGAGCAAGGTCCTAAGAAATGGCTTGTTGTTGCTCTTTAATTAAATTGAAACCATATTAAAAAGAAATACTTTTAATCTATCTTTATACCTTTTTTCTTGAAAACATTTTACAAACTTATTCCCAACAAATCATCAGCCAGATTTTCATATTTCTGCTAAACAGTCATGTTTGATACATCTCATTGCGAGCTGGTACATCTCATGTAATTTTTATTCCTCAGAATTTTTAAGTGCTATGACATGTATATGATTGCAGATATCATCATTTAAAAATACATTTACTTCAGCTACTTCTTGGCAGAAGAAATGCAGAATTCTGTGCCTCTAGATTTTTGTGTTACAAAAGTTCAAATGAATGAATGGATTTGCCATTAAGTCATATTCTTGTTATGTAACATACCAGTAGAGTTTAGTAATGATGAACATAATTTCAATAGGCTTATGAAATTGCTGGATTTCAAAACAAAATTCTGTGGTCGGTGTTTCATTTCATCTGCTGAGAGATAGGCATTCTGGGCCTTCCCCAGAAGTTGAGAAAATGCCGGGAGGATACTATGAGGGGTTTAAAAGAAAAGGCACCAACTCAAGTTCTCTGTCAGACTTTTGACTCTTAACTATATGTCCCCAAATATTTTAAAATCCGTAGAATGCTATGATTTACGGAATCATTACAGAATATCGTTTGCTAATGAATCTAAGGACAACGACTCCCTAAACTGTGTTACAAGATGTTCCTCCAGTGGTTTCAATGGCTTGTTAATTACACCCGTTGCACAAGCGTCATGGGCATTAAAGAGGCGAGTCTACCCTGCTGTGTTTTTAGTATCACCATCATTCCTGCTCCTGCTTTCTCAAGGACTTTCAGTAAATGCTTGTCAAATGACTAGTTTAGCTGGAATTTAATCATTATTTTAAAATCACCTATTAGTGTCAGCCTTAATGCTTCTATCACTAAACATGAAATAATAATACTTATTATCTATTTCCCGAGACTCTGTATAATAAGGTTAGTATTATAATTTGCTGAATATTATGTTTGATAAAATAATTGTGAAAATGTTTTATCATAGCATTCCTCCGACTAAAGCAATCCAGAAGGGCAATCTCAGAAGATTATCTTCCCGTGACATTTGAAAACAGATTTTCCCAAAAAAAAAATCTCATCTATTCACATGACATTTATCTTCTTTTTAAAATCAGAGTTATGAATAAAACCAAAAGGACTAGAAAGAAAGCTCTAAAAAAATAAACAAGATGATTGTGCGAGACTTAAGTGACTTTCTGATTTTAAAATCATCCAGATCCAAAATAAGTGATGAGAGTTAACCATACTTTAACCAAAGTGATGACTGCTGAAGTTTCTAGGTATACAGAAATGAGCTGTAAACTTAGACCTAGTGCCCCCAAAAGGGAAACAGTCTTTGACCTGGCTACTCAGACATTCTGCGTTTATGTGAATTACCTGTGAACTCTGTGAACTTGTAAGTTATAAGCAAAGTGTCACTGTGCTGTGTCCAAGATAGAATAATAATGGGCCTGTCATGCAGACTCCACCCTGAGTTTCAAGCAGCTTGCGACAGGCCCTGTCAAAATGTGACCCATATAACATGCTCCATCTGCTCCAATATAGATGGACAATTCCAATTGTGATACTAGTATTTAGTTTTAAGGAGTATCTTTATAATGTAAAATATATCATGGTGTAATATGCATATATAATACACAATTATAATATACTAATATATATATAATATTTGGAGTTGTCAATTTCTGTACTGCAGGGAGAAAGGTAGCTTTAAATCACTGAGACATATATACCATTCAAAAGAATTATGATATTAAATATGGTAAAATTTTGACCCATTGCAGTCAAAAGCAACACTCAAAATCTGCTCAAGGCCTCCATCATTGGGATTGGGAGACAGGATACCAAGGCCTTTGAGGAAAGGTTTATTTGTTATTACTCAGTGACTGTTCTAACCAACCATGGAGGGAGATTTCTTCCTGTCTGACCTTCCCTGGGCCTGCTACAGAATGACTAGGGCAGAAGAATTAAGAAAAAAGACAGAATTCAGAAAGCCAACTAGAAATTAACCTTGTCACTTGCCAATTCCTACTCTTAATGGAGAAGAGAACCATTCAGCTGCTTCTCTCAAAATCTAGTGGTCTCTGGGGCACCTGGTGGCTCAGTCAGGTAAACAGCTCACTCCTGATTTCTGCTCAGGTCATGATCTCAGGGTCATGAGATGAGCCCCGGGGTGAGGCTCCATGCTCAATGTGGAGCCTACTTGAGATTCTCTCTCTCCCTCTCCCTCAACAACACACTTACAACCACTCTGTACCCCGATGACCACTCTGTTTGTCACTTTCAGTGACAAACACTTTCCGTAGTCAATAAATGACATGAGATATTCAACACTGTATTATAAAGTTGGCTTTGTATTAGGTGATTTTGCCCAACTGTGGGCCAATGGAAGAGTTCTGATGTTAAGGAAGGTTAGGCTAAGTTATGATGTTCAGTAGGTTAGGTGTATTGGTGCATTTTCAACTGATGGTATTTCAACTTTGGATGGGTTTATTGGTAGGTGACTTCACTGTAAGCTCAAGAAGACCCTATGATGAGTTCTGTGGTGATAGGAAATAGGAATTGGAGGTATGGAGGCTCATAAATAAATGTGTGTATATACATATAACACATATACATATACAGATATACACATATATCTATATATACATGGAGAGAGAGAGAGATGGAGAAATAGAGGGATGTGTAGGTATATGTATAAATTTCCTCTTTCAACTAGACTTGCCTAGAAGCAGGAATATCTATCCCAGCAGGGGGCACACCTTGTACCCATCTTGATCTTAGTTTCTAGATCTAGTTTAGGAGCCACTCAACTAAAAGAGACAAGGCTTTTTGGTGAGATGGCAGATCCCAGGGCTCCTATAAGAACAAGATGAGCTTGGATCATCTGACTGCGCCCAAAAGTAAGAATGATGGCTACAGGTCAAAAGGATCCAGAATCCAGCCTGAAGGGTCACCTACTAGTCAAATCTGGGATAAGTTGAACATTAAAATAAATAATGATAGGACCTAATTGACCTCATTGAATAAGAAAGGAATTCATGGGGGCGCCTGGGTGGCTCAGTCAGTTAAGTGCCCAACTCTTGATTTTTGCTCAGGTTGTGATCTCAGGGTTTTGAGATCAAGCCCAGAGTTGGGCTCCGCACTGGGCATGCAGCCTGCTTAAGATTCTCTCTCTCCCTCTGCCTTTCCCCCCACTACTCTCTCTCCCTCTCTCAAAAAAAAAAAAAAAAACAAAAAAAAAAAGAAAAAAAAAAAAAAAAAAAAAAAGCTCTTCCTTAAAAAAAAAAAAAAGAAAAGAAAAGAAAACAAGCTCTTCCTTATAGTTTAATACCAAGTAATGTAGAAGGAATGAAGAAATTAGAAAATCAGTATTTCTTTTCTTTTTTTAAAGGATTTTTATTTCTTTATTTATTTGACAGAGAGCTAGAGAATGTGAAAGTACAAGCAGAGGGAATTGCAGTGGGAGAGGGAGAAGCAAACTCCCCACTGAGCGGGGAGCCAGATGTGGGGCTCCATCCCAGGACCCTGGGATCATGACCTGAGCCGAAGGCAGAGGTTTAACCAACTGTGTGACCTAGGCACCCTGAAAATCAACATCTCTCAACCAATACAGTGATAATCAGGTAAGAAATAGCAAAAGCTATTATTACTTTTATTATTATTAGCTATCATTTTGCAAGGATGCTAAAACTAATCAGTGGATGTAAGCAGAGGAAGAGGATTTTACAGTCTCAAAATTTCTCCCCATATAATAATTACTAATTCCCAAATATAAAAAACATCATACCTTTATAGTAAAGAAACCTCAGAGATACCATCTTATTTAAGTGATCAAAGTTAACATCTCCAGTAATGAAAAAAATTGACACCACGTGCCATATGATTAGACGCAAGAAAAAGAGCAAAGCATCACTTTTGTGAGATTTTGTTCAAAAAAATTCATGACCTGTATATAATTATGAAGAAACATTAGATAAATCCAAATGGAGGGACAACCTCCAAAAACTGGCCTTTAATCTTCAAAATTGATATGGCCGAGGAAGTCAAGAAAAGGGGTGCCTACGGGGCGCCTGGGTGGCTCAGTGGGATAAAGCCTCTGCCTTCCGCTCTGGTCATGATCCCAGCGTCCTGGGATTGAGCTCCGAGCTCCGTATCCAGCTCTCTGCTTAGCGGGGAGCCTGCTTCCTCCTCTCTCTCTGCCTGCCTCCCTACCTACTTGTGATCTCTGTCAAATAAATAAAATCTTAAAAAAAAAAAAAAAAAGAAAAGAAAGAGAAAAAGAAAAGGGGTGCCTAAGTGGCTCCATTGGTTAAGCAGCTGCCTCTGGCTCAGGTCATGATCCCAGGGTCCAGGAATCGAGTCCCACATCAGGCTCCGTGCTCAGTGGGGAGTCTGCTTCTCCCTCTCCCTCTGCCTGCTGCTCCCCATGCTTGTGCACGCTCACTCTCTCTCTCTGTTAAATAAATAAGTAAAATCTTAAAAGAAAAAAAAGTTAAAAAAAAAAAAGAGTGAGTCAAGAAAGAAGGAATTGTTTCAGAAAAAATGAGATAACTAGGTACCACAATCAATCCTGGACTGCATCCCATGTCATAAAGGACATTACTGAGACAATTGGCCAACCTTGCATGAAGTCTCTGGGATAAGAATGCACAGAAATACTTTTTCATTTTTTTTAGTTCAATTCTTGCAACTTTTCTCCAAATTTAAAACTGCTCCAAAATTAAAAGTAAAAAAATAAAACAAAAAGTATTTAAAGTGTTCTTCCTTGATGATGACTCCGGTGATTGAATGAATATCCTGAAAGTTAAGTTCATATAAGAAATTATCTGATACATTTGAATAACCAAATTTAAATACTGAACACATAGTAAGTAGTGAGTCACCAATGCCTCACCTGTAAATTACTGGTATTGTTATTATTAGTACTTAACATTCATTAGCACCCACGTCGCTGTCCATAATATAGCAAAAGTAATGGTTCCCTCAAAGAGTTGTTCTAAAAAATACACACATATACACAGGCACATATCCAAATGCAATATTTATACAGAGATGGAGGGCCATAGGCCAGCTCTCACAAAGACAAAACTAGACTCAGCCTATTCCTCTCCCTTTTGCTTCAGGTTAAAGGAGGTGCAAATCCAGGTGTTCACACATTACCAGATGACTGCTGTGTAGTTTGAAAGGAATGACAATGGCATCCTGTTTGTGGTCATGGCCAATTTGGTATTACACTACACCTGTGGAACCTGAGGCCGCCACCATTTCGGCAAGGGTGTATAATTAAAGTGGTAACATGTATTACTTAGAAATATTAGTGACTTCCAAGATGTGACAGAAGCCCTTTGTCCACCTGACTTTCAATTACAAACGGGGTCAGAGAAACACAAGAAAGGCAGAGCCTGTGGTTGGCTGCTTGCTGCTCCTCCTTTGGAATCAGACCTCCCAGAACATTCCTCTCTGCAGCAGGAAGCAAACTTTTACTGCTGCCTCTTGAAAAATCTCTTTAATTATCTCATGTTTAATTTGCGTCAGAATCTACCCATCCCTCTCGCAACACTGAGTTTTAAATAAACATTTGCTTATTAGTGTAGGGACCACAGACTGCCATATGCAGAATTGGTACAGATCTAAATAACATCAGATTGGAGAGAGTTCTAGCTCATTCACACCGCTGAAAATCTCTGAAAACTACGTTAATTGACAGAATGTCAGGGATTGCAAAGATCTTCCACACAAACCCTATTATATCTGGGCCACTTCAAAGAAGATTTTATTGATAAACTAATAAAAATAACAATAATATGTTACTTAGTAAGGGCAGGACAAGATTCCAAATACTTAACATGTCATGATTATTTTAATCCTTATAACAACTCCAAAAGGGCATAGTGTCGATGTCTGATTTTACAGTTGATAATATTGTGGCCAGAGAGGTTAAGCAATCTGTCCAAAGGTACACAGCTGAGAAATGGTAAAACCCACATCTGGACGAGTCAGTTTGGTTCCAGAACCTAAGCTCTTACAAGGCATCATCACCACCATCTTAGTCTTTTTCTATTCTGTCAGGTCTGGAATTCTAGTATTTCAAATCCAGGGGATTAAATCAGTCACTCCAGGATCTGCGGGCCTCCATTTATTGCTCAACATATGTAAGCTAGACTTCAGTGATTTCAAGAATTTAAGGTTTTATTTGAGATGGAACTGAAACTTTAATCTAGTAAGTATAAATGGCAGATACTAGGGCATAGATTAATGAGTAGAACATTAATAGCCATTTTATTTTAAGACAAATGACAAAAGCTCTGCTTCCTTACAACCCCCTAATCGATGTCCAGGCTTGTAAGCACACACGAAGCCCAGTATACAGTGAAACAGGTGAATTAAGCATTTGATGTGCCGAAAACCATCCCAGAGTAAGAATATCATAGTACCTAGGAAACATCAAGTTAAAGAAAGAATCTGGAGTCCAGGAAGCAAATTTCTCTGATCCTTTAAAGAATACATATTTAGATTAGATAATCAAAATTGCAAAGCACTAAATTTAATGTCTTATATCCTTTTTAAAATTCTCAGGCATGTGTCTATCTACATGAGTGTCGTGTGTGTGTGTGTGTGTGTGTGTGTGTGTGTGTGTGTGTGATAACATTAAATCTGTTTATGTATAAATAGAAAGGATTCCTATTCTAAAATACTACTAACAATCATGCTGGCCAATATTAAACCTCTCAGCAAACAAATCTCCAAACATCTCTGAAAAAAAGCTCCAGGCAAGCAACTCTCGTACCAATGAGCATCAACAGCAATGAAGGTATTAACTTTCTCTTATGATTTCAGTTTTAGCCAAGTTTTGTCTGCAGCAGCAACGGAAGATGAATGCCACTACAGCAAATACAGTCTGAGGCAGAATCCAAGTCGGTAACAAAACAAGGGCTCTCCCTCCTGAAGTTCAGGAGGCCGGTGCCCAACCTGTCGCTCCGTCTGGACAGAACAAGCTCCTTAGCCCCCTCGAGCCTCTTGCTCTCCGATAAAATGCCACGACCAAAACTACTTACTTAGGTGAAAGGACTGCATGGCTTTTTTTAGGTTCCAGATCTAGACATAAAAGAAACAGGATCTGAGGAAAAAAAAATCTAACCTCGATTTGTTGCACGGCCTTCAGGGCTCAAGAGAGCAAGATAAAAGCAAGACCCAGGCTAGTGACTCGAGTTCAGGACAGGATGATAACAGTGGAAATGGAGATAAAAGGCAATTTCAGGGACATTTTAAGGGAAGAGATGACAAAATAAATAATCTTAACCATCATCCTAAAATAGGAATCAGATGCCATCAAACCCTTGAATATTTCCCTATTGCTATTGGAGTCAATTTTACTGGTTTTACTTCTTTCAGACCAACCTTCCACTCCAGACAAACTGGAAAAGCTAGGTAATTTGTGTTTTTAAATCTATCTGAAGGGATCTGAGGGCTGCAGAGACAGTAAGGATTTGGGGGAAAGAGCCAGAAGAAAAAGGAAGCCCAGAGAGATGGACTGCTGCTAGCTGCCAGCAACAGAAGTCAATGCTTTCTGGAGGATGACAGCCTACAGAGCCTCAAATATCACTGAAGTTTTATTTATGATGTATGGTGGTCAGGAGAAAAACAGAGATGTAGTAGGGCAAAATTTAATTAAAAAACACACGCCAGACTCACAGATCACCAGATGCTGGTGTTATCTGACATGCATGAATTGAGGAAAACTCTACAAATCCCAACCAAAAGAGATACAAAGAAAATCACCCCTAGGCACATAGTCAAATTGCAAAATTTGAACACCAAGAAAAACCTTATAAGTGGCCAGAGAATAAAAGACATACTACTCTCATATAAGCAAAACAATTATGTTAGCAACTGACCTCCCAACAACAAGAAGACAACAGAATGACATGCTTTTTAAATTTTTATTTTTAAAAGATTTTTTATTTTTAAGTAATCTCTACACCCAGTGTGGGTCTTGAACTTACAACCCCAAGATCAAGAGTCACATGCTCCACCAACTAAGCCAGCCAGGCACCCCTAGAATGACATACTTGCTTTAAAGTGCTAAAAACAAAAGAACCAACTTAAAATTCTATACACAGTAAAAATATCCTGTAAAAATAAAAGCAAAATATGTATGTTCAGAAACCAAACTTGGATTTGTTGTCAGTGGATCACATTAGAGAAAATAATAAAAGAAGTTCTTCAGGCGGAAGGAAAATGATCCCAGATGATACTTAAAGAGATTCAAGAAAAAGTAGAGAGCAGAAAGAATAAGAATGCAATAAATAGCTATGCTTAGAAGCTCTTCAGTGTCTATGAAATACACAACAGTAATAGCCTCTCTATTACAAAGGAAGTAAATGCAGTTAAAAGTGCTTTATGTTTTTGTATTGTCCACAAAGTAAAAGTGGCAAAAGTGCTAATTTATATTCGACCTCACTAAATCAAGGATGTATGTTGTAATTATGGCCTCAAAAAAAGACTTACAGATAAATCTGCAATTAGAAAAAGAATAAAATACTCAAATCAAAAGGGAGGGAGGGAAAAAGACATTAAAAAGAAACAGAAATGGCCAAACAAATGGAAAAATACGATGGTAGATTTCAACACAAATACTAATTTGTATTCAACATATAAAGACTAAATAAAAGCCAACTATTCGCACTAAAAACACAGTTGTCAAACCGGATAAAAATGTCTTACCCTGCTTGTCCAACTTCATATGCTGCCATTCTCTCCTTTTCTCAGTAATTCTGACCATACCAGTTTCTCTCAGTTATCAACTCCATTTAGTGATTGCCCTTTGGGTCTAATGTTCCCTCTGCCTGAAATGCTTTTCCTTCTAGTCTTCCCATAGCAGTTTGGACAGGCCAGAAAAACCTTCTCAAACAACTGTGTCAAACGAAAGTCATTCCTAGTGTTGTCCCTTCCTCGGCCCTTTGTTTCCTTCATAGCACTTTCCACATTTTATCTTTGTTTTTTGATTACCTTTTGTCTGTCTTCCACATCAGCCTTAAGCTTCCTTCACTTGCTCCTTGTGCAGATAGGCGAGTGATTAGAAGGTGCCCCCGCTGCCCAGGGTTTTAAGAGCTAGAGATACAACAATGGTTACATTCCCAACCCTGCTGGAGCTTACTTTCTATGCAGGAGACAGAAATCATACCATCTCAGTTTTGCTCACTGCTGTCTTCCAAACACCTGGCGGCAGGAGGCACTCATTCAAATGCTTCTTGAGTGAATGTCTGATGTATGTGCCCGATATCATTCCAGATGGTTTACAAGCCTTTCAGAATATAACCCTGTAAGAGAGGTAGGATCACCATTTTAAGGTGAGAAGGCTGCCACTCAGGAAAATTAAGTAACTTTCATTCAGTCACTTAGCTAATGTATGTCACGAGTATGATTAAAACTCTCTGTGTAAAATTTGAAACAAACACCAGTTTTCAGCTTGGGGAGTTGCTGACAGACTGACGAAGCAACGGGAACGAACCATCTTTGTCTAGTGAACTGAGAGACTGAAAGTGTTTATTAATCAAATGTGTCAGAAGTTTGGTCGAGGCCATTTGGCACCACCCATTTTATTTAGGTGTCGTTACTACAATACACCTGTGATTCTTCCTGATCATACCTGTTAGTGTCAAAATAATTGGCTGTGAAATGATCATTGAAATCTGTGATATGTAAAGTTCCCATAAGGATTACAGAAAACCAACACCATAGGCACGAGTTAATACTTTACCTCTAAGTCTCTAACCGGTCTCTATCTTTTCTGAGATGAGGAAGACTACTTTTAAATTTCTAGGATTCCTTCTATCTCTCAGCATAAAGTATATATATGGTCCATGAAGGAAAAGTGTTTACTCCATATATTACCTTTTCCCTGGGCTCTTTCAGATTACCCTTAGCTGTCAGATCTGAGACATCCCTAAGTCACAGGAAGTTCTGAGTTTGATTATTTTGACATCAATGTCAAGTCAATAGAAAATCCCACAATACAGAAAAAAAAGAGGGAGGATCTAAGACACCTAGGTCATTGCTCACCTGGCCAGCTCTATTTATGATCTCTTTATTCCTGCCACTAAATGCACCATCCCTCTGTCATCCCCAACAAAGCAATTATCTGGCTGTTGGAGGAGTGTTAAAAAGCTAGTAAATAAATTACTGGCTCCATCCCCTATTGATTCACAATGCCAGAGGTAGAGTCTAGGGAGTTTTAAAAGCTCCTTAAGCCATTCTGAAGTATAGCCAGTTTCGTAAAATGTTGTTTTAGGAAACAAAAATGTTTTTTTGTTACTGACCTATTCAGGGTATCCCAGATAGATAGATGATGGATTAAGGGACAAAAGCATTTCTCATTTTAATATTTAAAAAAAAAAATACATTGGCCCCTAGATATCCATGGCTTCCAAACATGTGCTGTTGGGTTATTCCATTTTTGCATTAAAATGGTAACACATGACTATTCATACTCATGTTGGCATCATTTAGAGCAGGGACAGAAAGGCAAGAGTCCTTTTTCAACCACAGACTGTTCTACGGCAGATGTCTTCCAGTGCAAAAAACTTTTAAAAACTTTAATTGGGGAAGTCTAAACATTAAGTGGATATTTGATTGTTTTAAGAAGAAGTATTTTCTTTTACATGTGATGATATTGAGATCGTTTTTAAGAAGAGTGCTTATTAGGGCAACTGGTTGGCTCAGTCGGTTAAGTGTCCGACTCTTGATTTCCGCTCAGGTTGTGAGATGAAGCCCCATCTCGGGTTCCATGCTGGGTGTGGACCCTGCTTAAGATTCTTTCCCTGCCTAAGATTCTTTCCCTGCCTCTCCTCCTTCACCTTGCCCCACCATGGGGCAAAAAAAAAAAAAAAAAAAAAAAAAAAGAAGCTTATCTTTTAGAGACACACACCAAAATATATATAAATAAAATGGAGTTTTTAGGACTTCAAAATAATACAGGGGATGGGGGAGAAGAAAGGTGGCAGAGAAGGCAGTAGGTGGGATTGGCCAGGAGCTGGTAATTACTGAAACCAGATGAGCGATATTTGGGTGTTCATGATGCTATTCTATTTTCACATAAGTTTGAGATTTGTCATAATAAAAGGTTAAGATTTTTATTTAAAACTAGAGCATCACTGAAATGAATCAACCTTAGCATCTCTCTTCAACCACCCATTTTTAGAATGCTACACTGCTACACATCTCAGATTTAGCATACAGTGAAGAAGCAAAGCTCCCTTCTCTTGTATATACATCCCATGTATAAAATAAATATATAAGATATGACACATAAAAGATAGTGTTTCTGCTGGCTTGATTAAAGTTCATTCAACTAGGTTTTCCTGGATGCTCCTATAAATCAAACATCCTGTTTTTGAAAAAGCATTTTTAAAAAGGTCTGAATCTTAGGATATTGGAATTATTTATCTTAATTCAATTTTTTTTAGCGTAAGGGATTTTCTGTTAACTCAATGGTTACCTTTAATGAAAATCAGAATTACCTGATAGGCCCAATCCCAAACTTTTATATTCATAGCTCTAGTACAGAGCCTGAGAATCTGCCTTTCTAGCAAGTTTCTTGGTAATGCTAATACTTCTGGTTCAGGGACCACATTTGAGAATCACTGTGTTAACCTAAACCAGTTTCAGTCACTTAGAGGACCACAGACATGCGCACGCGCGCATACACACACATACACACACGCTCGCACACACGCGCACACGCGCACAAAGCTGTACTACCTGTTAGTCTTCAAACAGGAAGGGAAGGGGTGGGGACAATGATCCAGATAATAACTTCTATTTTGGCACTGTTTTAATTTCTTCCTTATTACAGACTCAGAGAAGAGAGGGCCAAAGAAAGTATGGGTTTATCTTGGCTAATAACCCAGGATTTTCTACTCAACTCCTTTATAATCCCACATCTAATGTGGGTAATCTCAGCTTCAGCAAAACATAAGCAGAACACATAAAACCCTGACCCCAAACTGAAAGTAACTGGAAAACAATACAACACACATATCCGTCCCACCAACACAAATCACCACCATCTACCAGATGTGCCCACAAATACTGGCAAGTTTCCACAGAAGAGTCAGCATACAGACCAAAACTTATCATTAGATAAAATCTGCAAACTGATAATAATCTTGAGGTATTCTGAACCACAATGTACACAGTTCCAGATTTTTTAATTTCTGCAGTGAAGTGTTCTAATTGTGTCTACACCAAAAAATAACCATGTTTTTAAATTTTGTTTCTTAAAAGGGAAGGTGAGACAATATTGTGCTAAAACAGACTGTGCTTTAGAAATTTAAGGAAATGACCCAGACTTCAAGAGAATTTGGTACACTTCATCTTTCCCAAGTTCCACCAAGCTCCCGTTTTGTGCCATGCCGCAGGAAAGCTTACACAACAAAGTCAGAGCTTTTTGTGTCACAAATATTCCCCTCCAAAGTAAGTTTTCTTTAAATATATATTAAATATAAAAATATATATTAAATATATTAAATATAAATATGTATTAAATATATTTAAATACATTTGTCAAAAAATATTCTGGACATTAATAACAAAGATCCATTAAGTGGATACTATGTGGCAGGTATTCCCTAAATATCATAGTTTCATTTAAGACTTTTAGTAAATTAAACCCACATAGTAGGCATAGGCTTCAGTTTACCAGTGAAGAAACCAAGGCTGAGGGAAAAGAAATTGTCCCAAGCGAAAGTAGTCCATGGTGGAGCTAAGGTTCAAATTTAAATTTTTATAGCTATTACCAACTGCCTCTCAACACCTATGGATCCATACTTGTTAACGGTAATAGCTACCATTTACTGGGTTCTTATGATCTACTTGGTGAGGCACTAAATAGTTCACATTATTTCACTCCATACCCTCCATATTCTATGTGACAGGCTTCATCTTCCCAGGAGGGCATTCACATTTTGAGAAGTTTCAAATAACAAGCCAGAAGGTCACAGGTGTATAGCTGGAGAGCCAGGATTTGAACCCTAATCTGACTCCAAAGCTCCAGCTGTTTTTAGCCAATACATGTATCTTCCTAAACTAGCCTCCCATGTAGACATTCATAGGTTTCTAATTTGCATACACAGATTTAACACGTATTTCAGCTGTGGTTTGTTGGGACTATCATGTTTATCATGTAGTTTAATATTAACTTTACAATTATTAGTTTACCATGCTGTATGTTCATACTAAATTTTTTTAAGATTTCAGAGAATGTACCCGCACACTTGAGCAGGGAGGCAGGGAGGGGGACAGAGGGGAGGAGGACAGAATCTCAAGCAGACTCCCCGCTGAGCACAGAGCCCAACAGGGAACTTGATCTCACTCACACCCCTGAGATCATGACCTGAGCCAAAACCAAGAGTCAAAAAGCCCAGCCAACTGAGCCACTCAGGCACCCTGTTCATATTAAACTTTCAACACCCCAATCTTCCATAAAATTTGCAACTAAATATGATCTCTAAATTAGGATGCTCTCACTCTACTCTTGGCTGATTCTTAGAAACTAAGTGTATACTTAGTATTATAAATTCTTAATTGTGGTAAAATATACAAAAAATTTACAATTTTAACTACTTTTGAATGTGTAACTCAGTGGCATTAAGTACATTCACAACCTTATACAAGCATCACTACTATCCATTTAAGAATCTTCTAAAATTTAAACCTTAAATGTAAAATTTCAACTTCAAATGATATATTCAAAATTCCAAGGTCTATTAGTTAAATGTCGACTGTTATATTACCAAAAGCTGAAAAAAAAATTTTGTGTCTTTTGTGATCTCTGAAGAAACCATTGTGTTTATATTACTGATTACTGAAATTTTTGTATTAAGTAGGACCTTGAAACACTCTACCAAAGACCTCCTTCCAGGTCAGTATGAGTAATTAATCTGACACTGTTTAAGTGTCAAATGCCTTATACAAACATACATTCTAACTCTGGGTCTTTTCCTCTGTTCAAAAACCATCATGCTTCTACAGGCTAGTAGTTCTCTACATACACTTATTATTACTAGTAACTTCACTTTTCAGCTTCCAAGGATTTATTCATTTTTCCATTACTAATGAACATATGCTGTCTATACAAACTTTTTTCCTAAGTGCTTACAATCCATTTTGGAGTAAGTCTAGACATCATAATTAACTTATCTTTGATAGTAATTTGAATTTAGAGTAATCTGGACCATGATTAATGTTGAGTATTAAACCAAATAACCTCAAATTCAAGAAATATTTTAGAAATATACTTTAGAAACGGTGTACCTTAGCACTATCTTAACTCTTCAGGGTGTATTTTGGGAAGACTCCTTAGTGGAGTGGAAATTATGACCAGTTTTGGAGTTGAAAATGTGTTTTATAAATCAAAGCTAGTATTATATTCATGCCATTTTTGTTTTTGTAGTTGTGCACTAAATATGGAACAGATAACATGAATTTGCTTATCAAATTCTTAGGCTACAAAAGAAGGGTCAACACACTCAAAACTCCCAAGAAATGGTTAAAACAGTAAGATTTTATACAGCAAGTATATAAAAAGTACAGATGGGCTAAACATCTAAATCCATTCACTGAGTTTTTTTCAGCAAGCTTTATTAATCCACAACAGGTCTAGTGATACTGAGAATATACACCATGATTTCATTTAGTGAAAGGTTAAAAAAAAAAAGTTCTCGCAAAAATTGACCTTTGGTGCCTCTCACACTTGAGGAAAACCAAATTTCTCTGGGACTATGTAACCATGTAACCCAGCTGTCACAGTTGTGTTTGCACACTTAATTAAAAGCTTCAGCAAACGGAAATACATTAAAACTCAAAAGTCAAACACTGTTCTCCTAGTGCCTCCAGTAGTTTATTGGTAGTTATTATCCACATTTTTATAAATATAAACATTCTAAGTGACTGTCACTAGTGCAGGTACATTTAACAATGAAAGCTCCACAGGAAGCTACTTCATTTTGTGTGTAACAAGAAAAATCAAGGTTCCAAAAACTGTACCACTGAAAATGAGAGAGAACCCCCAAAACAGAAAACCCCAAGTCAAAATAAAACACTGCTTGCAAAGTGCAGTTCTTTTGGTTATCTTCAGAACAAACAGCTGTTGGCTTTACACATAGAATTATGCTGAGTTGCTAATACAGGATCACTGGAAGTAAGTCCTTGCTTGTAGATAAGAATTAGGAAAGGGTATTCCTCCTTTTAATTTAGAGGGCTTTTTGAATTCCAGTGTAAACAGCACCAGCGAATTTTCACAAAACATAGCTTTGCTACTTTCCCCTTCATTTTCTAGAATCGTTAATTCTTATCTGCAGTACTGTATCATTTCTTCCTACCTTATAATCAGGACTGGACTGCCTACATAACACTTTTGAGATTGTAAACAAAAACTTAAAGCTCAGAGTACTTATAGGACATCTCTTACATTCTCACTCCACAGTGCATCAGGTGTTGTTTATAAAGCTTCTACTCCTCTCAAAACACTACAAAAATATACGAAACCACATCTGTGTTCAGCCAGCAAGGATCAATAAAACAAGTATTTTACAGTTGGAATACGTTAGAGACCATGTATTATAATTGCATCCTCTTGACTGAATTCATCAATTGCTTTCTTCATAAATCCATATATACCAAGCATATGCGTTTATTAATCTACATGCCCTAATTTACTATATAAAAGAATTAAGTAAATTATTTTAGGTTCTTCAAGTGAAAGTGCTTCTGGTAATAAACTATTTCTAGAACAGCCCTAAATCCCCAAAAAGGTGTTTTAAACCTGACCATGGAGAAAGATGCATAGCTACTCCTAAAAAGTAAAAAACTACACACCAAAACATGCATTGTCAGGAAAACGAATCCATGCACTTGAATATGCCAATACCGTATTTGTATTATTTTAAGTTAGACCAACTTAAACATTGTCTAGAATTAAGATATACCATTACATCATCTGATTCCAGAAAATGTCAAAATTCATTTGGCCAAAACTTAAAAAAGCAAACACTTCCTCCTTTTCCCTTACTGGTTGGACCAATGTGATCAATATAACCGTGTATATATATTAATCTATCTTAACATTTCCATTCATTAACATTTTATGTTAACATACAAAACCTTATATGCAATTTCCTTGGAAAGGCTTCCCCCAAAAGATGTAAGGACAAAACACTAGGCAGACACTCTTCAAAGTTTTATTTCACTAACTTCAGGTCAAATTTCCACAACTGTTTTCTGGTTTTCTGGTCAATTCGCTATCCATGCTTGGCTTCCTAGAATGGTAGTACCAAAATTTGTGGGGTAGGGAATAAGAGACCATTTTAAGAAGCACGGCATTTACTCATCTTCCACAAGGCAAAAGAGTTGGGCATCTGATTGTTCAACAAAACAAAGCTTTATCAGCATCCAGGAGGGCAGGCGGGCAAACCAGGCTGTAGACACTCTTCCATTTGTCAACATCAGACCAGAGAAAACCTACTCCACACAGATATAAAAAAGATCACCACTCATCTCTTCTTTTTCTGTTGCCGCAACATTTTTCTTCTTTTAATTATCATATCATGTAGTTTCTCAAGTCCTTCCTTTAGTCCATCTCCTATGATTGCACAGGTGGGCTGCAAATGCCAGGGAGTTGATGAGCTCAGTTCACCCATTGCTAACAATTTCTCAATTTCTGACAGAGACAGTGAGTTCCTCAGGTCTTGTTTGTTAGCCACTATAAGTACAGGGACGCCCTGATTTTCTGATATCCTGGTTATTTTATGTAGTTCAGTTTTGGCTTCTTCCATTCTTTCAACATCAACAGAGTCCACAACAAACACAATGCCATCTGTGCATCTGGTATATGACTTCCACAGTGGCCTTAATTTCTCCTGGCCACCTACATCCCAGAAGTGAAAAGTGACTGTTTTAGAATTTCCCAAGGTTACCTTAATTTTTTCAGTGTTAAATCCTTTGGTAGGTACAGTATTTACAAATTCATTGAACTGCAGCCTATATAATACAGTCGTCTTTCCAGCACAGTCCAAACCCAGAATAACAATGTGAAAGGACTGAAATGAAGGCAGGCTGGATAGGATAGAAGTCTGGTCTGACAGTCCATTCCCCATTTCCAGGTGCAAGTAATTGATCCAAATTGAGATGCTTTCTTCTCACTGCTTTAGAACTTCTCTTCCTAGGGGATTCAGCTACCAGAATGCTGAGGGTGAAAATGAATAAGTTATTCTGGTGAAATAACGTACTACAACTGTTTTCCTCTCTTCCTGCTTAAATAAGCAAGACGGGGAACTTGAAAAATCCAACTTGCTTCAATAACAAACCCAATGAAATAGGAAACGTACGCAAACCAAGGCAACCAACAGAATGATTCCCTGTGATTTCAATTCTTTAACATTCACGAAAATTGCAGTAACACGTACTACTCTACTTCCCTGGGTTCCCAAATCTCCAAGCCCTCATTCCGAAGACAACTTAGTCATTAGTATCTGGTCCAACTCGCAATAACCACAGAAATGCCTCTTTAGGCGCAAACCCCCTAACACATAATCCTATCTCAGGGATCTAATTCCACGTGTTTAAGAGCATACCCAAGGTCGCTATTATCCCCCCCGGCTCCCCCCAAAATAGCACAGTGCTCTCACCTCCGGAAATGGAGTCTGGGTCCAAATGAGAAAGCATTTGGTGGGCCTTTTTTTACGCGGGGTCCTGGGGGAGAAGCACCCCACGTCCGCTCCACTTAGCTCTCGACGCAGCTCTGGCAGTTGCTGGACTAGAAACCGTAAATTCAGAATCTGGCCACGCCCACTCCTCCCGGCCCACCCATGAGCCCAAATCCCATTGGTCACCCGCGCCAGCGCGTCCAATTCACACACGCCCCAGCGCCCTAATTGGCGAGAGTTAACTGCCGCTCCCAGTGCGGCCGAGCTGGGTTCTCTCTCGGTCCACAGGCACCACCTGTTGCCCTTAAGTTAGAAAACAAGACGCCCGCGGAGGGAGCCGAGTGGCCCCACCAGGTGAGGGAACGCGTAAGCTGCTCGATCAGGTCGCCGCCAGGCCGCTCACAACGCCGCCCCGGCGCACCTGCAGCGCGCCCGCAGACGCCGCGCCGCGGCTCCCACATCCGGGGCCCGCGGTCACCGCCGGCGCGTTAACCCTTTGTCCGCTGGCCGGAGGGTGCTGGCCGTGGCCACGCCGGCCTCCTGGCGTGAATGATTCAATGTGGGACACCCGCAGGGGCAGGCCCACTGTCTCCGCGCCACTATCGCCTCACGTCGCCCCCCCGCACCCCAACGGCCCCTCTCCTCCAGCAGGGCGTGGCCACACCAGCTGCCTGCCCTGCGCGGCTCACCTGACTCACAGTCCTCCCTCGTCCGGACCCCGCGTTGCTCACAGCCCCTGGGGAGCACGGTGGTACCTGCCGGAAGGCACCCGTGAGGCCAGGTTGGTGCCCGGAGACGAGACGCGGCTTCTGGGGACGCCGGGTGGACGCCGCGCGCCAGGAAGCCTAACGGTGCTCTGCCTACAGCTCCCGGCGCCAGCCGCGGCCCCGCCCCCTTTCGGCGCTCGCGGGGCGCTGGCCAGAGGGGGGCGCGCGGGAGCCAGGTCTCCTAGCAACGTCAAAACAAGGTCACGTTCCAACCGGCCTAAGGGGGACGGGCAACCCGCGAGGTCAGGCGGGGCTTCCGGCTTCGGCCTCGGGAGCAGTAGCCGTCTCCGAGGCTTTCTCTAGCCCGCGGCGAGTGACAGGCGGGCCCCGCCGGGTTCCACCCTCCCTGCCTGCCTCAGGGCGCCTCACGGTGTCCCTCTGGGTGGTGGCCGGTGACGTAGGGTCAGAGATTTCAGAGGACACCAGACGGGTGGGCCCCTTATATAACGGGGTGACGTGGGCGTGCTTCAGTAGCTGCCCTAAGAGCCTGGGCCAGACTAGTGTCTGAAACTCAGCTTCCTTTTGCAAAGCAAATAAATCCCCTCTCCCACAGGATCCCAGCAACAGCCCCGTGAGGTAGAAATATCCCGGTTCTACAAATGAGGAAGTAAACTGAAAGATGAGCTGTTTCTGCTGACCCAGGAAAATAAGTGGTGGCCCTTTAACTTAAAGTCTACTAGTCACTGAATGCTTAATGCTTCCATTGAATAATTCTGACCCTAAATGTCACTTGTGTGCTTGACCCATAAATTTGCAAATACTTGTTGAACATTTAACAGTCAGTGGACACAATTCTATGTGCTTGGGGAAAGAATGGTGAGCAAATCGACATTGTCTTTGCTCTTGTAGAATACTGGTCTCATGGGAGAAAAAGAAAGTAACCAAATTGCCGCGTGATAAATAAATTTAATTAAAACTGATGAGTGATAATTTCAGGGTACTTAGAACATAGGAGGAGGGATACTGGGGAAGTGTCAATCAACAAACAGCTTTTTATGGTGGACTTTAAGATTGGAACCTGGAAGAATTTATATGGTGTATTTTAAAAACATTGCCCTTTTTATTTTATTTTTTGAACAAGATTTTATTTATTTTAGAAAGAGCACTATGGAGGGGCAGAGGGAGAGGAAGAAAGAATCTCAAGCCAACTCTGCGGAGCTGGGAACCAGAGGAAGGCCAGCATCTCACCACCCTGAAATCAGGGTCCTGATCTGGAGACAAAAATCAAGAGCCAGATGCTTAACCGACTGAGCCATCTAGGCACCCCAAACATTGCACTTTTTAAATGCAGATTGATGGTTCCTCAAGGAATTTTTGAATTTTTCTCAACATCATTATTGCTAGTGATATTTACTACTAGTGGTATTTATTGACTAGCATATAACAGTACTTTAAATTCGTTTTTTTAGAGTAACAGAAAACCTTAGGACTAAGCACGGTGTATATTTTTAAGACAGCAACACTGATTTTGAAAATAAAGCTAGAAGTCTCAAATAGCATATTCCATCAAGTTATTGAATCTAGTACAAGTTAAAGCTTGCCATATTAGTTTTAACTATAGAACCTCATTAACCATTACAATAATCAGCAAGTAAGTGATAAAGGGTGTAATGCAATGACTAGTCTCCTTTTCTTAGAAATTTAACAGGTATTCTTTGTTAAGCTGAAAAAATTTGCAAATTATCATTAAATCAAGAATTAAGAACAAAAGTTTGTAACGCCCTTCTGTTTACAACAGTTTACAATCAGGTAGACCTTTCACATATTAGTTCAAGGCTGCATATTTGCAGTTTTCCCTGGAGCAAAAAGGAGATAGGAAAATACTGAGAGCTTTTACGTTGCAGAATCCCTTTCACTGAATTGCACTTAATGCTATAACTTAGGCTTAAAACTAGAGGGCTTGGCAAACTACAACCTGTACTGTGTGTGTGGCTACGTCAGGAGATAAAAATGGTTTTTACATGTTTAAAGGACTGCAAGAGAAAAGAGAAGAATATACAACAGATGCCATTTGTGGCTCCCCAAACCCAAAATATTTATTCTCCTGCTCTTTATAGAAAAATGATGCTTTTGCTCTATAATAACAACCATACAAAAACTGCAATAAATGATATAAAAAGTGATGAAATTTCTGGAATACACTCTCTACTTGGTTTACACTATCTACCTATAGAAGGCAAGTTCAGATACTTTATTTAGATGCTATTCCAGGAAAATGTTCCCTTTAAGCTATATATAGTTCACTTAGGCCCTGAGGGACTCTGAGTTGCCTCAGGAACTCATGGGAATTCTAACTTTTTTTGAGGGAAACACAGCGCCATCTGTTGGACTCTGTTAACAACTGTAACTATTGTCTGGATCTATCCACTTAAATGGAATATTGGGGTATTTCTTCTGGCCTGAGACACCATGACAAAATTATTTAGAGACTAGAGGCTCTGTGAACCTTGGCTTTAGTTATGGTTTTCCAAACTTTGCTAACAGTGCTTGTAAAAATACACATTTCTGATCTCTATCACAAACCTGCTGACTCTGAATCTTTAGGGGAGGGGCTAGTGACCTGTATCCAACAAGAATCCCAGGTACTTAATGATTAGACATTTTGAAGAAATACTGATCTTATGAAATGGGTAAGCTTTCTTTTTCTAAAATACTACAACTGAGTAATTTACCTTGTTTCTTCTTTTTGAATTCCAGGACCCAGATCAAATCTGATGCCTGTAGCATTTTTCCTCTCTTCTATAATCTGATTTTCTATGTTATGCCTAAATTAAGCAGGCACACACTGTAGTTGATGTCCTTCATGACCTTTGCTGCCCTATTTTTATATATTGTTTTCTGTTCTAGGATACTTCACTTTATTTGTTTTAGTAGGTATTTACTGGAATCTCCCAAGTTTGAAGGTCTGGGTAAACAGAAGGCAAGGACTATGGTGGAAGGAATTGGTTCAGTGGAGGCAACAGACGCACAGCATATAATTGCTATGAATACAATAGGACTTCTGGATGGTAAAATAGAAGTTATTATCAAGTCTGATGCTTGTACAAACTTTATCTGACAGGGTGGCTTAACAGAAAAAGATGTAATTTTATTTTTTTTTAAATTTTATTTATTTATTTGAGACACTGAGAGAGCACGAGTGGGGAAGAGAGGAAGAAGCAGGCTTCTCGCTGAGCAGGAAGCCAGATGCGAGGCTTGAGCCCAAGACGTGGGGATCATGACCTGAGCCAAAAACAGACACTTAACTGACTGAGCCACCCAGGTGCCCAAAAGATGTAATTTTAAAGATGAATATTAAAAGAACTCAAGATGTAGGAGAATAGAGTTGCAGGTGGAAGTGACAGTATGCAGAGCTTGGAAGCATAAAGTTTATTATATGTTCAAACACATCCAAAAAGAGAAGATTATAATTTCCCATGGGCAAAAAAAAAGATGAGATGTCTTAGGGGGACTTTAATACCCACTCTCAACACAAATAGACCATCTAGGCAGAAAATCAATGAGATATCATTTGAGCAACACTATAGACCAAATGGACCTAACAGACACATACAGAACATTCCATCCAACACCAGCGGAATATACATTCTTCTGAAACCCACATGGAACATTATCCAAGGTAGATCATGTGTTAGACCATAAAACAAGTCTCAGTAAATTCAGGAAGACTGAAAATACCTCGTATCTTTTCTGACCACAATGGCTTGAAACCAGAAGTCAATAGCAGGAGGAAAACTGGAAAATTTGCAAATACATGAAAATTAATGAACATATTCTTTTTTTTTTTTTAAAGATTTTATTTTTATTTATTTGAGAGAGACAGTGAGAGAGAGCATGAGTGAGGAGATGGTCAGAGAGAGAAGCAGACTCCCCGTGGAGCTGGGAGCCCGATGCGGGACTCGATCCTGGGACTCCGGGACCATGACCTGAGCCGAAGGCAGCTGTCCAACCAACTGAGCCACCCAGGCGTCCCAATGAACATATTCTTGAACAACCAATAGATCAAGGAAGAAATCAAAAGAGAAAAAAATATGAGACAAATGAAAATGGAAATACAACATAACAAAACTTATCAGATGCAGCAAAAGCAATTTTAAGAGCAAAGTTTATAGCTATAAATACCTACATGAAGAAAAAATAAAGATGTCAAATATACATTAACACCTCAAGGTTGATTCAAAATATGCAAATCAATAAATGTGACACACCACATTAATAGAATGAAGGATGCAAATCATGATCACCTCAAAAGATTCAGAAAAAGCATTTGAAAAAATTTAACATCCTTTTATGATAAAAACTCTCAATAAATTAGGTATAGAAGAAATGTATCTCAGCGTAATAAAGGCCATATGCAACAAGCCCACACTATATCATACTCAATGGTGAAAGTTTGAAAGCTTTTCCTCTTGGACCAAGAACAAGATGAAGGTGCCCGCTCTTACCAGTCCTACCTGACATAGACTCAAATCATCTAAGAGGCATCTAAATCAGAAAAGAAGAAGCAAAATTGGGATATGATCTTATATATAGAAAACACTAAAGACTCTACAAAAAACTATAACAACTAATAAGCAAATTCAGTAAAGTTGCAGGATACAAAGTGAACATACAAAATCAGCTGTATTTTTATACACTAACCAACTAAAAAACTATATAAACAAAATAGAACAACCCCCACTTACAATAACATCAAAAAGAATAGAATATTTAGTAATAAATTCAACAAGAAGTAAAAGACCTGTACACTGAAAACTGTAAAATGCTGAAGAGAGAAGTTGAAGAAGACGTAAATAATAAAAAGATATTCTATGTCATGGATTTGAATAATTAATATTGTTAAACTGTCCATACTAACCAAAGTAATATATAGATTGAATGCAATCTCTCTCTGAATTCCAATGGAATTTTTCACAGAAGTAGTAAAAATAATCCTAAAATCCATATGAAACCACAAAAGACCCCAAATAACCAAAGCAACCTTGAGAAAGAATAAAGGGTCACACTTTCTATTTTCAAAGTATATTACAAAACTATAGCAATAAAAACAGTATGGCATTGCCATGGAAACAGACATATACAACAATGAAATAGAATTGAGAGGCCAGAAATTACCATGCATAAATGGTCAACTGAACTATGACAAGGAGCCAAAAATAGTCAAGAGGAAAAGGATAGTCTTTTCAACAGAAGGGAATTGGAAAACTGGATATTCATAGGCTAAGAATGAAATTAGACTCTCATCTTTAAATACTAAGATGTTAAGACTTGAAATCTTGATAATTCTAGAAGAAAATATAGAAAAGAAGCTCCTTGACATTGGTTTTGGCAATGATTTTTTGAATATGACACCAAAAGCATAGTAATAAAAGCAAAAATAAATGAGTGGGACTACATCAAACTAAAAAGCTTCTGTTCAGTTGGTTAAGCACCCAACTCTTGATTTTGTCTCAGGTCATGATCTTGGGGTTGTAAGATTGGGCCCTACACTGAGCTCCATGCTGGGCATGGAGCCTACTTTGGCTTCTCTCTCTCTTCCTCTCCTTCTGCCCCTCCCCCCATAAAAAAATCATAAAAAATAAATAAAAGCCTTCTGCATAGCAAATGAAACAATCAACAAAATGAAAAGACAAACTATGGAATAAGAGAAAATATTTGCAAACCATCTACCTGATAACAGATAAATAACGGGTTCATACCCAAAATATATAAGGAATTTATACAACTCAAAAGCCATAAATAAGTAAATAAATAAATAAATAAATAAAATATAAACATAATCCAATTAAAATGGGCAAAGGATCTGAATAGACATTTTTCCGAAGACACATTAATGGCTAGCTGATATACAAAAGGTGCTCAACATCACTAATCATCGGGGAAATGCAAATCAAAATCACAAGGAGATATCACTTCACACCTGTTAGAATGGCTATCATCATGAAGACAAGAGATACCAGTTGGAAAGGATATGAAAAAAAGGGAACCCTTGTCCACTGTTGGTGGCAATGTAAATTGTTTCAGCCACTGTGGACAACAGTATGGAGGTGTCTTAAAAAATTAAAAATAGAGCTATTACATGATCCAGCAATAAACTGAAATCACTATCTTGAAGAAATAATCTACAACCCTGTGTTTACTGCAGTTTTCCTCACAATACTAAGTGTCTCTTGGTTAATGAATGGATAAAGAAAATGTGTTATATGTATACAATTGAATATTATTCAGCCATAAAAAAGAAGGAAATTCTGCCATTTGCAACAGGAATGAACTTGGAGGGCAATATGCTAAGTGAAATAAGTCAGAGAAAGAAAAATACTGGATGCTATCATTTATCTGTGAATCTTAAAAAGTTGAACGCAGAAGCAGAATAGAATGGTAGTTGCCAAGGTTTGGCAGGAAGGAAAAATAGGGAGATATTGGTCAGGGGTACAAAGTTCCAGTTACAAGTTCTGAGAATCTAATCCATAGCATGGTGACTCTAGTTAACATACTGTATTGTTACCTGAAAGGCACTAAGAGAGATCTGAAATGTTATCAACACACACACACACACACACACACACAAGCACATAAATGTGTGAGTGTGATGGATATTTTAATCTTATTGTAGTCTCATTTCACTTCACAATATATCAAACCATCACACTGTACACATTAAACTTACACAATGTTACCTGTCAATTATATCCCAATAAAGCTGGGGGGTGGGGGGAGATGTGCCAGCCAAAAGGTATTTTCCCGAGCCCTAAATGATAAAAGTGGATGCATTTTATGTTTCCAAAGTGTATCGGTATCATTCCTGTTATGGTAAATTATTCATGTTTCATAATCTTAGACTCAGAAAGTTTTTTTTGAGCTGGATTCCATTTCGAATTGTCTCTTGAATTCCTCTGCCAAAGACCCAGCATGTTCAAAGCTTCATTATCACTTCGTTATCACTCTTGCTGAACAATGGCCCTGCTCTTTTGGTCCCTGCTTTGGCTGGTGGTAGTTCATTTAATAGCCCCAAGTAGAATCACAGAGCCATTTAAAAAATTCTCTGATGTCCCACTCACAATTAGCTACCGATGTCTCTTTAATCCGTTTCTTTCTTTATATTCCATTTCCAGTACTTACAGCTGGTTCTCATAAAGTCTCCCCTAAATTAGTTAATTTACCTCCTAACTGATTTCTCAGTCAATAGTCAGTGGCGCTGGGATTTGTCCCCTATGTCTGGCACCAGTGTCTGTTTTCTTCTTCATGACACTCTAGGGAGTTCACATTTAGGTTAACTCACTTTCAGTCAATATAGCATAAAGCCGAGGTACAATTGGACAAGAATTTACAAAGAAAATGTCAGAATGGAGTACAATCCCAAAGGTACATAGAATGACTCCTAGATAAGAATTCACCAGCAGAGGCGCCTGGGTGGCTCAGTGGGTTAAAGCCTCTGCCTTCAGCTCAGGTCATGATCTCAGGGTCCTGGGATCGAGCCTCACATCGGGCTCTCTGCTCAGTAGGGAGCCTGCTTCCCCCTCTCTGTCTGCCTGCCTCTCTGCCTGCTTGTGTTCTCTCTCTCTGTCAAATAAATAAATAAAATTAAAAAAAAAAAAAAAGAATTCACCAGACCTATAGGTCCTAAACCCTCCCCATGAACCTCTTTTATGAGCAGCTTCAAACTACTTTCACTGGTTTTAAAGTCCCGGGACAGTTGGCCCCTTCCTCTGAGAGGGCTGTCACAGGCCTCTGGATAGTTGGTCATGCCCAGATGCCAAAAGACACACTGGTGGAAAAGTCTCTCCGTACCAAACAAAGTCTACCTTTTTTTTCCCTTCAGTAAGACAGCAGAAGAGATGATTTATTGTGTACGTGTTATATTCAGCCACAAATGAAAACAGAATTAGTCCCAGAAGTCACAGGTCCAGAGCAAAGGAGCAAAAGGGCCTGTTTTGGTATGAACAAGTCAGGTCTCTCAAAGGTGGTCATTGTGATCTGATGGTGATGGATGGTCTAGATCCATTAAATCAAGCTCTAGAAAGTAGGCATACAGTCCAAAAATTGGTATCAGCATCCCTGGTCTCTGGTTTTCCTTATTTCCGCTCTTGTGGCTCCCTGGGTGACCAAGCCAGTGGTTTACTTGGACCTCTGCCTCATCTTTCTTCTTTTATGCTTCAGTCTGTGCATTCACTTCTTCCTCCTCATGGTGCAGAAGTTTCCAAGATGGCGGTAAGGCTGAGACCCAAGGTTTACTTTCTATGTCCCTATTTCCTGGCCTCGGGCCTGCCTCTTCATACATGATTGACAGTGAGAATGTCTAGTCCAACAGGACCCCAGTAAGACTATCACATCAGAACAGAAGAGTCCCGATTCTTCTTGTTTTAACAAGCACTGTGTGTTGAGGCACCTGGGTGGCTCAGTTGGTGATGCGTCTGCCTTCAGCTCAGGTCATGTTCCCGCAGGTCCTGGACTTGAGCCCCACAGCGGGGAGTCTGCTTGTCTCCACCGTCCCTCTCATGCTCTCACTCAAATAAATAAAATAAAATAAAATAAAATAAAATAAAATAGAAAAACCAAAACCAAAACCAAAACAAAACCAAAACCCAACAAGCACTGTGGGTTATATTTGATTTCAACAGTCCTGTCCTGTCATGTCCTTTTTACATTTCTATCTTCTATCATGAACATTGTAATCCTCCCCATCACATTCATGTCTTCTCGTTGGAATGCTCCAAAGCTCAGTGTTTAGGTCTTTATACTTCCTCCTTAGGTAATCTCATCGAGCACCAGGACTTTAAACACCCTTTACTCTCCAAAATTTGTATCCAACCTGGACCTATTCCCCAAACTCCACAACTAAGATGAATATAAACATCTCAAACAATTCCTAAACCTACTCCTCAGACTCAGAATTTCCCATCCTATACATTAGCACCCAATTCACCTACTTACTCAGAGCAGGAACCTGGGAGTCATCCTCATACACCACATCTAATCCATCCCATGGACACATACATCCAAATCGAATTACTTCTTACCACCCTACTGCTGCCTTACCACGCCACACTTCAGTCTGTGTCCAATGTGCCCCTGGTCCTCTCATGTGGTCTCTCTGCTTTTGGGGGGAAAGGGGAAAGCTCTTCCCTCAGGCTCAAATGTCACTCCTGGGAGAGGCCTTCCTGAACATCTTATCTAAAGTATCTGCCCTGTGTCTGGGTGCTCGGTTAGGTGACTGCTTTTGGCTTGGGTCGTGATCCTAGAGACCTGGGATTGAGTCCCCCATCGGGCTCCTTGCTCAGTGGGGAGCCTGCTTCTCCCTCTCCCTCTGCTGCTCCCCTTGTTTGTGCTCTCTCTGTCCCTCTCTCTCAAATAAGTAAATAAAATCTTTAAAAAAAATTTTTTTTAAAAAAGTATCTGCCCTAGGTCACCTGGGTGGCTCAGTCGGATAAAGCCTCACACTCTGGATCTCAGCTCAGGTCTGGATCTCAGGGTTGGGAATTCAACCCCGGTATGGAGCCCACTTAAAAAAAATAAAAAAATAAAGAATCTACCCTGACCAACCTCCCATCCC
This sequence comes from Enhydra lutris kenyoni, assembly GCF_002288905.1. Taxonomy (NCBI): domain Eukaryota; kingdom Metazoa; phylum Chordata; class Mammalia; order Carnivora; family Mustelidae; genus Enhydra; species Enhydra lutris. Next base: position 14,215,239 of record NW_019154100.1, on the reverse strand, counting down.
CCTCACTACTTTCTATCCCTTACTCTGCTTTATTTCTTCTTCCTAGAATTTGTATTTGTTTATTGTGTGTTCTGTCTCCTTTTCCATTACAGTTCTAGCAGGCAAACAGGATGTCAACGTCATGTGTCACTCTATCCCCCAGTGTCTATGTAGTGTCCGGCACATAGTAGGAGGTCAGAATTTATTGAATGAATGTTTCATATCCTAAGAATAATTGCTTAAACAGGAACCAACTGATGTGCATAGAGACAAGTGATAATTTTAAAGGCGTAATTCTACACAGAGAAAAAAAAACCAACAAAACAACTTGTACCTGTCTATTACTGAATAGGCAACAGATCCTATAGAAACAGCTTTGAACGCACCATTATGACAAAACAGAATGCTTAGCTTCTCCATGTAAAATATCTTCATTAAGCTTAACTGTTATTTTACTACTCCTCAGGCTAGCCATCAGGTACTTACTGTTTTTTATAGCTAATGGACCCCTTCAAGTGGTTTTCTCAATCCCAAGAGCAGAGGGACCCAAAGCAGTGTTCAGATCTTTACAACTTTTGAGGCAGTAACTAATTATCATTCTGAGAATAAGAATTTCCCCTACCTTCAAACTATCCGTGTTTCCACTCTTTTAGCTCAAGTTTCAGCCTGACTTTTCTGTTTCCAGCTTTTTCATTTCTTTGTTTGCACCCAGTATTTATTGCTTTGTTTTGTTAGTGGTAGTTATCCTGTGGTGGGGGTGGGAGCCCAGGTATCAGAAGGTACTCCATTAACACTGTCCACTGTTCCTCTGAGATAAGGAATAAAAAACACTTTTATTTTATTTTATTTTATTTTATTTATTTATTTATTTGACAGAGAGAGACAGCGAGGGGGAGTGGGAGAGGGAGAAGCAGGCTTCCTGCTGAGCAGGGAGCCCTATGTGGGACTTGATCCCAGGACCATGGGAACATAACCTGAGCGGAGGGCAGATGCTTAACTTAACAACTGAGCCACCAGGCACCCCAGGAATAAAAAACATTTTTACCACGAGTCAAGAATGGGCAGAAATTCCCCTTTTCAGTTTCTCTAAATGTGTCCTTACTCTTTAATGTCAAGGATTCATATGTGCCTTGTATAAAATACGTAAATGATAATTTAGAGCCACTCTATATAATTGAGGTGCTCCCTCCTTTGTCAAACACAGAATAAAGGATTAGATAACTCATTTCAAATTCTCTAATCTACACTGAACATCTAGGGGCTCCTGGCTGGCTTAGTCAGTGGACTGTGTGACTCTTGATCTCCGAGTTGTGAGTCTGAGCCCCATGTTGGGTGTAGAGATTACTTAAAAATAAGATCTTTAAAAATAAAAAAAGAAATAAACTGAACATTTGTACAACTAGTGAGGGAAATTAGATATTACCCAAAATAGAGTGAATATCATAGCATTTTGGGGTGTTTTAATTAACACAAAACAACATTTTATGATCTACTGAAACAGTATGTAGTCAAAATAGTGCCTCAAATACTCTCCATTACTAAAGAAATCCTAACAGTTTAAGGTATCTTTATTTGTTTTTTTGTTTGTTTGTTTGTTTGTTTTGAGAGAGAGAGAGAGCACAAGCCAGGGAAGGGGCAGAGCGAGAGGGAGGAGCAGGCTTTCCACTGAGCAGGGAGCCTGATGAGGGGCTTGATCCCAGGACCCTGGGTTCACAACCCGAGCCGAAGGCAGACACTTATCTGACTGAGCCACCCAGGTTCCCTTTAAGGTATCTTTAAATAAGTAGATTAGTTCTCTTTGCAAAAAATCACCTAGTGGGCGCCTGGGTGGCTCAGTGGGTTAAGCCACTGCCTTCGGCTCAGGTCATGATCTCAGGGTCCTGGGATCGAGTCCCGCGTCGGGCTCTCTGCTCAGCAGGAAGCCTGCTTCCCTCCCTCTTTCTGCCTGCCTCTCTGTCTACTTGTGATCTCTCTCTGTCAAATAAATAAATAAAATCTTTTTAAAAAAAAAATCACCTAGTAAGTAATTTTACTGGGACAATTTAGAAAAACTATGGCCTAATATCCTAGGGAAAATGAGAAGAAAAAGTTCTGTTACATTACTCTTTAGCTCATTTTATGGGTTTGTTAATTCACTTGCTTAAAAATAAATTTCACAAAGTTTTTATAGAGCAGTAGCCTAGTACTGGAACAGATATTTAAAAAACCACAAGTTGATTTTTGTCTTAATGTGTGTATGTTTGTATGTGTGTGTCAGTGTGTGTATCTGTGTAAGTGTGTACATCTGTGTGAGTGGCATTAGAGTCGTTGACTAGGTGAGGCAGGTGATAATCTGGAAGGAAGACAAAGGATAAGTCAGGTAATTAAATATAATTTACTAATCCTGATGAAGAAATAACTAGTTTATGATGACAAATAATAAAATAAACTACTTTTTTATTGCCTTACATTTAGCATTTAAGAGCAGCTTGAGGTTTGGTTTATTTTAAAATTATAAGTCAGGTAGAATCTTCACTTCCATTCTATGAATTCTCATGTACCAATGGAAAACATCTTTTGTTGGGAGAATTGTTCTTGATAGATGAGAAGAAAAGTTTACTTAATTGAGAAAAAGAAGACAATTAAAATACGTCACATGTGTTTGGATATCAACATCTCTCTCACTCTATAAATAATATATTTTGGTTGCCTATGGAGAATATTACAAAACCTAGGTGAGCTTTCTGTTGTGATACAGAAGTTATAATTAAACTCTAACCCACAATAGAAGGGGCCTTCTATACTTTATTTTATAAGATTTTATTTATTTATTTGACAGAGAGAAAGAGAGAGCACAAGCGGGGGGAGCGGCAGACAGAGGAAGAGGGAGAAACAGGCTTTCTGCTGAGCAGAGAGCCCAACCTGGGGCTCGATTCCAGGACCCTGGGGTCATGACCTGAATTGAAGGCAGACGCTTAACCACTGAGCCACCCAGGCACCCCTGTACTTTATTTTATTTTAAATTTCTACTCCTTACTTTATTTACATTCCAGTTGACATGGAGGAAATCTTTGAGCACATCTGAGGGGCAGACTGAATGCTTCTGTGCTGCCAAATGTATGACATCAGTGACTGTTCACGCTGCTGAGCGTAGAGAACTCTTTCATGGTTAAAAATGTAAGTGATGACTGACAAAATGACGTGTGTACAAAATACCATGGTTCCTCCTTTGAGATGATATTTTAATAGTAAGCCAATATAAAATGGTAAAATGATATAAAATGGATATAAAACTAATATGAAAATTCAATGTCAGAAAAGATCAAGGCTGTAGCAGGGGTCCACATAATGTCATGAAAATGACCGAAGACTTGGACTTATCCTCAGTCAGGAGGAGCTGGCACCCCTCACTGAGAAGTCGCTGTTGGCGCCGAGTCCCACAGGAAGGCTCTGAGCTGTGTGTGCTAGAGGAAGGCGGGATGAAGGAACAGGCCAGGAGAAGGAGCTGTATTCCAGGAAGAAAGAAGGAACAGCATAAGCAGAGGCACTGGAAACACTCAGAATGTGTTCCAAGGAAAGAGCAAGTAATTTATCAACAAACAAGAACACAGGGCTCTGTGATATGAGGCAGATTCAGAAAGGAAAAAAAAAAAAACTGACCCTGATAGTGGAGAGTCTTGAATAATTTTGGTAATTTGGTAATTTTATGGGGATATATTTTTTAAATCTTTACATTAAAAATCTGTTTCGTTAGTAATAAGTAGAATTGTTTTATTGACAATTGAATAATTTTTTTTTTCTTTTTCCCCACCTCTACTGAAACTATTCTTTGGGAGGTCCTCAGTGACCTTCTGCATGGTAAGTAACTTTTGGAAAGTGACCAATGCATCCAAAAGTTTGTTCAGTCCCAGTCCAATATATTTTTTTAAAAAGATTTTGTTTATTTATTTGACAGAGAGAGAGATCACAAGTAGGTAGAGAGGCAGTTAGAGAGAGAGGGGGGAAGCAAGCTCCCCGCTGAGCAGAGATCCCGATGCAGGGCTCCATCCCAGGACCCGAGATCATGACCTGAGCCACGCAGGCACCCCCAATATCTTTCTTTTGTAACATCTTCCACTCCTTTTTTCTTTTTTATTCTTACTTTTTTTTTTTCCCCAAAAAGCATAAAATGCTTATAAAAAAAAGCACAGAAATCTTAAGTGTATTGCTTGGTAACCTCTAAGAAAGTGAACACATCTTTCTAACAACTATCAGGAAATAGAATAATATCACTTCCCTTTAAGGAGTTACTACTCTGCTCAGGTACTCTACTAAGTCTTGGATGGAGATTTTGGAACTAACTTGGTGTGGGGTAATAATACCACAGAGTCATCAATGGCGGAAGCCCAACTGCCTTGGGGATGCCTGGGTGGCTCAGTGGATTGAGCCTCTGCCTTCGGCTCAGGTCATGATCTCAGGGTCCTGGGATGGAGCCCTGCATCAGGCTCTCTGCTCAGCGGGGAGCTTGCTTCCCCCCTCTCTCTAACTGCCTCTTCTGCCTACTTGTGATCTGTCTCTCTGTCAAATAAATAAATAAAATCTTTTTTTAAAAAAGATATTGGACTGGGACTGAACAAACTTTTGGATGCATTGGTCACTTTCCAAAAATTACTTACCATGCAGAAGGTCACTGAGGACCTCCCAAAGAATAGTTTCAGTAGAGGTGGGAAAAAACAAACAAACAAACTTTATTCAATTAAGTGTCAATAAAACAACTCCAGCTATTACTAAAGAAACAGATTTTTAGTATAAAGGTTTAAAAATGTATCCCCATAAAATTACCATCCTCCTATCAGAAAGTAAAATTAATATTTCAGCAAAATGCACCACATTACACTACAGATTTGAATTCCCCCCAGACACCTCCATGTTTCCCCCAAGTTGTAATACTCCACTTTGTAGAGCTTTGATTACTGATTTTTTGGCTCGCTTTCTACCTCATTGGCCACTCTTACCTCTTCCCCACCTCCCCACCCTCATTCCTGAGCTCCATCCACATGGAGCTCTTACTTTTCTAGGTATTCTCTAGCATATCACACTCACTCATGCCTCTGTCCTTTTAATACAGTGTCCACAATGTCCCTCGTCCATCCCCTTTCCAGCCCTGCATGGACCCTTGTCCCCTTGGAGATCTGTTTACTGTTCAATGCAAGGTTCTGGAGCCTGTACCTTGGTGAGGATTTTCTCAGTTTCCCAGTCAGAGTAAATCCCTCTTTCCCTTGTGCCACGTCATTTTCGTGTACCTACCACCCCTTAAGCACCCATCACTTTGAAATTCTGTTTTCATGTCTAATTCTCCTACTAGACTCTTTGATCTCCAATGCCTTGCACAATGCTGGTACAGAAGTTATCACAGCAAGGTGATTTATTAGGCTGATTATTTTTTTAACCCAGACACATCTGCCGTGTAAAAGCTGCCAGCTGCCTCTCTGACTGGCAATGAGTGTAAGTTTCCTTGAGGCATATCTTTGGTTGTAAAAAAAAAAAAAAAAAGCAGTTTAAGTGCCCTTTTTAGTGAAATAAATGCAACACAATTAGGTAAAGATTGCCTAGGGAATGAGACAGAATAGGGCCCTTTTTTGTAAACAGTATTGCCACTGCAAATGGAATTGTTACTTAGGGAAAGGTACAAAACAGAGTCTGAAGCCAAGGAACTTCTTGGGTGGAAAAGGAATAAAAGACCTTGTATGTTTCTGAATCTTCTTTTTTTCAGATTGACGTGGTCTCAGTCAAAGGCTATAGCTGGAAGGGGCTTCAAGTGGGAACTTCTGAGAAGTGGGGCAAGGGTCTGCCCTGGGACCTGGACTCAACAGCAGGGTTTGAACGGAGATGGGAGAAAGGCCCAGTTCTGGTGCATGCTGTGGATGAATGCAGAAGTTTGTCCTCATCCTGCCTTCCCAGCAGGGTGGACTTCCTCCGGATATAAGCTCACTCTTCCACTATGTCAGAACTACTGTGGGCTGTGCAGAGATCTTGACCAATAATCACATTACGGAGAGTAGGTCTTGTCTGGACCAGTAACACTGCAGTACAGACCACAACAAAGGGCTGAAAGGCCAATGGGAGGCCACTCATATTATCCTTGACTCTATCATCACAAAATATTTACAGATAAGGCTGGCTCTTTAAGTTCCCATGGTTATGGGATCATTCAGGCGGAGAGAGGAGGCCCCAGGAGACAAAAAACAGTGGTCTTCCTGCTAACCTAATATTTGATTCTGAGGCAGTCGTTGAAAAATAAGATCTCTGACCTTCCTGTACCCTCAGCTCTTGAGGTAGGTCCCACCAATTGCAGAATGAATAGTCAAAGATTTTTTTTTTAATTTGAAGACAACCAACTTCAGATCTGTGTTTTGAGAAGATTACCCTGGCAAAAAATGATTAAGAATAGCAGGGGGGATGGGGTGCCTGGGTGGCTCATTTGGTTAGGCAACTGCCTTCGGCTCAGGTTACGGTACTGGAGTCCTGGAATCGAGTACCACATCTGGCTCCCTGCTCCGCGGGGAGTCTGCTTCTTTCTCTCTCTCTCTCTCTCTCAAATAAATAAACAAAATCTCAAAAAAAAAAAAAAAATAGAGCAGGTAGGACTAGTCAGGCAGTTTGGTAAGACTCCTGACTAGAGGTAACAGAAGTCCTAAATACGGTAGCAGGGAAAATGGCTTTTGACAGGAAAACAGGAGTTAAATCATTTGGAGAGAAGACTGACAGGTCCTAGAAACTGATACATGAAGTGAGAAGCGTGTCATAGGGCTCTAACGTATTTAGGCAGAGCAACTAGACGCATACGACCCAAGCCAGGCTGGGTGATTATTGTGATGTTTGTGTGCAGAACTGAAAGAGGGCTTGGAGGCCCAGGAAGGAATTGCTACTGGTCAGCTACATTGAATCAACACTGATACACTAGTATTCCTTTCATTAGAGGGGAATGCAGGGCATGCCCAGCCATGGGGGCAGAGGTAGCTTACAGTGAACAGAGACAGGTCTGAAATGGCGCCCTCTGTAAGTGGTACCAGATCGGAGGAAGACCCAAACAACCGTTCTTAAAAATTCTTCTAGTCCCACACCTGCCAACTGATCCAGGCCTTTAGAAAATATTGGGAGAGTGAAAAAAATAAACAAATTAAGTGTGCCTCGGGGTCTTCATTGTGCCTCATTTCCTCCTCGGCTTGTTTTTGGGAGCACTGAATGAAGTTAGTCTATGCATAACACCAATAATGCTAAATAAACTAGTACTTTATTTTATATGATTTCATACATAAAAATAGTATTTTATTTGTACATGCTTACTTTTATTTTTAGGCTTCCTGAAGAGCCCAGAACTGATTACCTAAAGCATTTTATTTTCTACTTTTTAAAAAATATTTTATTTATTTGACAGGTAGCACAAGTGGGCACAGCAGCAAGCAGAGAGAGAGAGGGAGAAGCAGGCTCCCGGCTGAGCAGGGAGCCAGATGCAGGACTCAATCCCAGGACCCTGGGATCATGATCTCAACCGAAGGCACATGCTTAACTGACTGAGCCATGCAGGAGCCCCTCCTAAAAGCATTTTAGTTATAAGTAATTAGAGTTAAAAATTACTCTACACTATTGAGATTTTTGGCATAAAAATGGTAGAATGAGCAAAGATGCAGCATCATGTCTGACCTACTAAAAGAGAGAGAAAATTATTGGCCATTAGACACCTGGGTGGCTCAGTCCTTAAGCATCTGCCTTCCACTAGGGTCATGATCCCAGGGTCCTGGGATCAAGCCCTGCACTGGCCTCCGCACTCAGCAGGAAACCTGCTTCTCCCTCTCCCACTCCCCCTGCTTGTGTTCCCTTTCTTGCTATGTCTGTCAAATAAATAAAATCTTTTAATAAAAATAAATGTTGGCTCAAAAAAAAATGTTACTCACCAATGTGAGTAATTTAATGAACAAACTCCTAAATTTGATATCTGATAAATTAACATTTATAAATATTAATTTGTTAAATAAACACACGAAGAGCAGTTATAGTCTACAAACTTATTTTAAAAGGGGGTTTTCCCCATTCATCAATTATCATCCAAACTGCCTTATAAGCAAGATCTGTGTGATTTGTCCCAACTTTATAAATGAAGAACCTGAGGGTCTGTGAAGTTAAGTGATTTATTTGCCAAGAGTCACTAAACTAGTGTGTATGTGTTTTTTTTTTTTTTTTTTTAAGATTTATTTACTTATTTTAGAGTGAACTTGCGAGGGAGGGAGGGAGGGGCAGAGGGACTGACAGGGAGAGAGAGAGAGAAGCAGACTCCCTGCTGAGCCCAGAGCCCAACAGGGTTTGATCCTATGACCCTGATATCATGACCTGAGCCAAAATCAAGGGTCGGACACTTAATTGACTGAGCCACCCAGGCGCTCCACTAAGCTAGTGTTTTGGAGTTGTAACTTAGCTAACTCCAGGTAAGAGCTCTGTCTGTGACCACTTGCTGACTTAATTCTGGGATGGGGAGAAAAAGGAAGGGAAGTTATTTCATAAAGTTTCCAGGGTAGCATATTAGGGCAGCAAAAAAATGAGGAAAGTCAATATGTGCTTGTTTTGAATGTACACTTTCTGTCTTTAGTACATTAATTCTTAGTATGCTTCATTTATCATAAAGAGAGAGTATTTGAGGATTAATAACTAGCAGTCCTGAATCTATTGAAAATTGGTAGCAAATTTATGATGTTCTCAATCCAAAAGGATTGTATGGTCTTAAGGCATATCCAGATGTGGTTTCAATGAAATCAGGGGAATGCAATCAAGTTTAAAGGTTAATACTCATAGAGAAACAACTGGTGTTGATGGACCGTCCTGCTATCCTCTATTTTAAGATATAGCAGTGCCTTTTAGTAGAAAATTGGGGCTTTCTTGATGCCACTTGTATCACCAATTGGTCTTCAAATGTTCTTTAGACTAATAACTCTCCATGACATAAATTGAAAGTGTGTTGGATGGCTTATTAAACAGAATCAGGGGCACTTGACCAGCTCAGTCGTTAAGTGTCAGCCTTCAGCTCACGTCAAGATCCTGGGGTCCTGGGATTGAGTCCCACATCCTGCTTCCTGCCCGGGGGAAAGCCTGGCTCTCCCTCTTTTACTCTCTTTTGTATTCCCTCTCTCCCTGCGTCTCTCTCTCTCTGTGTCAAATAAATAAATAAAATATTAAAAAAAAAACCCTGAGAGTCAATATTCTTCATCAGAAATCTAAAAATTAAATCATCTTAATAAACTGAGAAACCACTTTTGTTATAACTTAAGACATTACATAGAGATAGTATACACGCCAGGTTCTCAAACATTTCTAAAATGCTGAAATTAAACTTGTCTCCATGATGCCTATATACTAAATTTAATAGGGCAATTCACAAAAGACCTGAAATATTAGAAAACTGTTCATGTGAATTATTACAAAGATAAATAGTATTCAATTTGAAATCCTGCTTGTAATATAGAACAAAATAGAACCCAATCCTATCCTTTTTGTCTCAAACCAGAAAAAACTTTTTATTTCATTCTAAAACAGAGGTACAGAGAAAGTATAAATGATCCACCAAAATATGTTAACATTTGATTCTAACAATATTTGTCAAACTATTAGTATCAACTTAAAATGTAATGTTTTGTATCTTAGATAAAATTAGACCCATTTTTAGTTCTGTTTATTCAAACATATAAATGGGAAATACACTTGGAAAATAATTTTACATATTCTATTTTAAAAGGAAATTATACACAATGAACATGGTTATTATTTTCTAATTTTTTCCTGCTTTTATCAGTAAGTGGGGTTTCCATTTATTTAGTCAGAGGTTAGTGAAGGGCATTCGATTAGCTTGTAATGAAGGAATGAAAAGTATAATATAATGCGATCTTCTGAAGGTCATATACAACTTGTAAAATTGCAAAGTATAGTTATACATAATATAGCAAAAAAATTGTTCCCTTCTTTGAAGAAATGGGTATTAAAATCAGGCTTCTAAAAATCAATTACCATTTAATATTTTGGATTTCAAATGACAATTTCCAAACAATTAAGACATTCTGTTTGCTTTTATTTTACTCAAACATTAAAGATTATTATATTATTGGATATAGAAGTTGAAAGTTTCAATGAATTCCTAAAATATATAAATATTTGGAGATTAAAAAGTCATATGCAGCTCTGCTAGGGACACACGACAGTGTAGCTGCTTTGGAAAACTCTGGCAGTTCCTCAAAAGGTTAAACAGAATATCCATAGGAGCCAGCAGTTCCAGCCCTGGGCAGATTCTCAAGAGAAATGAAAACACGTTCATGCAAAAATTTGTATATGAATGTTCCAAGCAGGCTTATTCATGATAGTCAAAAAGTGGAAACCACCCAAATGTCCATCAAAGGATGAATGGATGAACAAAATGTGGTGTATCCACACAAAAGGATATTATTTGGCAATAAGAATAAAGAAATCCAGTTGCATACTATGTAACATGGATGAACCTTGAAAACATGCCAGGTGAGAGAAGTGAGTCACAACACCTATTGTATGATTTCATTTATATGAAATATCCAGTTTGGGCAAATCTGTAGAGACAGAAAGTCTATTTGTGGTTGCCTAGGGGCTGGGAAGAGAGAGGGATGGGGAAAAATGGTATGGGACGGCTAGTGGGTCTGGGGCTTCTTTCTATGGTGATAAAAATGTCCTAAAATTGATCTTGATGATGACTGTATAACTGAATATACCAAAAATTATTGAGCAGGTTTTTTAAAAAAGGAGGCCATTAGCAATCTCTCAAAAACTAATCAGCTCATGCAAGTAAATCAATTTCTTTTTTTTTTTTTTAATATTTTACTTATTTATTTACCAGAGAGAGAGAGAGAGAGAGAAAGCAGGGGGAGTGGCAGGCAGAGGGAAAAGCAGGCTTCCTGCTGAGCAGGAGCCAGATGTGGAGATCCATCCCAGGACCTAAGGATCAAGACCCCAGCCGAAGGCAGCTGCTTCACTGACTGACCCAGGCGACCCAATCATATTTCTTTTATGAAGATTTTCACACTCACCCCCATACAAGCATATAGAAATCTAGCACATTCGTAGTGGTAAAAACAAAACCGAAAACTTATACTCCCGCTCTCCGGGATAAATGTATATGCTACAATTCCTGGTGTGTTCGGAAGAACAGACATTTGACTGAATTCTTTACAGTTCTTCTACTTCAAAGGGCAAACACCATCAGGCTCTAACAGATCTTGAGTTTTGGTATCAAGATGTCAGGTCATCTGAAGAGTGATTGGCTGACAAGGAAATAAAGAACATGAACTAGCTTCAGTTACATACATACGCAAGACTCCCCAAAACAACATGCCTTTGTGGGTTTCAGTTTAGGACTGGGTCCACTATGTGTTTTCATCTCACAGATAATTCACTCCAAATAAAGTATAAAAATTGCACTGCTGCAACATCAAAGAAGAGGACTAAACAAGGATGAAGCAAAGGTATTTGGCAATCCTCTGTGCCAGTAGACGGAGACAGAGATCCCAGTTTGGGCAGCTGTATTTGTATACATTCTAATCCAGGCTGAACATTCGAATGACTCCTTACCAAGCTGAACGCCCATGTGACTGGTAAAACTATGGCATAAACACAGACAGTGTTATGTATGTGAATTCCTTTTGCAGCCTGATATTTATGTCTTGGGAATTAAACATGCATGTGTACAAAGGCAGAGTATATCTGCACATATGTACAATATTTATAGAGTCTCTTCTTGCCAGCACTGTGCTAGGCTCTGGGGAAATGAGATACATATTGATACCTATTTATAAAAAAATGTAGAAAATGCAAAATGTTCTTTAACCGTTGTTAGAATAGATCTCACTGCATGTTATCTTCCTTCATGAGGTGAGTGCTAAACACACTATAAATTATTTAATCAAATACATAGAACACTAAAATTTGAATTTGCTTAGTTTTCCCTGTGCGTCTTCTATGCACATAACTTTAAGTGACTAAACGAGACCAGGACACCAGATTTCTTGTGTGCCATCCTGAGGCGCTCTGACAACAAAACGTTTCACACATGGAAGGAGGAAACTTTTGGTTCTTTCTTAGATTTTTAAGATATCCGAAATTATCTACTAGAGGAACTCTGGGGACTGTCCTGAGACGATCGAGCTTTCTGCGTGATCCACGATGTTCTGGAATCACAGCCCTTGCTGAGGTAAGAATTAAAGGTAATTGCATTAGAAAATCACATTTTTTTTTTCCAGGAAACTCTCAATTTCAACACTTTGGTCTGCGCGTAGCAGTTGAGGTTCGAAGCTGCCAACAAATGAAATAAATCAGTTCCACTTAGTTAAGCAGAAAGGGAACATATAAAATGTCAGATAGCTCTTTGAATCTGCGGGAGAGCCAGAGACCCTGGCTTAGGGGCTGCACAGCCAAAACCCATGCCAAACTTCTTTCAGGAATTTCCTGTACTAGCTCTTTCTATGATGTCACCTCATGCTCCCTCCTCAGCCCCTGAGCTCCCACAGTAACTGCTCTCACAGAAGTCAGCAAAAGACTGTCAGAGCCGCATCTGACAGACAGTGCTTGGATTTTTATCTCCCTTGATCACTCAGCAGCTTTGAGACTGAAGACTCTTCTTTCCCCCAGGTTTCTCAGATACCACAGTCCAGTCTTGTTTTCCTTTCCCTCCTTCTTTGGCCTTTTCTTCTGAGGGTCCTTGGAAGCTTTTATTTTCCAGTAGGGAAATTTTTTTTTTAAAGATTTTCTTTATTTTTTTGTGACAGAGAGAGAGATCACAAGTAGGCAGGGAGGCAGGCAGAGAGAGAGGGGGAAACAGGCTCCCCGCTGAGCAGAGAGCCCGATGCAGGGCTCGATCCCAGGACCCTGGGATTATGACCTGAGCTGAAGGCAGAGGCTTTAACCCACTGAGCCACCCAGGCACCCCAAGTAGGGAAAAATTTTTAAGTGTTATTCTTTCACAGCCTTTGACCTTGACCTTCACCTTTTCTTTCTCCACAGACCTCTTAGGGCTTCCGCATTTCCTCTTACCGTTCCGAATATCATCAAAATGATGATGACTCCCAGATCTATATGCTGGAGACACAGCCTAAGCTCCTGATCTGTGTTGCCAGCACTTATGTTCGCATGAGCTCATGGACATCACAGACTCAGAACACTCAAAACCAAGCTCATGTTCCTCCCACAAAGCTTGTCTGTTTCCACATTCTCTCTCTCATGAAATGACAACACCGCTCGCTCAACTGACTAAGCCAGAAAACTGCCATCACCTTTATCCATCTATTTGTCTCACCCTTTACATCCAGCCATATGAAAAGTCCCTACTTCAGTATCTCTCAGGACTATTCACGTCTCTCCATCCTTGAGGCAACTACTCTAGTTTTGACCATTACTGTTCCTGTCTGGATGGCTGCCAGCTTCAATGGTGGTTCTGCCTCCATTCTTACCCCTTCCAGTGCATTCTCTACCCTGCAGCCAAGGAAACTTTCTATTATGCAAATGTGATGACTGGCTTCTTTCTCTAAAATCTTTTAGTGGTATCCTGTAGGCTCCTAGGATGAAGTCCAAACTCTTTAACATGTTTTAAGGTCTTCCACTGATCTTGTTTCTGCTTGCTTGTCAGCCTTAATCTTCACACACAATGCACCAGGCCTCTGCACTAGATGAGATTACATCCAACTATACGTAACTAGTGACCCAAAATCACTGAAATTGGAGGGAGGGCCCATTATTATTTACCATATCAAGAAATTCAGGGGTAGAGCACCTGGGTGGCTCAGTGGGTTAAAGCCTCTGCCTTCGGCTCAGGTCATGATCTCAGGGTTCTAGGATCGAGTCCCGCATCAGGCTCTCTGCTTGGCAGTGAGCCTGCTTCCCCCGCTCTCTCTCTCTGCCTGCCTCTCTGCCTACTTGGGATCTCTGCCTATCAAATAAATAAATAAAATCTTTAAAAAAAAAAAAAGAAATTCAGGAGTAGACAGTTCAGGGTTAGAACATTGGCTCCACGATATCATCAACCTCCTAGGCTCCTTATTATATCTTTCAACCCTACCACCCACAGCTCGGGCTTTTCTCCTTATAGTTTACTTCATGGTTTCAAGATGGCTGCTTCATCTCCATTTTCCAGATAGGAATCATCCATATTCCAGATAGGCGAGAAAGGAGGAAGCAACAAGGAAAAGAGATAGAATCTGTAGCAGGAGAGTAAAACTTACCCAAATCACCTAAACATCTGCTTATGTCTCAGGGGCCAGAACTCTGCCAAATGGACCTTAACTGTAAGTCAAGTGTTAGGGCCAATTTAATGTTAAAACCTGTTTAACTATTAGGGCCTGCTTAGCCAGAGCGACTCCATATTGCCTAGGTAGCCATATTGTTGTTTACATCCACGGACTTCATTCCGGGAATAAACGCCCCCGTAGTTCCTAGTATGGTTCCGGGTATCTATTCCGGGAGTAAACACCTTAACAATAGAAGCCACGTACCTTGGGTCTGCGGTTATGCCCTATAAAACCAGCCTGTGAGATCAGGAGGGGTCGCTCTCTTTGGAGGCGGCCCTGGTTGGTCAGTCTGACTTCTAATGCTTGGCATAGAATAAGGCTTTGCATAACTTTCACTTCATCTCAGTCTCGTTCCCCTGGTTGGTCAGTCTAACTTCTAATGCTTGGCATAGAATAAGGCTTTGCATAACTTTCACTTTGTCTCAGTCTGGTTCCTTTGATAACGGACCCCAATATCAAGGAAAAACATGTCATATTTTTTGTGTTTGTTTTTTATCTTTTAACCTAGATGGTTTTCTCCTTTGAATAAAATCAGAATTCTGTTCATAAGAAAAAGTAAAAATTCCATATGGACTAGGAACATCTCGATGGCTCAGTGGTTCGGCGGCTGCCTTCAGCTCAGGTCATGTTCCCGGGGTCCCTTGCTCAGCGGGGAGCCTGCTTTTCCCTCTTCCTGCTTCTCCCCCTGCTTGTGCTCTCTCTCTCTCTCTCACCTTCTCCCTCTGACAAATAAATAAAATCTTTTTTAAAAAAATTACATATGGAGTAAATAATAGCATTTAGCATAGGAGCTTTCTCTGAATTCCTGAAATATGAAACATTTTCTGGAAGGAACTTTTGTCATTACCCCTGATACTCTTTCCCCTGGAACAGTTTTTCATGACGCTTATTTGCCTGGCTAACATCTACTTATTCTTCAGGTCTAGCTTAAATGTTACTTCTTGTAGAGCGTCTTCTGTGAGGCCCTCCTATCCTACTCTCCCTCAAATTTCAGACTAGCCTCCTTACTACTCTCAGTATGATTGACTGTTTGAAATGTGATATGATTTTTCTTTAATGCTCTGGCTTTTCCACTACACTCTGCCTATTTTGATCACCACTGTATGTTTTTTTTTTTTAAGATTTTACTTATTTATTTGACAGAGAGAGAGATCGCAAGTAGGCAGAGAGGCAGGCAGAGAGGGGGAGGGGAAGCAGGCTCCCTGCTGAGCAGAGAGCCGGATGCGGGGCTCATCTCCATCGAGGCTTTCACTCTGTGCACAGTTATACAAGGAAATTTGAGTTGTAGTATTCATTTGTACCTGTGAATGTGATCTCATTTCAAAAAAAACATTCTTGCCGATATAACTATGGCTCTCGAAATCAGATCATCCTGCGTTAATGGGGTGTGCCCTAAATCTGGTGACAAGTGTCCTTATAAGAAGAAAAGACAGTGAAGGAGGCCTTGTGAAGGATTGGCGATGAGCCAAGGAAGACCTAGAGCTTCCAGAATCTGAAAGAGCAGGAAGGAGTCTGCCCTAGAGTCTTCATAGTGAACGTGACCCAGAGGACACCTTGATTCTGGATTTCTGCTTCCAGAGCTGTGAGAGAATAAATTTCTGCTGTTTTAAGCCACCAAGTTTGTGGTAATTTGTGATGGCCGCCTTAGGAAACAGACAATTTATGAGAGTAATAAAATAACTACAACTAAATTATCTGATTCTCAATCCTCCCGACTCCCTCACCCTTCTAAGGAGGCAAGGCTCTCCCCTCAGCTCGGCCAGTTATCGCTTGCTTGTTCGCTTTTGTTGCTTTGGGGCTTAATCATGTTGAAGGGCGAAAGGGAGAGTAACAGTAAGAGCAGAAATTGGGCTGGAGGCTGGGAAGAGATTAAGTAGGAAATACAGCAGCTTCTGCAAAGAGGAGATTTGGGGGAAGGCCTGCTCTGTGTTCTTCTATATTAAACCCCCTTTTGTTGCCTTCTCTAGAGAACTTCAACCAGCCCTGGAACTACTTCAGAGGCTTCCTGGAGCGGGGTCTTTTTCTCTTTAGTTTGCATTATTAACTGAGATTAATGTGGTGGTGAGGGACACGTAAATTAGGTTACATTTTTATAACCAGAAAATAAAGGTGATTTCTCCGTGACAAAACAAAATGTGTGTGTGTGTGTGTGTGTGTGTGTGTGTGTGTGTGTGTGTGTGTGTGAACACCAGGGTACTCTTGATATCTTGTATTCAGAGATGGCTATAGATGTTCAGGAAAAGCAAAGCTTCTTTTACTTCTGCCCCGACCACAGGCACCCCGACCCACCCAGACTGACAGCACCAGGATCTGTGCCTCCAATTGGACAACAGATGTTTTCTGCTTGTCTCGAGAGCTTCTATCTCTGCATGATTTGCCTGGGAAACTGACCCCAAAAGTATTATTCCCTTATCTAAAAATGGAAATTACGTGTCAAATCTGCCTTCTGGGCTCTGTAAGCACCAATCCAGCCATGATCTGCTGTAGCCTAGAGCACAGGCAGAGAGCCCCCAGACTCCTCTGTCTCTGGCCCCATAGCCTGCACACGTTAGCCCTGCAAGTGTGCCGTGATCTACAGGCAGGGTGTCTCCCCAAAACAACAGCAGCAGCAGCAGTTTTGTGAAACCCCTTAAATCCCAGCAGCCAATGTAACGATGAGGCTCAAACCTGAGAATACCCCTGCTCTGAACACTTAGCTTTTGTTAATTCCCATCTGATTCTCAACGCGTGAGATCATCGGGCATACCACATACTTACATACAGCAGGCTGCATCTATAAAAATTCCAAGGCTAAGTGTGGTGTGACCTGCGTAAAGCAGGGGGCTGTATACTTCGCATGCACGGGGCAACCAATGGCCAGGATTTGCCACAGTGCCATTTTAGCCAACCACCGTATTAAACACATTTAATGTGGTTTAGAATAGGGACAGTGGTTTGTATTATGTTTACTCATGTTACCTATCTCCAGGTCAAGTAGCAGTCAAATGGATTATTCAACCATTTTCTTCCCCTGGTGACCACAGAGACACTTATTCTGGATTTTATTTCCTTCCTTAACACAAAGCTATCATGGTGGTGTCATGTATTGACACCAAAATGGCCCATGGTCTCTAGCACACCTCTTCCCTCCACCCCAGACCTTGCCAGTTAGGGCATCTCCTGACTCCACGGACAGGTCTCGCTATCTGACGTGTGGCTTCCGGTTTTTGAAGGTGGTGCTTGGACATGGTCAAGTCTGTATTTTCCTGTCTACTGTTTACCATCCACAGAGAAGTGGGTTCAACCCATAGACAGATGGATCAGGAAATGTGCTCTCAAAAAGCACATGCAGCAGCCCTGAATCGAAAAACACAGCAGCTCCACCCAGAATGGGTCACGCTCTCTAGCAACTCGTTCTGTTTTTCATATTCCACGAACTCTCCAACTTCACTGACACCTTGAGGTAATTTGTATCTGAAAAAAATGAGAGCACTGATAATAAATACCTCTGGGACTCCTTCCATAGGCAGAGGGCAGGGAGAAGCAGCGAGCTAGAGACAGATCATACGAATGAGCCTTGACAGCAGCTTTTGCCACGATCTCCCTTTCCAAGCATCTGATCCTTCTAAGATGAGGGAGACAGTCACAGTCCCCCTCACTTCAATTGCCTGCCTGCCTTTTTCATCTTATTCCCTGAACTCTAGCTGACATGAGCTCCGTGATGCATAATAAACACCTAAAACGTTAAGCAAGACTGTTTTCCAGAAGATACAGTTGCTAAAGACTCCTTATTCAGCTGCTATTTCCAGTTCATTGGAAAAGGAAGAGGTCAGGAGGGATTTCCACCTGTTAGCATCTTTGGTGGGTCAATGTTCCAGTGACAACTTGTCCCCATTCATCTCTTCCTTTGACCGTTCTAAGGAGCTGAGGGCCATCCCCTGTCGTTCTTGTTCCACTGAATCCAGGGATCATCAGTCCCCTGGGAGGAAAGATCTTATAAAATACATCCCAGCACACGCTAATGCCAATGTCAGATAATTAGGAAATTTGAAATGATCTCATTCTTGTTTATTTGTTTACTTGGGAGTTGACATTAGCCAGAATAATTTGGATAACATCAACATTAATCTTAATTCATGAATTATTAAAACAGACTGTGTCACAGCAAATTTGCAGGAATAATATTTTAATTCAGTACTGTTCGTAATCGGTATGGAAATGCATTTTGTGATCAAGCATTTTTAATGATTTCATTTTTATCATAATAACCTTAAACATAATCCCTCTAAAGAAAATGGGACTTTGTCAAAGTAACTACATCAAAAGACCAGTTTTTTTCAGAGGTTCTAGAAAACATTATGACTACTGAATTCTCATTCTGGCATTAGGAAGAAAATGTATTGGAAATCATCATTCCGAAGAGATGGAGACAGGATGAAATATGTGCAAATATCATAGTCCGTTCTGTGCTGAATATGACATCTTAATTCGGGACTGGAGTTGTCAAATAAGTCAGCTGCCATTCACATCATGACAGAGAAAAACACAAGTTGCAAAGCACAAAGCAAATAATACCTCCAATTTGCCTTCCACTGATTGCATTATTACAAGGAAATTGTAAATCAGAATGTTCATTTCTTCGCCAATGCAAAAAAATAAATTTATCACTTAAAAATTGTCATATCTTTTGGTGCACTTTTGTATGCATATCTGTTGGGTGTATACCATGGAGTGAAATTTATGGGTCCTGGGGTATGTATGGATGTATTCATTTTAATCAAAAGTGGAAATTTTTCAAAACCAACCTATCAGTTGCAACTTGAACCAGCACTGGCTGAGACTTCAGACGCACCACACCCTCCCTAGGATTTTTACTTGGTATTGCCAAGTGAAATATTTTATTTTAGCCACTCCCTAAAGGAGACTGGAGTCGAAGCACTTTTTATAGGTGTAATGGCTTCCTTTGTATCATTTTCCATATAAAGTTATAAGCCTCTGGCCCCACTCCCAGGTTGTTTGTCTTACTGGGGGACAACAGCCAGCTGGAATGAACGGTCATTCTACATATGCTGGGCATATGTGCCTTTGAATCCAAACCCTGTTCAAATGCATCAGGCTTAAAGTGCACGTTAGGGTTTTTCCCCTTCTAATTGAAAGTAAGTTTCAGCTTACTGTTTTGTAGTCAAAGGGCTGGTTGCTCTACACAACAGTATCCATTCAGAGCGTGGAGCTTTGGGAAATGGCTGGTCGAGCTCCCTCTAGGCTGAATGATGAGCCTGGTGGACAGATGCTTAATGTTCAACTCTATAGCAGGCTTCTCACCATTACTGGAGGACAAACATTCCTAAAAATACAGTACAGAGGCCATTCTCTTTACCAGGACTGTTAGAGGAGTAGGTGGTGTGAAGAATAATTCAAGAAGCTACTGAGATAGGAGATAGGAATATCCAGAATTATGCTGGAGTAAGTACAGTTGATCTCTAAATGGCTCTCCAGAGCACCTGGGTGGCTCAGTGAGTTAAACCTCTGCCTTCGGCTTAGGTCATGATCTCAGGGTCCTGGGATCGAGTCCTGCATCAGGCTCTCTGCTCAGCGGGGAGCCTGCTTCCCTCGTCTCTCTCTACCTGCTTCTCTGCCTAACTCTGATTTCTCGCTCTGTGTGTCAAATAAGTAAATAAATTCTTTAAATGGCTCTCCAAGGCACTTTAAATGGCTCTCAGAGCACTTCTGACTGGCTATATTTTCTTGTAGGGAAGCATATAATTTTTTTTTTCTTTGATGCCTTCTGAGAGCATATGTTATTGCTGTGATGCATTCAGAAATCATAGTGCTATGCTTTCTTCTCTTCTCTTTCTTTTGGGCAGGTTACAACTCCACAACCAAACTGAATAATCATTTTAGGCTTTCGCAAGCTTATCATCTTGCCGCCTATCCTGTCTGAGATTGCCATTCAATAGAGGTTAACTGAGATCCTTCTATATGCCTAGAAATCAGAGATAAGAAAAAGCCACTAGATAAACTACAGAAACATAATGAAATACAATTACACTGAGTCACTAATCTTGCTCATTACTAATTTTATGAAAAAGTACTCTGATTCCTTCTCACCAGCTTTAAACAAAAGCTTGCCTGATCCTGACAAATATTTTTTTAATTATTTTTCATTCCACTATTATTCCTAGAAATAATGCTTTCCTATATTGTTTTTGTCTAATGCTCAAGTGCCATCTTCATTAGTATAAAGATTAAACTTCTGTAGCAAGAAGATTCCTTTTTAGGTAAACGCCTATTAGGTAAACATCAGTACTGAGTCACGTGGCCACGATGGACTCCAAGTAAGGCTGAGAGATTTCGGTTTTACCTCATTAGCCATGTATTTGCTAAAATTTTGGTCGATTCTATGATTAGAAGGAATGAAGGGATACTGAACACTAGGGTACCCTAAGTAGCTTCTACCATGATCTATATGTATGATAACTCAGTTATCCCCTGTCTCTTTCATCCCACACACGTCCTTTCCAAGAGTGAGCAACGCAGAGTTCACTGCCGTGCCTCCAGTCGCCAAGTCCCACACACAAGTGCAAATATCCTGACATACAGCGATGAAATAGAATCAGGAAAACCATAAGAAAGATTCCTACTGGGACATGCAAAGAATGGGAAACCTACAGAATCACTTGTCTAGAGCAGTGCTGAGATCTTGCTGGATAGAAAGGGCAAAGAGTACTAGAGGTACTAGAGGTGGTACTAGAGCACTAGAGGTGGAAAAAGTTCCTTAATGAAATCCTGCTTTTCTCTCTCTCTCTCTTTTTCAAAAAGATTTTGTTTATTTATTTATTTGACAGAGAGACACACAGTGAGAGAGGGAACACAAGCAGGGGGAGTGGGAGAGGGAGAAGCAGGCTTCCCTCCCGCAGGGCAGGGAGCCTGATGTGGGACTCGATCCCAGGACCCTGGGATCATGACCTGAGGCGAAGGCAGACGCTTAACGACTGAGCCACCCAGGTACCCCATCCTGCATTTCTCTCTGAAAAGCCCCTTGTCATTTTGGTCTCTGGGCTTTGCCCTTTGGGAACCTCTCCTCTGGCCCAAATCCCTGGGGACACAGCTCCTATCCATGTTGGAGAGCATCCATCCCTTCTTTTCCATGCTAGATGGATGACAGACAAGGAGTGCTATGTTTTGAGCAGAATTTAGCATGAGTTTCTCTCTGCTGAGAGGATCTCGGGTGGTGCTTTATGGCTAAATAATCACAGATATTTGCAGACTAGACTTGTAAGTACTTTAGTGGTATAATTGGCTCAAAATCCAAATTGACTCCTTGTCTACTTGGTTCCTGGTAGTTGTATATGAAAGAAACCACAACTGGAGGCTTTATCTGGATATCACCGTAACAATCATTCCTCTCTCCCTTAAATTAAGAGCAGCTATGATGAGAGGAAAAACACCCTTAATCTGATTTTGGATTGGCTCACATTCCTGGCTGAGAACACTTAAAGGAAGGCTCCTGAATAAGGTCCTCAGCTACAACTTTATCTACTGTTATTTTGTTTATAGAAACAGTTGGCTTTTCCAAGTTACTAATCCCTTAGTCAATTTAGATTAAAGGCCACCTGCTGAGAAGAGAGCAGCCTTAGATCCCCTTTCATCTTTGCTTTAAACTGATTAATTCCCGCCTGACTTCATCGCTCTTAGAGCACATTGCTAAAAGCTGCAAGGAACCCCCAGCGCACATTAACATTCTGTACTTTCTCAACCTTAGCAGGCATCTAATCTGCCTTCCTAGTAACCACTGGTAACAGTTTTATTTACTGTTTTACCATATAAAGGATTATGAGTATCTCAGCCTGTAATACCTACTTACTCACTCATAGCACGCCTGTCATTAAGGCAGGATGCCATATATTAGAACAATTTTAATTTATTTATATTTATTATTATTATTATTAATTTTATATTAGAACATTTTTAGGAAAAACTCTACTTCTGGAATCAGTTTTTGTATTAATGAGGGTACAGGCTGAACTGCTCTAAAGAGACTCCAGGATACAGTGGCTCAAATATGGCAGAATGTACTTTCTTTTTTATTTATCAATCTTAAAATAAGCAGGTCCAAAATCTGTCATCTACTACATGAGGCTTCTGTCTCTGGGCCCAAGGTAGCCATTCAAGCTCTCGTCACTTTCCAGTGAGTGGGAAAGGAACAGAAAAGTGGAGGACAGAGAACTTCCTTTTTAAGGAATTGACTAGAAACCTGCCCTTAGAACTCAAAAGAACTTGTGCTCATATGTCAGTGGCCGGAATTTGGTCAGATGACCACACCTTGCTTCTGGGAACGAGAGAACATGAACCTTGAAGGCATGTAAGTGGGTTTCTATTACTAAAAGGAAAAAGGTGAGAATAGATAATACAGACTGATTAGCAGATACAGATATCCCATTAATATGTTTTGTTCCCCCCTTGCTTGTGTTTTTGACATCATTTTGAGAGAAATAGCACACATATGTAGAAACAGTATTTTTAGTTCCCAAGTTACATATAAAATTACATATTTTCAATCTCGATTTCATATCTTTTGAGTATTCAGACTGTTTATCAGCACCAAGTCACTATCAATAAAAATATTTTTTATTTGCAATACATTCTGCGTTTTTATTGTTCTTTGTCCCTTAAGTTACACTCCATTTTTTTCAGAGCTAGAGAGAGCACCTCTTTGGACTTCTACCTTCTACTTTCTGAAGGTTCAATATAATTGCAATGTCTTACTGATGTGCTGGGTTATAGAAAACTGTATCTGGTAAATGCAAAAAGTGTGTGGATATATAAAATGGTTAATAACATTACAACGTGAGGTGGATATTTTTCTTCCAAAAACTTCTTCCCCAAAAATTTCTTCCATAAACAAAGGAATTTTCCCTACCTTCTACTTAGGTGTTGTTTATTTAATTTTTTACTTCTCACCTTTGCATATACAGTAAATCTCATGGAGCACAAAGTATTTCAAATCAGGAAGAGAGTTTCTGGCACTCAGGTTTCTTCCCCATTGCCCCACACTCACCACCATTATTGTTTTATTTATTCTACTCAATCCTTGAGCTTCTCGCAACACCCCCTCCTCTTCCTGCCAAGGTTGCTATGAGTAGTGAATAATTAATTTTGCTTAAAACTCCATTCCTCAGCGTATCCATTTTTTGACACGTCCATGAATTTTGGTTTTGTTCACGCAGTTTATCTTGTCTTCTCCGTATTCTGTACATTGGAGACTGGCCATGCTCTTGTTCATTGTCTCCTTCTCTTGTCATTTGGTTTAGCCTGGGGTGGCCACCAATGACCTCCCCTGACTTCCGGTGTTTTCCGGAAGTCCACACTCCCCAGTGAAAGTTATCTTGTATGTGGATTGTAAGATGAGCAGGCAAGCAAATCTATGCTTACCTATTAGAGAACCCGAGGTTGAAAAGTAATTAAGCAATTTACCTAATATCCCCGTCCCAACTAGTAATGATAGAGCCAGGGTCCTCCCAACGTTTCTTTTAGTTCAAGGACCTATGAAGACACCATGCAGTGTTTAGTGGGATGTTGGTATCAGAACCAACTACACTGCTTTCTGACAAAACAAAGGAAGTCCAATAGATCAGTCATCTGTCCATTATATTTCTGTTAGATGCCATCATAGGGATGCCCAGGAGGGACTCTGGTTCTGCTGAGACTGGAGCTGTTTCCTTTCTGTGGGAAAAACCATGCCTGGAATGAAATTACACCCTTTCCTTTTGGACTCAAAAAGTCCATAAGTACTAAATACATTAAAAAAATAAAAACCAAGGAAGCTAGAAATTTTAGAATCATAGAATATTTTCACTAACTACAGAGTACCGGTGATCCTTACCAGGAAATAGAACATAATAACTTTGCTATTGATGTTTTTTCATTAAAAGCTGTGGAATTATTATTCCGTGGCTATTTGTTCCTACACATTCTTTTGAGCTTGTGGCAGTTTGTTATTAGAATATGAAAGGATTTGCTCCTATGTATCATTTATAAAATTCCTTGAGAAATATACAGTCTTTGGCAGCAACTTCTTTTCCTAAGGAATCTCATCATGGGAACATAAAACAGAGGGTTGTGTGGATCCTGGAGGGATGGTTAGGCTTTATATAAATTTTCTACTTTGAGTAACTGATGACCTCTTGGGGCCTAAAACATTACAAAGGCAAATATAAAATACAGACTTAAATGAGCCGCTGATTCAAGGATTGTAAAACCAGATGTTATCTGTACTGCCCTCATAAAGGTTCATGTAAAATAATACTTGACCTAATAAAAAATACGACCTTTTTTGAAGTACTTTTATATTCAGAAGTCAAAATTTCAAATAATGATTCCTCTCATTCAAACCCGGGTTGAATATTATGTACCATTAGAAGTCTGTTGGCTAACCTCACTGATGACCTGCTGAGACCATTATCATTCTAGTAATGTCTCTACTGTATCTAAAATACAGGCATTCACAGATATCCTGTACCTGAGAATAGAAAAATGCTCTCAAAAACCAAACTCTCAAAAACCAAAGCCCAAAAATCTCTTATCAAATTGGATCCTTCAGTTGTTCAAAATATTTTGGTTTTGGCTAAAGCCCAGTGAAATATTACTGTATCTACTCCCTTGTCCCCATAATTGTCCCATATTTACTTTTGTCTTTTCAAGTAGTGTTACTATAATCGTACAGATAGCAAGTGCCTATGTCAGCCCAGGATGAAGGATTTCCTTCTGCCTCCATATAATATTCTCAGGTTGGAGCAAGAACAGCAACTTGACAAGAACTGGGAAAGAGATGAAATGCTGACCAGATTTCCCTCTAGCTACAAATGATATTTGTCGTCTGTTTTGGAAATGAGGTTTTAAGGCTGAAGGTGGAATAGAGGGAAGAGAGTTGGAAAATCTTTTTCTCAGCTTTCCCCCAATATGCCAACCACTAGAACACTGATTTCATTATATGCCTATTTACCTCATGTGGTAGGTAGAATTACAAACCCTCAAAGATAACCACAACTTGCCTGGAACCTGTGGGTACATCACCTTACATGACAACCGTAGGAAGGAGTGGAGGTAGGAAAGTCAGTCAGAGAAGGAGACATTACTAACGGTCACATAGCAGAGGTCAGATAGGGAGAGAGAGAAAGATTTTTGAAAATGCTACACTGCTGACTTTAAATACGGAAGAAGTGGCCACAGGCCAAGAAATGGAGGAGGCCACTAGGAGCTGGAAAAGGCAAGGAGAGGGATTCTTCCCCAAGAAACTCCAGAAAATTCCAATGCTGATGATCCATTTTATAATTCGGAGCTCCAGAACTGGAAGACAATAGACTTGTCTTGTTTCAAGCCACTGAATTTAGGATAATCCGTAACAGCAGCAATAGGAAATGAGTACACATCATTGATGGTAAAATTGATCATAAATTGATTGTAAAATTGATTCAACATCAATTTTAAATATAGCATCTCAAAATTGTAGTGATTAAAACTGACAAAAAGACTCCACATACACACACTGGTGTCCATATATTTTAATATCTGTTAAATAATTAAGTCTTAGGTATAGGGTCCCTATTTCATGATGATAAGAAGATGGCAAATTGAGTTAATCTGAAGCTCTCATTTGTCCTTTATGTGAAATATCATGTTAAAAAACGCAGCTGTCCTATCTATCATGTGGTAATATCTCATTTTAGCTTCTCTCCTTAAAATTTCTCTGGGGTAACTCACTACTTTTTTTTCCATTTTGAAATGCAGATCCTCTAGGTTTGGGATTCTTGGACTTGGTGATGTCGACTTGGATTCAATAATCCTATGTCGCAAGGGGCTGTCCTGTGCTGTAGGATGTGGCCTGGCACCCCTGGGTTCCACCCACTAGGGGCCAGCAACTCTTGATGTTCCTTAGTGTAGCAACCCAAAATGTCACCAGACATTGCCCAGTGTCCCCTGAGGAGCAAAATTCACTCTGGTGGAAAGTCACTGTTTTAGGGAATGCACAATTTGGTGAGAAATGCCCCTTAAGCATCCACTACAACATTCACAAGAATATGATTATATTGTGGGAACATTATCAGAAAGACGCGGGTTGTTGTATGACTAAAGGAGGCTAACATCCTCACCGTCATGGATGCCCTTGGACTTCTTGCCTCACTTTGGTCTTTTTCTCATCTTTGCTGCTCCTCCCCACCTCTCATACGTCTCCACAGTGGAACATCCTGGAAACTCAGTTATCCTGTCAGATGCCTTCTTTATCTACACTCACACCTCATGTCATCATGTCGGCTCTCACGTCTTTAAATGTAGCCATGCACTGACTCATAGCAAATGTATGTCCCTGGCCATGAATTCTCTATTGAATTTGACTAGCCTACCTGACGACTTCCACTGACAGTCCAATAGGATGAGCATCTCAAAAGGGAACATGCTCAACTCCTGTTTCCCAGTCAAACGCCTCCTCCCATGGCATTTCCCAGCTCAGTAAATGGCAATTCCTCTGAGAGTCAATTTCTCTCATTTTCTCACAGCCATTATCAAATCCATTATTCTTTTACTGGCTTCATATTTCAAACATATCTGAATCCAGTCCCTCCTCACCACTACCACCATCAGCTCTGGTCTGGATTACTATCCAATCTCTTCACTGGCCTCTCCTTTCAGGTTTGCCACCCTCAGTCTCTTCTTGACTCAGCAGCCAAAGCTATCCTATCAAAATGTGAGACAAATCATGTCACTTCATCGTATCTTACCCAGAGGAAAAATGAAAGTACCACAATTTCTAGGCGATCTATGCTTCTACTACTTTTCTGCCTCATCTCCCGCACTTCTCCATCCCTCTCAATCCTCTCCAGCCACACTGGCCTCCTCACAAAGCCTTGAAAAAAACCAAGCAGCTTCTTTTCCTTCTGGTTGAAGACTCTGCTAGATCTGTCCAGAGATACATCCAGGGTATTAGTCATTGGTCATGATTCTCCAGAGAAACAAATCCAGTAGGAGGTGTGTGTGTGTGTGTGTGTGTGTGTGTGTTTGTGTATAATTGAGAATTATTTTTAAGAAATTTGCTCATGTGATTCTGAAGGCTGAGAAGTCCCACCATACTCTGTCTACGAGCTGGGGACCCAGGAGAACCGGTGGTGTAAATTCCCATCTGAGTACCAAGTCCTGAGAACCAAGAGAGCTCATGGTGTACATCACAGTCCTAGGGCAGAAAGCTGGTATTTCAATTCAAGCAGTTAGACAGAGAGAGCCAATTCAACCTGCCGCCACATTTTTGTTCCATTCAGGCCCTCTACAGATTGGATGATGCCCACCCATGCTGGGGAAGGCCAACTGCTTTACTCAGTTTACCGATTCAAATGCTAATCCCTTCGAGAAACACCTCCACGGATAACCCAGAAACTATGTTGAACCAAGTATCTGGGCATCTCATGGCGGGGTCAATGGGACACAAAATTCACCATCACAGACTCAACACCTTACTTCCTTTAGATCTCTGACCAAATGTCAGCTTAGAGAGGCGTTTCCTGTTCCCTCCATCTAACATGGAATCCCTCATCCCACAAATGTTATCCTCTCTGGCCTTAGTCTTTTTTTTTTTTT